>NC_092106.1:40281702-40358493 GCF_045679555.1 Salvelinus alpinus | reverse complement strand
GTTGTAACATCCTCAGCTCCTAGCAGAACGTTGCTGTAACATCCTCAGCTCCTAGCAGAACGTTGTTCTAACATCCTCAGCTCCTAGCAGAACGTTGCTGTAACATCCTCAGCTCCTAGCAGAACGTTGCTGTAACATCCTCAGCTCCTATCAGAACGTTGCTGTAACATAATCAGCTCCTAGCAGAACGTTACTTTAACATCCTCAGCTCCCAGCAGAACGTTGCAGTAACATCCTCAGCTCCTAGCAGAACGTTGCTGTAACATCCTCAGCTCCCAGCAGAACGTTGCTGTAACATCCTCAGCTCCTAACAGAACGTTGCTTTAACATCCTCAGCTCCTAGCAGAACGTTGCAGTAACATCCTCAGCTCCTAGCAGAACGTTGCTGTAACATCCTCAGCTCCTAGCAGAATGTTGCTGTAACATCCTCAGCTCCAAGCAGAACGTTGCAGTAACATCCTCAGCTCCTAGCAGAACGTTGTTGTAACATCCTCAGCTCCTAGCAGAACGTTGCTGTAACATCCTCAGCTCCTAGCAGAACGTTGTTCTAACATCCTCAGCTCCTAGCAGAACGTTGCTGTAACATCCTCAGCTCCTAGCAGAACGTTGCTGTAACATCCTCAGCTCCTATCAGAACGTTGCTGTAACATAATCAGCTCCTAGCAGAACGTTACTTTAACATCCTCAGCTCCCAGCAGAACGTTGCTGTAACATCCTCAGCTCCTAACAGAACGTTGCAGTAACATCCTCAGCTCCTAGCAGAACGTTGCTGTAACATCCTCAGCTCCCAGCAGAACGTTGCTGTAACATCCTCAGCTCCTAACAGAACGTTGCTCTAACATCCTCAGCTCCTCGCAGAACGTTGCAGTAACATCCTCAGCTCCTAGCAGAACGTTGCTGTAACATCCTCAGCTCCTAGCAGAACGTTGCTGTAACATCCTCAGCTCCTAGCAGAACGTTGCAGTAACATCCTCAGCTCCTAGCAGAACATTGCTGTAACATCCTCAGCTCCTAGCAGAACGTTGCAGTAACATCCTCAGCTCCTAGCAGAACGTTGCAGTAACATCCTCAGCTCCTATCAGAACGTTGCTGTAACATCCTCAGCTCCTAGCAGAACGTTGCTGTAACATCCTCAGCTCCTAGCAGAACGTTGCTGTAACATCCTCAGCTCCTAGCAGAACGTTGCTGTAACATCCTCAGCTCCTAGCAGAACGTTGCTGTAACATCCTCAGCTCCTAGCAGAACGTTGCTGTAACATCCTCAGCTCCTAGCAGAACGTTGCTGTAACATCCTCAGCTCCTATCAGAACGTTGCTGTAACATAATCAGCTCCTAGCAGAACGTTACTTTAACATCCTCAGCTCCCAGCAGAACGTTGCTGTAACATCCTCAGCTCCTAGCAGAACGTTGCAGTAACATCCTCAGCTCCTAGCAGAACGTTGCTGTAACATCCTCAGCTCCCAGCAGAACGTTGCTGTAACATCCTCAGCTCCTAACAGAACGTTGCTCTAACATCCTCAGCTCCTAGCAGAACGTTGCAGTAACATCCTCAGCTCCTAGCAGAACGTTGCTGTAACATCCTCAGCTCCTAGCAGAATGTTGCTGTAACATCCTCAGCTCCAAGCAGAACGTTGCAGTAACATCCTCAGCTCCTAGCAGAACGTTGTTGTAACATCCTCAGCTCCTAGCAGAACGTTGCTGTAACATCCTCAGCTCCTAGCAGAACGTTGTTCTAACATCCTCAGCTCCTAGCAGAACGTTGCTGTAACATCCTCAGCTCCTAGCAGAACGTTGCTGTAACATCCTCAGCTCCTATCAGAACGTTGCTGTAACATAATCAGCTCCTAGCAGAACGTTACTTTAACATCCTCAGCTCCCAGCAGAACGTTGCTGTAACATCCTCAGCTCCTAACAGAACGTTGCAGTAACATCCTCAGCTCCTAGCAGAACGTTGCTGTAACATCCTCAGCTCCCAGCAGAACGTTGCTGTAACATCCTCAGCTCCTAACAGAACGTTGCTCTAACATCCTCAGCTCCTAGCAGAACGTTGCAGTAACATCCTCAGCTCCTAGCAGAACGTTGCTGTAACATCCTCAGCTCCTAGCAGAACGTTGCTGTAACATCCTCAGCTCCTAGCAGAACGTTGCAGTAACATCCTCAGCTCCTAGCAGAACATTGCTGTAACATCCTCAGCTCCTAGCAGAACGTTGCAGTAACATCCTCAGCTCCTAGCAGAACGTTGCAGTAACATCCTCAGCTCCTATCAGAACGTTGCTGTAACATCCTCAGCTCCTAGCAGAACGTTGCTGTAACATCCGCAGCTCCTAGCAGAACGTTGCTGTAACATCCTCAGCTCTTAGCAGAACGTTGCTGTAACATCCTCAGCTCCTAGCAGAACGTTGCTGTAACATCGTCAGCTCCTAGCAGAATGTTGCTGTAACATCCTCAGCTCCAAGCAGAACGTTGCAGTAACATCCTCAGCTCCTAGCAGAACGTTGTTGTAACATCCTCAGCTCCTAGCAGAACGTTGCTGTAACATCCTCAGCTCCTAGCAGAACGTTGTTCTAACATCCTCAGCTCCTAGCAGAACGTTGCTGTAACATCCTCAGCTCCTAGCAGAACGTTGCTGTAACATCCTCAGCTCCTATCAGAACGTTGCTGTAACATAATCAGCTCCTAGCAGAACGTTACTTTAACATCCTCAGCTCCCAGCAGAACGTTGCTGTAACATCCTCAGCTCCTAACAGAACGTTGCAGTAACATCCTCAGCTCCTAGCAGAACGTTGCTGTAACATCCTCAGCTCCCAGCAGAACGTTGCTGTAACATCCTCAGCTCCTAACAGAACGTTGCTCTAACATCCTCAGCTCCTAGCAGAACGTTGCAGTAACATCCTCAGCTCCTAGCAGAACGTTGCTGTAACATCCTCAGCTCCTAGCAGAACGTTGCTGTAACATCCTCAGCTCCTAGCAGAACGTTGCAGTAACATCCTCAGCTCCTAGCAGAACGTTGCTGTAACATCCTCAG
This sequence comes from Salvelinus alpinus, assembly GCF_045679555.1. Lineage (NCBI taxonomy): Eukaryota > Metazoa > Chordata > Actinopteri > Salmoniformes > Salmonidae > Salvelinus > Salvelinus alpinus. Next base: position 40,355,469 of record NC_092106.1, on the reverse strand, counting down.
CTCCTAGCAGAACGTTGCAGTAACATCCTCAGCTCCTAGCAGAACGTTGCAGTAACATCCTCAGCTCCTATCAGAACGTTGCTGTAACATCCTCAGCTCCTAGCAGAACGTTGCTGTAACATCCTCAGCTCCTAGCAGAACGTTGCTGTAACATCCTCAGCTCCTAGCAGAACGTTGCTGTAACATCCTCAGCTCCTAGCAGAACGTTGCTGTAACATCCTCAGCTCCTAGCAGAACGTTGCTGTAACATCCTCAGCTTTTAGCAGAACGTTGCTGTATCATCCTCAGCTCCTAGCAGAACGTTGCTGCAACATCCTCAGCTCCTAGCAGAACGTTGCTTTAACATCCTCAGCTCCTACCAGAACGTTGCTGTAACATCCTCAGCTCCTATCAGAACGTTGCTGTAACATCAGCTCCTAGCAGAACGTTGCTGTATCATCCTCAGCTCCTAGCAGAACGTTGCTGTATCTTCCTCAGCTCCTAGCAGAACGTTGCTGTAACATCCTCAGCTCCTAGCAGAACGTTGCTGTAACATCCTCAGCTCCTATCAGAACGTTGCTGTAACATCAGCTCCTAGCAGAACGTTGCTGTATCATCCTCAGCTCCTAGCAGAACGTTGCTGTAACATCCTCAGCTCCTAGCAGAACGTTGCTGTAACATCCTCAGCTCCTAGCAGAACGTTGCTGTAACATCCTCAGCTCCTATCAGAACGTTGCTGTAACATCAGCTCCTAGCAGAACGTTGCTGTATCATCCTCAGCTCCTAGCAGAACGTTGCTGTAACATCCTCAGCTCCTAGCAGAACGTTGCTGTAACTGTTAATCTAGGAGATAATAATGCATTAAAGTAGTGAGTAGAGTTGAATAGATCTTGATAAAGAGCATAGACGTGTGCAGTCTGCAGGGTGTGTGACCTCCAGACTAGATAATAAGAAGCATTATGATGATAGATGAATCTATGTTTCTCTCTGATGTCACAGAGTGGATAACGCTCTGACTTCCAGGTATGGATGGTGGTGTGTGTGTCTGTGTGTGTGTGTGTCTGTGTGTGTCTGTGTGTGTGTGTGTGTGTGATTTTAGATTTTATTTTACCATGCTAGGAGACGCTCCTCAGCCCGGACAAAAACAATAACTACAGCTTTAATGCTATGGCCAGTGGCGCTATTTTCCAATCAACTACATCATCAGTTTCATATTCTTATTGATCACTAATCAATCCAACTATGTGCGTGTATGTTCGTGTACGTGCGTGTATGTCCGTGTACGTGCGTGTATGTCCGTGTACGTGCGTGTATGTTCGTGTACGTGCAACACACATGAGCATAACTGCGGAAACTCTACCAGGTCAAGGAAAGACATAACTGTCCTACATTCATTCAGTCAGCCTATTCAGGTTTAGGATTCGCCCGGCTGTCTGGGTTGGTCAAGGATAACTGTGTCACACCCTCACTGCCGTTAAATAACATATATTTCGTCTCTTGCCTTTCTGCCCTTTGGATTAAAATGTAGAATAGTCGCAGGCTAAAAGCCTTAGCCTTTCTGTCAGTCTGAAGATTCTGTCACTGGTGCTTCAAAATGCATTTGTAAAGCGAGTCCCAAAGTCTATAAGGTTGCAGGGAGACATGAAAAGATAGCAGAGTTTAAAAAAAGCGACAGAGAGGGAGGATGAGAGAGGGAGAGCAGACGGGTCATTTAGCAGCTACAATGGGCCGATTCTTCTGAAAAAGTTGTCTTCCCTCTATCTCTCTTCCCTCTCTCTCTCTTCCCTCTATCTCTCTTCCCTCTATCTCTCTTCCCTCTCTCCTCCATCTCTCAGTTTTTCCATCTGTGTGGAGATAAATCGCCACCGCAAGAGCTTTCTCAAGGGCTGGCTGGCGGGAGAGAGGGGTAAGAAACATGAAAGCGCAGCGCTCTCAAATATTAGCTATCTGCTAAGTATACAAGATAAAAGAACAGACACAGTTTCACAGTCGCAGATGCGTGCGCTCGCACACACACACACACACACACACACACACACACACACACACACACACACACACACACACACACACACACACACACACACACACACACACACACACACACACACACACACACACACACACACACACACACACACACACACACACACACACACACATCACAAACACAAACTTATACAGTCATACGAAGTGGAAAAGTTGCTTATTTACTTGTTGCTACATAAACTTTTGGTTCTGTGGGAGTGGTGTCCCCTTGAGAGAGATGGAAAGAGGTGGAAGAAATGAGGGAGGGAGGAGAGAGCTTCTCTTGTGGTTATCGCAACGCTTCTTATGCCCCCACCACAAAAGAGGGTAACGGGGAGATAAAGACGTCCAATATTGCCTCAGCATCTTTTTTTGGGAGCATGTTTTAGGAGGAGACCTGGATAATACATCATCTCAAAACCCATTTACAAAGACCAAGATAAATCTACAGACCTTTCTACAGCAGCCACACTAACACACATACAGAGGAGGAGGCGGGAGAGAACGGAGAGGAGGAGGAGGACAGGGAGGAGGAGGAGGATGGAGATAAGGGAGAGGAGGAGGAGGGGGACGGGAAAGAGGAGGAGGACAGGGAGGAGGAGAAGGGAGAGGAAGAGGAAGGGGGGGGAGGAGGAGGGGGGGGAAGAGGAGGAGGACAGGGAGGAGAAGGGAGAGGAGGAGGAAGGGGGGGAGGAGGGGGAGGAGGAGGGGGACGGGAAAGAGGAGGAGGACAGGGAGGAGGAGAAGGGAGAGAAGGAGGAAGGGGGGGATGAGGGGGAGGAGGAGAAGGAGGGGGATGAGGAGGAGGAGGGAGAGAAGGGAGAGGATGAGGATGGGAGGAGGAGGAGAAGGTGGAGGAGGGAGAGAAAGGAGAGGAGAAGGACGTGGAGGAGGACGGGGAGGAGGAGGAGGATGACGGGGAGGAGGAGGAGAAGGGAGAGGAGGAGGAGGACGGGGAGGAGGAGGGAGAAGGGAGAGGAAGGAGTGGGAGATGTGAGAATTGGTGGATAGGGGGAGGGAAGGTGGAAAGGAGGAAGAACAAATAGTGTATGTATAAATAGAGTGAGGGAGTAAGAGAGGGATGGAGAATGTCAGGTTGTGAAGAGGGAAACGTAACTCCCTTAGAAATAATCAATCAATCAATCAATCAATCAATTTTATTTTATATAGCCCTTCGTACATCAGCTAATATCTCGAAGTGCTGTACAGACACCCAGCCTAAAACCCCAAACAGCTAGTAATGCAGGTGTAGAAGCACGGTGGCTAGGAAAAACTCCCTAGAAAGGCCAAAATAACTCCCTTCGAAACAGGTCCTCCTGACCATCAGACTGACCTATAGACACCCCTCCCACTATAACCCCAGCGCCAGGTATAGTCAATCTGCCCCCTGCCTTAGGGTGCTGGTCCATACCCACCCTCCCCATCTCACCCTCAGGTTCACGACCCGCCATACACCTCCACCACCACCTAGTCTACACAGGACATACTCAGCAGGTATCTTGCCCTAAGGTGCCACATCAGTGTTTTTTTACAGATTGTTTTTGGCGGGTCAACTGTGATGTCACCCTACCCTACAGATGTAGGATCTTAATTTGACCTGTAGTGTTACAGCAAAAAATATGTTTAGTCCATAATGTTGCTTTATCGGTGATTAGGGTATTAGCTGATCAAAATGAGGCTACTTGAAAAGTTGAATACTGTTTTTAAAACCGCATAATAGTGTGGGTTTTCAGTGAATTTATGTCAATCACTAAGCCCATCTGCATTTCCTGTGATACAGAAAAAAATGTACAGCAACAAATGAGTGATCGAATTTAGATCCTACATCTGTATAGTTGTCCTTTTCTTGGTATGCTCAGAATATACCCAAGAACATCCTAGCAGCATTTTAAGATCTCTTGTTTACTGTGTTTGCTCCTTGAATGTTGAATTATTAGACATCATATTTTGTTTGACCTTGTCATAATCTTTCTGGAAAACAAGAGAGCATTTTAATGTAAGGTTATTTTACAACCATATCAAGAACCAGATAGAACCTCTATCTAATCTTAGATGTCTAGTCTGGATTGAGTTGACCAAGGCATAACGTCTTGCTAAATTGTGGAGAGACAACCATGCAGTATCATCATAATATCTACAATAGGGCGAATATATTTTTTTGTGTCACTGGGCGAAAAGGGTCAAGATCAGGTGATATATCTATCCGTATATTTTATTAGCTATCAGGAGTAGACATGCTTCACATAGGCATGTCCTTAATTTCATATGAGCTAGGATATTCTCTGTAATTGGACAGTTTCTACATGCATCCAATCCGGACCTCAGTAATCTCCTTGCCACCATATGAGGGAGATATCTGGGGTGAGATGTGTTCAAGATACATGTGATGCACGTTCACCCCCTTTTACATATTTGTAGCATTTTCTACATTTGCAAATGGTATGTGTCAACATGCTGACATATCTAAGCCTTTATACTCAGGTGTGAACGACTCCACATATTTTCAGAAATGTATCTGTAGTCATTACCTAATAATTGATGTATCCGTATTTGTAAAAGAAAAAAGAAAACATAATTTCAATAGATATCCAAACTTATGTGAATCATAGATATTTTAATGTTTCATCCTCGTATGTCTGATGGAAAATGGGCTAAATCCCACTCATGAAATGTCCAGCGTCCAATTTATTTGACCTTTTCAGGCGCAGGAAATCTCTGTGTTTGTTTACTTAAAGGTGACATATCTGAGTAGACATTTGCACTATATTCCGTATTAGGTTATATAAGGCACAAAAAGGCAAATGTTGTCATAGTTAATCCAATCTCTGCTATTTCTGTCAAATCAAGAGCTCCAATCACAACACATGCTTTCTGGAAAGATGCGAACACAGGCCAATCTTTGTGAAACATTTATTTTATTTGTTTAATTAACAGAAAATAAATGCTTCACACCCTCAATTCCCCTGCCTGCCCTGTTTGTTATTATGGACAATGTGATAGGTGCAGATTCGGCCATCAGTGGCGGTCTCTTGCAGTCCAGACCCAACGTGGTGGGAGAATGTTTGTCTGTGATCCACTACAAACTGTCAATCCATAAATCCAAATTGTGTCGATATTGCAAGAAAATATTGTAACTACCTTACCTGAATAATTCATGACAAGAAAACTAACTGGAACTAGTTAGCTAGCCAAATTGCTAGTTAGCTAGCTAGCTAGTTGGCTTACATTAACATTTAACATTTAAAACAAGCTGTCACCTTGAGGCTTGATGGGGGTAAAAAAAAAATCCCTGAAGGGAAGTACAATTCGTTATTTGTTAGTTAGGCTACCAGTTAGCTTTTACCCCCACTATCAAGCCTAGCTAGCTAGCCCTACTGGCTACTGGCCAAATTAGCTAGCATTCTTGATTGTAGTTACTAAGATAAAAAAGCACATATCAAATTAGATACTCACTTTAGTGTAAACATTTTTGAGGTATTTTCTAAACAGTTTCTCACTTATTTGTTTCTCCAGTTGTCAGTTCGACCACACCGTTTACACTTCATTCGTGGTGCCCAAATGACAGTTGGAACATGATTCTTGCTGCTAGCCTACCAGTTACAGTGCTTTTATTTGGGGTTTGCGTGTGCCTTTTCCAGAGGGAATACAACAATAATAGTGTCTGAAAGAATTATATGGAGTTAATATTTGTAAAATTAATGAGCATGTCCTCAAAATTCAAATAGCATCAGAAATTGTCCTTATTTAGCATATTAAAATGCATATCGAGATCCTGATATGGACCTCAGCCAAGAGCATATGCATTGTACGTGCTGAGAATATATACTACAGATGTAGGATCTTCATTTGAGACAAAATAATCTGGCAGCAACAGGAAATATAAATTATTAATGTAATTATAATTAATGGACATTGTTGTAGGTGTTGATACATTTTTCGTTGGGCCAATTCAGACTTGATTTGACCTATCTCAGGATTTCTAATGAGTCCATATCCGACCATAAGATGTATGATATCTGGAGGGAATACAAAAATACAGATTTCATACTTGTCAAATTATTGAGCATGTGCTGAAAACTCAGAAATGCATCACATCGTCCTTATTTTCGGGAAATATCAAAAACCGCATCAAGATCGGGATATGGACCTCAGCTAAGAGATACATATCTGGCTTCAATATAGCTTATTATCTTGAATGTGCTGAGAAAACACAGTCAGTCTGAAAGACATCTGGATTCAGAATGTCAGGATATGGTGCATATAAGACTCCAAACATCGGGTCTGTATTGTCTAGAATATCAACGTTTTTCATGTGAAGATATCCCTTGTGTCATGTGAAGATATCCCTTGTGTCATGTGAAGATATCCCTTGTGTCATGTGAAGATATCCCTTGTGTCATGTAAAGATATCCCTTGTGTCATGTGAAGATATCCCTTGTGTCATGTGAAGATATCCCTTGTGTCATGTGAAGATATCCCTTGTGTCATGTGAAGATATCCCTTGTGTCATGTAAAGATATCTCGTCTAACATTTATTTGATATGTTTCTGTTTACAGATATTGACTACATGACACAATTCAGTAAATAAGAAATGTAGCCTTCACGCTGAATGGATCATTCTTTATATCTGAGTAATATTATGCCATGTTAACAGCCCTTACATATTTTACTGAATATATTATATAATAGTGTTTTAAAGGAAGTCAAGACATGACCTGAATAATGGATACAGATCCTGGCACAAGCCAACGGGTTTCTAATCGACTAGCACTCAAGCTTTAAGCAGAATTCAGGTTAAATCAATAGGAAGTATAATATTGAATGGACTATACAATGATACACTGCCGATGCTTCTATTGGAGTTCAATGGTTTGAGCTCCAACTTATTTTTCCCAAATACAGTATAATTCTATCATTCTTCCAAAGACCATTTGCAATCTGGTGCAAAGAGAGACAAAATAATATATAATTAAAGTGAAAAATTATATGACGTTACTTAAATCACATATTGATTATCATTTTTAAACCCCTGTCTCACACCGTAGAGTTTTATGTGCACATCTTCTGCTTTAAACAGTCCAGGTTCTGCATATGAAATGTACCCCCTCTCCCCTCTCCTTTTACCAACTGAACCTATACCGTAAATAATGTAATAATGGGTCTTTTTGAAGAAGAAGGATGTGTGTTTAAACAAAACTTGTCTTTATTGCCATTACTCATAAGCGATACAAGCATTTCCAGGGATAGTTAGTCTTTGACGCAGTGTGGTAGGCCAGCACTTCAAGCACACACACCTATACGCACGCACACACACACACACGCACACACACACACACACACACACACACACACACACACACACACACACACACACACACACACACACACACACACACACACACACACACACACACACACACACACACACACACACACACACACACACACTTCAAGCGATCGCAGGTGCTTATTCTAAATATGCTCCGAATCGTTAATGACCTGCAGATGGTGGTCGAAGAGAGAGCATTTAAAGGGCGAAAAGGGTGAGATAGAAAATTGACACAAAACCTCTGAAGTAGTGGAGAAAATGCAGGGTTTATAAACCTAACATCCTGATTCAACTCCTGTTTTTCATTTGCCAGTAACATATGTGTCTTTTTTAATCCCCACAAGCCTTTGGTTTGTTACTTGTCCTTTCAGGTCATAATACACTATGGAAATGTATCTTTGGAAAGCACTATCCTTTTATTAATCAAGCTTAGACGAAACATACTAAATTTAAATCTGGAACGCTCAAATTATTATTATATGTTACGTTTGGTATGGTTACAGAAGACAGAAGGTTACTTAAGGCAACAAAAAATGTAGGGAGGTTGGTCGGGGTGGATGGGTTGACATATAACGTGCATGTCAAGGCTGCATGTTCGAATCTCATCACGGATAACTTAAGTATTTTAGCTACTTATTACTTTTTTACATAGCGACTTTTCAACTACTTAGCATGTTAGTTCACCCTTCCACTAACCTTAACCCTAACATTAACCCTAACCTTAACCCCTAACCACTAGCCTAGCTAATGTTAGCCACAACAAATTGGAATTTGTAACATATCATACGTTTTGCAAATTCGTAACATATAGTATGATTTGCCGTTTGTAATATATGTACGAATTGCAATTCGTAACATGTCCAACAAATTGTAATTGGTAACAGATGCGGAATGGATGATGGACCCATAAATGAATACATACCATATCAAGCATAACATATCATAGTAATTGAAGTGTCCTGGATTGACATTTACTATGTTACGTCTACCGCTGAGTCCAGGTTGTTCTGAACGGCCAACTCTCTGCTCTGAAAGTGTCATGTTGTTTCAGAAGGTCAGAGTTCTTTACCTGTTACTAAGAGTTCCAAGACAGAAAAAGAACAGTCCTGCAGTGGTTCTAGAACACTCACCCAGTTAAGCGCCCAGAGAAACTGGCTCAGGATGCAGAATGTCCTCCATCCCTCCAAACTAGCATTACTCAAATCTAGGCTCTTGGAGGTTACAGTGTGTGTGCTAGTTTTTTCTCTTTGTCTGGTATTCAGTTGATCGAACAGTTTCATTGATTGACCAGAGAGTCCACACACTGTCCTCCCTGGCCCATATCACTGACTGATTAAAAACAAGTCAGACACTCTGTGGCATGGAGGACAGGCGATCCAGACATCACTACACATCACACTACTGTTCTCAATAGGCTACTTTAACAGTGTGGGTTGTAGTCAGAGTCCTTGAACTTGTTTCAAACAGTTTGAAGAGAGAAGAGGAGTGTGACTGTTGGACATATTCCAAACACCCACTCAATGAGAGACAACGGGAAAATATATTTGTTTCATGATTTCAATATGAAAGGGACTGGTCACCGGAGTGACTCAGTGCAGACAAGCAAAACATTTTTCTTTTTAACTCTGTGAAATGCTGCTATTGTTTACGCAGGTGGTATTATTCCAACTCCAATGGTTTAGGACCTCTAGATCAGCGTTCCCCAAACTCGGTCCGCGGGATCCCAAGCGGGTTCACCTTTTGTTTTTTACTCTACCACTACACAGCTGATTCAAATGATCAAAGCTTGATGATTAGTTGATTATTTGAAACCAGCACTTGTTGGTCCCAAGGACCGAGTTTAGGAAACCCTGCCCGAGACTAATCCATTTCCTTCCTTTGTGTTCTGTTTGATGTGTTTGTCATGAAGATAATTCTAAACAGAGTTATGATGTCAGAGATTAGTACAGCAGCATCTCCATCTTAGCCTGTAGTAATGTGTGTTTTGCGTGTGTGATTGTTCATGTATGTATGTGTGTGTGTTTACCTGTCATGTCTTTCAGAGTTTTAATGCTTTATATTGGACGACTGAGATGCTTGTCTTGGACCTGCAGTGCCTTGCTGGAGCTGTTTCTATAGGGTTATCCATGCAGACATAAGCCTGGTGTTTTACTGATACAGCCTGTCCTTTTTATGATGCTGGAAGATAAGATTTAGGAGGAAATCTGTGGAGAGGCGGACAACAAGCCCTGTATTCCTCTCCTCAGCCGTCCAGCCGGATAGACTAGTGTCCGATTTGTATTCCTCAGAAATACCTCTGAGAGAGGAGAGTTATGGACAGACAAACACGTTCACTGTTTCCTTTTGTTGATATCTCTTCTTCTCTTCATCTACCCATTTCTCTCTACCTCTCTACCCCTCTAAACCTTGCTTTCTCTCTGCTAACCGCACACACACACACACTGGCATGCACAAATGGGTGCACACACACACAAACACACACACACACACACACACACACACACACACACACACACACACACACACACACACACACACACACACACACACACACACACACACTTGTCCAGGCATTGGTCGAATAGACAATAAGTTTGTTTCTGCAGTTTAAAAACAGGAATCAACCTGGCCCAAGTATGCTCAAGGGAGTCTTAGGAAGACAGAAACGCACGTACATCTAATAAGGTGAATCACAGCTTTCAGTGTCTGGCTGTTGGCTGGGACGCAGATAAATATCCCTGAGAGGCATGGCAATGACTACATTATCATTTTCACCAATTTCCTGAGCACTCAGAATGTATTTTTTGTTTGAAGGAATCAATTTCAAAGGTTCTAACAGTTAGAATCTAAACTGTCTTAAATTGGACTGAGGAGGGATTATTTCTACGGTACTTGATATTATGTAATGATGTCCTAACATTGCATTATAAGCTTATAAAGTTAAATGTCTTTCCATCTAGCATTCTCTGCCCTGTCTATTCTACTTCTCCCATTCCTGTCATTCTTCTCCCTTTCTCTCTCTTCAGCATCCTGGTCTCAGCGATATATTCATATCTGCTCTCCTGCCAAACAGGCCTCACAAATGCTTATATAATGTTTGGCTAATTATCCGTAAATTAAGAAAACCTGGTCGATTGAGGTACACCAGTGTTTATGTTGTGTCATCTCTCTCCTCCTTCATCCCTCTATCTCTCTCTCTCTCTGTCTCTCTCTTTTCAATCACAGTCTCTCTCTTCTATCACAGTCTCTCTGTCTCTCTCTCTCTCTTCTATCACAGTCTCTCTCTCTTCTATCACAGTCTCTCTGTCTCTCTCTCTCTTCTATCACAGTCTCTCTCTTCTATCACAGTCTCTCTGTCTCTCTCTCTCTCTTCTAGCACAGTCTCTGTCTCTCTCTCTCTTCAATCACAGTCTCTCTCTCTTCTATCACAGTCTCTCTGTCTCTCTCTCTCTCTTCTATCACAGTCTCTCTCTCTTCTATCACAGTCTCTCTGTCTCTCTCTCTCTTCTATCACAGTCTCTCTGTCTCTCTCTCTCTCTCTTCTAGCACAGTCTCTGTCTCTCTCTCTCTTCTATCACAATCTCTCTATCTCTCTCTCTCTCTTCTAGCACAGTCTCTGTCTCTCTCTCTCTTCTATCACAGTCTCTCTCTCTCTCTCTCGCTCTTCTATCACAGTCTCTCTCTCCTATCACTCTCTGTCTCTCTCTCTCTTCTATCACAGTCTCTCTCTCTCTCTCTCGCTCTTCTACCACAGTCTCTCTCTCTCCTATCACTCTCTTTCTCTCTCTCTCTTCTACCACAGTCTCTCTCTCTCCTATCACTCTCTTTCTCTCTCTCTCTTCTACCACAGTCTCTCTCTCTCTCCTATCACTCTCTTTCTCTCTCTCTCTCCTACCACAGTCTCTCTCTCTCTCCTATCACAGTCTCTCTCTCTCCTACCACAGTCTCTCTCTCTCCTATCACAGTCTCCCTGTGCATCTTTTTATCCCTTTATCTGCCTTCTCAACACTGTTTGTGAGACAGGATCCAGTCATCTGTTTGCTACAGCATGGCCTGTTTATATTGTGGCCATTACTAACAGGTCAATTCATTTGATCGATAAGCTAGAGGAGTCACTCCCTCTGGTGATACTGAGTGTGAGTACATGTGTGTGTGTGTGTGTGTGTGTGTGTGTGTGTGTGTGTGTGTGTGTGTGTGTGTGTGTGTGTGTGTGTGTGTGTGTGTGTGTGTGTGTGTGTGTGTGTGTGTGTGTGTGCGCGCGTGCGCGTGCGAGAGAGAGAGAGAGAGAGAGAGAGAGAGAGAGAGAGAGAGAGAGAGAGAGAGAGAGAGAGAGAGAGAGAGAGAGAGAGAGAGAGAGAGAGAGAGAGAGAGAGAGAGAGAATCTGTGCTCACATTTGCTTGCATTGTTGTATCGCTAGCTGTTTATATTTCGGTGTGCATCTACTGTATGCATGTAGATTACTCTATGTGTTTGTCTGTGTTTGTGTGTGTGTGTGTGGACGTGTTTAACTATTCTTGTGGGGACCAGAAGAGCCCACGAGAATAGTGAACAAACAAAATTGTAAACCAACTGGGGACATTTTGTTAGTCCCCACGAGGTCAAATGCAATTTCTAGGGGGTTTATGATTAGGGTTAGAATTAGTGTTAGAGTTAGAATTAGGTTAACGGTTAGGGTTAGGAAATAGGGTTTGATTTATGGTTAGGGTTAGGATTAAGAGGGTTTCTGTTTATGCTGGTATCAAACCTTGGGGTGCACTGGCCTATTTCAACTTCTGCCCTGTCACTATATTGTACATCAGACCAGTCTGGTGAGAGAACATGAACGTCCGAGAGCTCTGAGGGGTCACCCGAGACAGTTCAACAACAGGAGGAACACAATTATTGATAAAGTGCTGAGGGTAAAAAAAGGGTAATTTTAAAACAAATTTTATGTGATAAAATCATACTAAAACATGCAAACTGGATCAATTAAGTAAATAGATAAATTATTTAATAAATAAGTAAGTACATCATTGGAAATCCCACCAAGGGATGACAGGATTAAGTGCTACAAAGATAAGTTATGAGTTGAAGTGCTTGAAATAATAAAACGAAATGTCAAATATAAAAAAGACAAAATCAGACTGAACAAATAAATAACTCATTTTTTATTGAACTTCCTCCTCGTGTTGGTGGCTCCTCCAGTTCTCATAATTAGGCCCTCACTAACTCCCACTGTCAATGCTTTATATAACTGTATTTCCATTCATACCAAGGGGAGCCAAGGTCTTAAGTTTTGCTATCCACCTGGATTCAGCTGCTCTTCTCTGGCCTATGGTACAGGAGGCTTTCAGCTCTGGACCGGTGATGCGGAGGGAAGTTGTAGGGTGGTTTTCATCTCCAGACAGGTAATGCAGAGGGAGGTTGTAGGGTGGTTTTCATCTCCAGACAGGTGATGCAGAGGGAGGTTGTAGGGTGGTTTTCATCTCCAGACAGGTAATGCAGAGGGAGGTTGTAGGGTGGTTTTCATCTCCAGACAGGTAATGCAGAGGGAGGTTGTAGGGTAGTTTTCATCTCCAGACAGGTAATGCAGAGGGAGGTTGTAGGGTGGTTTTCATCTCCAGACAGGTAATGCAGAGGGAGGTTGTAGGGTGGTTTTCATCTCCAGACAGGTAATGCAGAGGGAGGTTGTAGGGTAGTTTTCATCTCCAGACAGGTAATGCAGAGGGAGGTTGTAGGGTGGTTTTCATCTCCAGACAGGTAATGCAGAGGGAGGTTGTAGGGTGGTTTTCATCTCCAGACAGGTAATGCAGAGGGAGGTTGTAGGGTGGTTTTCATCTCCAGACAGGTAATGCAGAGGGAGGTTGTAGGGTGGTTTTCATCTCCAGACAGGTAATGCAGAGGGAGGTTGTAGGGTGGTTTTCATCTCCAGACAGGTAATGCAGAGGGAGGTTGTAGGGTGGTTTTCATCTCCAGACAGGTAATGCAGAGGGAGGTTGTAGGGTGGTTTTCATCTCCAGACAGGTAATGCAGAGGGAGGTTGTAGGGTGGTTTTCATCTCCAGACAGGTAATGCAGAGGGAGGTTGTAGGGTAGTTTTCATCTCCAGACAGGTGATGCAGAGGGAGGTTGTAGGGTGGTTTTCATCTCCAGACAGGTAATGCAGAGGGAGGTTGTAGGGTAGTTTTCATCTCCAGACAGGTAATGCAGAGGGAGGTTGTAGGGTAGTTTTCATCTCCAGACAGGTAATGCAGAGGGAGGTTGTAGGGTGGTTTTCATCTCCAGACAGGTAATGCAGAGGGAGGTTGTAGGGTGGTTTTCATCTCCAGACAGGTAATGCAGAGGGAGGTTGTAGGGTGGTTTTCATCTCCAGACAGGTAATGCAGAGGGAGGTTGTAGGGTGGTTTTCATCTCCAGACAGGTAATGCAGAGGGAGGTTGTAGGGTGGTTTTCATCTCCAGACAGGTAATGCAGAGGGAGGTTGTAGGGTGGTTTTCATCTCCAGACAGGTAATGCAGAGGGAGGTTGTAGGGTGGTTTTCATCTCCAGACAGGTAATGCAGAGGGAGGTTGTAGGGTAGTTTTCATCTCCAGACAGGTAATGCAGAGGGAGGTTGTAGGGTAGTTTTCATCTCCAGACAGGTAATGCAGAGGGAGGTTGTAGGGTGGTTTTCATCTCCAGACAGGTAATGCAGAGGGAGGTTGTAGGGTGGTTTTCATCTCCAGACAGGTAATGCAGAGGGAGGTTGTAGGGTGGTTTTCATCTCCAGACAGGTAATGCAGAGGGAGGTTGTAGGGTGGTTTTCATCTCCAGACAGGTAATGCAGAGGGAGGTTGTAGGGTAGTTTTCATCTCCAGACAGGTAATGCAGAGGGAGGTTGTAGGGTGGTTTTCATCTCCAGACAGGTAATGCAGAGGGAGGTTGTAGGGTGGTTTTCATCTCCAGACAGGTAATGCAGAGGGAGGTTGTAGGGTGGTTTTCATCTCCAGACAGGTAATGCAGAGGGAGGTTGTAGGGTAGTTTTCATCTCCAGACAGGTAATGCAGAGGGAGGTTGTAGGGTAGTTTTCATCTCCAGACAGGTAATGCAGAGGGAGGTTGTAGGGTGGTTTTCATCTCCAGACAGGTAATGCAGAGGGAGGTTGTAGGGTGGTTTTCATCTCCAGACAGGTAATGCAGAGGGAGGTTGTAGGGTGGTTTTCATCTCCAGACAGGTAATGCAGAGGGAGGTTGTAGGGTGGTTTTCATCTCCAGACAGGTAATGCAGAGGGAGGTTGTAGGGTGGTTTTGAGAGGGTTTTACCAGGTGTGTTTGTAATATGTTTGTTTTTTTCAATTGTGTAGAGGTGCTGTTTGAGGCGTGTCAAGACTGTGTCACTGGTTTCTCCTATATAAATGTTGTGACATAATGGGCATGTTATGGCATAGACAATGTTGGTGCTCTGAATGGTCATAAGTTGTGGGTTAGGACTGGAGGTTTGTGCGTGTGGATTTTGAATGTGTGGGACTTGTCTATAGTACTGTTGTTCAATAGGTGGTGTAGGAGTGGGTTTATTGGAACATGTTGCATAGACTCAGAGATCCCTTAGGTTGGGGTTTCTGCGGAAAGCCGATATAGGTCTGAATTCCTGGAGTGGGGAAATGTATGTTGTGTTTTGGTGAAAGCGGCTTTGAGTCTGGAATGAAGGAGTCTGTTTATGTCTGAGAAGGTGCCGATGAGGGGTATAATCTGGGGTTCTGAGAAAGGTCTGAGGGTGGAGGACAGGGATAGGATGAGGCGGATAGGAATTTGGACCCAGAATCAGGAAAGGGTTTAAGAATAGGTGTGGGCTGTTCACCCAGGACAGGAGCCAGCGCAGGAGTCAGGTCAGGAGTCAGGTCAGGAGTCAGGTCAGGAGTCAGGTCAGGAGTCAGGTCAGGAGTCAGGTCAGGAGTCAGGTCAGGAGTCAGGTCAGGAGTCAGGTCTGCAGAGAAAGTTATGGAGGTTAGAGTTAAGGGGATCAATCATTCTGTTCTGGGTAAGGTCTGTCAGTGTGTTAGGGTTAGGGGGATCAATCATTCTGTTCTGGGTGAGGTCTGTCAGTGTGTTAGGGTTAAGGGATCAATCATTCTGTTCTGGGTAAGGTCTGTCAGTGTGTTAGGGTTAGGGGATCAATCATTATGTTCTGGGTGAGGTCTGTCAGTGTGTTAGGGTTAAGGGATCAATCATTCTGTTCTGGGTGAGGTCTGTCAGTGTGTTAGGGTTAAGGGATCAATCATTCTGTTCTGGGTGAGGTCTGTCAGTGTGTTAGGGTTAGGGGGATCAATCATTCTGTTCTGGGTGAGGTCTGTCAGTGTGTTAGGGTTAAGGGATCAATCATTCTGTTCTGGGTGAGGTCTGTCAGTGTGTTAGGGGATCAATCATTCTATTCTGGGTAAGGTCTCTCAGTGTGTTTGTCTTCATGTACCTCAATGACCACGTTGAGTATCCTCTCTTCCCCAATGCACTAAAGAGGATCTTTGTGGCTGAATGAAAGTCTTTCTGTTGTGTACATAGTCTATGGAATCTAATTAGATGTGATTTGACAATGCCAGTGAATGTATGTTTTTGTTGATAACTAGACTTTTGGAGTAGGGCATGTGTGTCTGTGACCTGGAAATAATATTTTTGTTTGTAAAGAGTCTATGTGTGTGTCAGTATCTGGGGAAAAAATGTGTTGTGTCCAAGAAGTTGATTGTATGTGGGTGGATGACATGTTTAAGTGTAATGGTAGGATGATGATTATTGAGTATTTCAATGAATGTTGTGAAATGTACCAGATCATGTTCCCACACTCCGAAGATATCATCCAGGTATCTTCTATAACGCATGGGACGCAATGGGCATTTAGCCAAAGCTGTCAACTCCCAGTCTGCCATATCAATATTAGCATAGGCCAGGGATAACTTTTTACCCATCATAATCCCATGAATCTGTAGGTCGTGTTTATTATTAAATGTGAAATCCTTGTTTATTAAGCCAAGTTCTAGAATCTGTAGGAGGTGTCAGTCTGGTCTATGTGGATCTGGATATCTCCTGAGTGCCGATTCCACTGCGGTCAAGCCGGACAAGATATCTATGTTGGTGTAGAGACAATCTATATCTATATTGAATAGGTGTGCATGTGCTGGGACTGGAATGGTGTGAAGTGTGTCTTTGAAATGATATGTGTCCTTAATAAGGGAGCCAGGGTGCCTTTGTGAGATGGGATTCAAATCAAATCAAATCAAATTGTTTTTGTCACATGCGCAGAGTAGACCTTACAGTGAAATGCTTACTTACAAGCCTTTAAACAACAATACAGTTTTAAGAAAAATAAGTTTTGAGTAAAAAATAGATAAGTAAAAAATTTAAAAATTTAAGTAAAAATAATGAAAGAACAGCAGTAAAATAACAATAGCGAGGCTATATGCAGGGGGTACCGGTACAGAGTCAATGTGGAGGCTATATACAGGGGGTACCGGTACAGAGTCAATGTGGAGGCTATATACAGGGGGTCCCGGTACAGAGTCAATGTGGAGGCTATATACAGGGGGTACCGGTACAGAGTCAATGTGGAGGCTATATACAGGGGGTACCGGTACAGAGTCAATGTGGAGGCTATATACAGGGGGTACCGGTACAGAGTCAATGTGGAGGCTATATACAGGGGGTACCGGTACAGAGTCAATGTGGAGGCTATATACAGGGGGTACCGGTACAGAGTCAATGTGGAGGCTATATACAGGGGGTACCGGTACAGAGTCAATGTGGAGGCTATATACAGGGGGTACCGGTACAGAGTCAATGTGGAGGCTATATACAGGGGGTACCGGTAAAGAGTCAATGTGGAGGCTATATACAGGGGTACCTGTACAGAGTCAATGTGGAGGCTATATACAGGGGTACCGGTACAGAGTCAATGTGGAGACTATATACAGGGGTACCGGTTCAGAGTCAATGTGGAGGCTATATACAGGGGTACCGGTACAGAGTCAATGTGGAGGCGATATACAGCGGTACCGGTACAGAGTCAATGTGGAGACTATATACAGGGTGTAGCGGTACAGAGTCAATGTGGAGGCTATATACAGGGTGTTACGGTACAGAGTCAATGTGGAGGCTATATACAGGGTGTTACGGTACAGAGTCAATGTGGAGGCTATATACAGGGGTACCGGTTCAGAGTCAATGTGGAGGCTATATACAGGGGTACCGGTACAGAGTCAATGTGGAGGCTATATACAGGTGGTACCGGTACAGAGTCAATGTGGAGGCTATATACAGGGGTACCGGTACAGAGTCAATGTGGAGGCTATATACAGGGTGTAGCGGTACAGAGTCAATGTGGAGGCTATATACAGGGTGTTACGGTACAGAGTCAATGTGGAGGCTATATTGTGACGGCCCTGAATATTTCTGAACCGTCTCAGTGCTTCTCCTTCTAATAGGGCGCTTCCCCTTTAATTCCCCATTAAATAGCCAGCATCAGCTGCGCAAAGGTAAAGTTGTGATTGAGACATGAATGAGGATGTGTACTACCTTCAGGTCATGAAGCTTCGCTATTACGTTTGTTTGTTGCCTTACAGTGTGTTTTGTAGCCTTAAAACGAGTTTACCCAGGATTGGATCCACTCTGTGCGTCTGTGGACTACAACTCTCCGTTGGTTTTCGTGGCTTTTTCTCCGCTGGAGATCTGTTGGCGGATTGTCTGACTGACCGACTGACTACAACTTTTTGTACACGGTATTTAATTTGGTTGGGGTGATGTATACTGTGATTTATCTAGTTGTTAAGACGTATTATTCTTTGATTAGTCTTTGATACGCTTTATAGTTGTGTTGCAAAATAAGTGTAATTTTGAGTGTATGAATATACTGATTTTACACTACGGACAAACGTTGCGTGACTAAGGTCACTTGAGTCACTGAACTTATTTACCGGGCTGGACTCTTTTTATGCCGGAGGTACAGGACATTTCTAAATGAACATAAGTGCATTGATTTGTTATATTGTTGTGTGTGGGTGTGTATTCCCATTGACAGGTAGAATATGGATGAGCACATTTTCTTGGGGTGAATCCATTGTTTTAATTCCACACAAAAGATTTGCTTGGGTTAGTTCTCAATGTTGAGGTCCCATCTGGGGTGCCATTTTTTAGAAGCTCCAATCAGAATGTGTACCTGCTTGTTTTTGTTGATTACTATTCCAAGTGGGTGGAGCTCTTTGCCCTGCGTCAGGCCACAGCGAGGACCGTCTCTAACATCCTTACGAAAGAGATCCAGACTCGCTGGGGAGTGCCTGATTACATCCTGTCTGATCGAGGTTCCCAATTTGTCTCTGATCTCTTTGAGGAGACCTGCCAAAGATGGAACCTGAGACAGAAGTTGACCACGGCCTATCACCCACAGACCAACCTCACTGAGAAATTTTGTCTTCAAGGTTCGATTTACTCTCTCAGTGAGGTTGGTCTGTGGGTGATAGGCCGTGGTCAACTTCTGTCTCAGGTTCCATCTTTGGCAGGTCTCCTCAAAGAGATCAGAGACAAATTGGGAACCTCGATCAGACAGGATGTAATCAGGCACTCCCCAGCGAGTCAGGATCTCTTTCGTAAGGATGTTAGAGACGGTCCTCGCTGTGGCCTGACGCAGGGCAAAGAGCTCCACCCACTTGGAATAGTAATCAACAAAAACAAGCAGGTACACATTCTGATTGGAGCTTCTAAAAAATGGCACCCCAGATGGGACCTCAACATTGAGAACTAACCCAAGCAAATCTTTCGTGTGGAATTAAAACAATGGATTCACCCCAAGAAAATGTGCTCATCCATATTCTACCTGTCAATGGGAATACACAGGGCCATTCTGACCACCGAGCCAACAATACAAATCATAATGTGAATGGAAATAATGGAGTTGATTTGGGCCAGAGCCCTGGGAATCTGAATGGTCGGTCTGGACCACAGGCCACAGGAGGTCTAACCAGTAACTCACTTATTGACATGGATCTGTGTGGAAGTACTGCGCTAGCCCTCCCTCTGACGCACAACCTTCCTCCATTGTCTGGTTTATCTCCAGAGGTTGTAGTCTTACAACTTCAAGGTGACATCCTTGATATTCGTCAGACTCAACAACACCTCCAAACTCTAATCCACCATAAATTCAAATGTCTGAGTGAAGAGCAACAACAGAGTGCCATGGAATTCAGAAACTCACTGAGTACTCTAACCCACACTCTGACAGAGCTCAGTGAGAGTGGAAGATGGGATGTTACTGGTGCCATGGACAGGCAGTTTGACTACCAACAAAGCCAACTCACTGCCACTCTCCAGTGGCGCCTGCAACATCATCACACTGAGGTCCTCAAGGACGTCAATTCATTTTTTTCTCCCCTGGTAAACACTGTAGACCACTTGCAGACAGAGCTCTCTAATTGTGTTAAAATGTTGGATGACGTGTCTGTTGACATGGCCTCCATTAGGCACAACTCCTTGCACAGAGCTTCTCTTGTGTCCACTTCTGTTCAGACCACTGAGGGCCAAGCTGGCACCTCAGAACAGCCAAGACAAGGCCATGCTGCAGCCACCCCTTGCAGGATGCAATCCACCATGCATCCTGGTGTTCATTTTCATGGTCCGATAACTCCTTCACCCTCTACTTCATCAATCCCTCCTAGCTCTTTTGTTCATGGTGATTTGAGTAGACGTCATGTGGGAGCGATGCCCATTAAATGGCAATTTCCCACCTTTGGGAAAAAGGATGACAGTCCTGATCCGCTAATGGATCTGGAAAGAAATGTGGCAGTCTTCTCTGCCGTTGCTCCGGTACCACTAACCCTGGGTAATCCTTCTGATGATCTCCTTTTACAGGCTGTAAGAAGAGCTCAGCTGGAACAGCCAGAGGAGTTAAGGCTGTTGGAACAGCTGCAGAATAATGCTGATGTGTGTACTTCAAAGCTAGGACGCACCGGACTCCTGAAGCACAAAATATTCCTTACACAGGAAATGCCGATCAAGCAAAAGCCATATCGTTTGTCCCCAGCGAAGCTAATCATCCAAAAGGGACTCATTAATGATATGTTGACACAAGATATAATAGAACGTTCCTCCTCTCCCTGGGCTGCTCCTGTTGTCCTCATTCCAAAAAAGACCGGTGGTCTTAGATTTTGTGTGGACTATAGGAAGACCAACAATGTTTCCCAGACTGATGCCTATCCTCTTCCCACCATCCACGAAATCCTGGAGTCATTGTCTGGCGCTGTTGTGTTCACTACCCTTGACCTCAATAGTGGCTATTGGCAGGTTGAGATGGACCAGGAAAGCAAGGACAAGACTGCTTTTGTCTGTGCTGAGGGCTTGTTTTCCTTTAAGGTGATGCCTTTTGGATTAAAGAATGCACCTGCCACTTTCCAAAGACTCATGGAGATTGCGTTAGGTGAGCTCAAAGGGAAGATATGTTTCGTCTACCTGGACGATATAATTATCTACTCCCAGAACAGAGAGCAACACTTTCAACACCTTCAAGCAGTGTTGGACAAGCTAAGAGAAGCTGGTCTGACAGTGAACATGAAGAAGAGCAACTTCTGCCAAACCTCCCTGAAGTTCCTTGGCCATATTGTGTCTTTTGATGGTATTCATGTGGATCCTGAAAAGACCAAGGCTGTACAAGACTTCCCTGTGCCAACCACACTCAAGGCCCTTCAACGGTTCCTTGGGATGGCGGGATGGTACCATCGGTTTGTGTGGAACTTCTCCCAGGTGGCAGAACCCCTCAACGCGTTGAAGCGAAAAGGAGCGAAATTCCGATGGACGGCAGAGTGCCAGAACTCCTTTGAAACCCTGAAACGACACCTCGTCACACCTCCCATTTTGGGTCATCCCAACTTTGATTGCCCTTTTGTTGTTTACACTGATGCAAGTGATGTTGGACTTGGTGCTGTCCTAGTCCAACAGACTGGACTTGGTACTGAAGAAGTGCTAGCGTTTGCCAGTCGGACCTTGAATGGAGCAGAACGGAACTACTCCACAACCGAGCAAGAGTGCCTTGCAGTTGTCTGGGCTTTGGAAAAGTGGAGGTACTACCTGGAGGGAAGACACTTCACTGTGGTCACTGACCATTCCTCCCTTGTGTGGGTGTTCAAGACCAACAAACCAAGCACCAGGCTCATCAGATGGGCTCTACGGTTGCAAGAGTTCACCTTTGCAGTAGAATACAGGAAAGGAAAATACAACACTGTTCCAGATGCCTTATCCAGAGCTCCTGCTTGTGGTAATGGTGGCCCTCATCTTACATGTGCTACTGTCCTGTCTAGCTGTCGAGACTCACCCAAAACTGACTTTCCCATCTCTGATGAGGCCATTTGGAAGGCCCAACAGGATGATCCAGAAGTACAGGCTTTGTACCAGACTATCCTGGAAGATGGAGAAAAGATGGTCAACCCTACCACAAAGCTGACCATCATTGAAGACAAAGTCTACCGAGTTGTACAACTACCTCACAGAACACTCTACCAAATGTACATACCTGAAACTCTACGCCTTCAACTGCTTCAACATTTCCATGAAGACCCATTAGCTGGTCATTTGGGCAGGTTCAAAACCTACAAACGGTTGCAAGCATTACTGTACTGGCCACATCTGAGCATGGATGTGAAGTCACACATCCGAAACTGTCAGATTTGTCAAATGTACAAACCAGAAGGTAGAAAACCTGCTGGCAAGTTGCAGCAAACGGTGGTTACCCGACCTTGGGAAATGTTAGGAGTGGATTTGATGGGTCCATTTCCTAGAAGCTCCAATCAGAATGTGTACCTGCTTGTTTTTGTTGATTACTATTCCAAGTGGGTGGAGCTCTTTGCCCTGCGTCAGGCCACAGCGAGGACCGTCTCTAACATCCTTACGAAAGAGATCCTGACTCACTGGGGAGTGCCTGATTACATCCTGTCTGATCGAGGTTCCCAATTTGTCTCTGATCTCTTTGAGGAGACCTGCCAAAGATGGAACCTGAGACAGAAGTTGACCACGGCCTATCACCCACAGACCAACCTCACTGAGAGAGTAAAACGAACCTTGAAGACAATGGTAGCTTCCTATGTAGGGACCCAGCACAAACACTGGGACAAGCACCTTCACGAGTTTCGATTTGCCCTGAATTCTGCTGTGCAAGAGTCCACTGGAGTCACACCTGCCGAACTGAACCTAAGTCGTCCCCTCCGAGGACCCTTGGATATGGTGCTACAGCCCCAGCAGCTTACTCCAGACGCTGCTTGCTATGACCAGGTAGTCCATCTCCACGACTTGAGAGCTCTTGCCTCGAAGAACATGATCCAGGCTCGACTCAAGCAGAAGAGAAACTATGATAAGAACAGACGAGACATGTAGTTCCAGCTTCGTGATCGGGTGTGGCTTCGCTCTCATCCTTACTCGAAAGCTGAACAATTCTTCTCGGCCAAGCTCGCTCCTAAATGGCAAGGACCATATAGGATTGTGGAGCAGATGGGCCCTTTGAACTACCGAGTGGTGAAAGAGGACACAGGTGAAGATATGCGCGTTGTCCATGTCTCACGCCTTAAGGCCTGTTACCCCTCGGCTGAGGAATTGGAGGAGATTGAGCGCCGCAAGGTCCTTGATATCTTTGAAGAGGAAAGTGAGGAGACTTTTCTCGGATTCCCAGACCCAGAAGTCTCATGCCTTAATGCCTGTGACCCCTCAGCTGAGGAGCGTGAGCGCCAAAAAGTAATGAATATTTTTGTAGAGGAAAGTGATGAGGAGGCCTTTTTCGGTTTCCCCGACCAAGATGTGCCTTCCCGGGCAATGGTCGGCTTTTTCCAGGGGAGGGGGTGTGTGACGGCCCTGAATATTTCTGAACCGTCTCAGTGCTTCTCCTTCTAATAGGGCGCTTCCCCTTTAATTCCCCATTAAATAGCCAGCATCAGCTGCGCAAAGGTAAAGTTGTATATACAGGGGTACCGGTTCAGAGTCAATGTCGAGGCTATATACAGGGGTACCGGTACAGAGTCAATGTGGAGGCTATATACAGGTGGTACCGGTACAGAGTCAATGTGGAGGCTATGTACAGGGTGTTACGGTACAGAGTCAATGTGGAGGCTATATACAGGGGATACCGGTACAGAGTCAATGTGGAGGCTATATACAGGGGATACCGGTACAGAGTCAATGTGGAGGCTATATACAGGGGGTACCGATACAGAGTCAATGTGGAGGCTATATACAGGGGTACCGGTACAGAGTCAATGTGGAGGCTATATACAGGGGGTACCGGTACAGAGTCAATGTGGAGGCTATATACAGGGTGTAGCGGTACAGAGTCAATGTGGAGGCTATATACAGGGTGTTACGGTACAGAGTCAATGTGGAGGCTATATACAGGGGATACCGGTACAGAGTCAATGTGGAGGCTATATACAGGGGATACCGGTACAGAGTCAATGTGGAGGCTATATACAGGGGGTACCGATACAGAGTCAATGTGGAGGCTATATACAGGGGTACCGGTACAGAGTCAATGTGGAGGCTATATACAGGGGGTACCGGTACAGAGTCAATGTGGAGGCTATATACAGGGGGTACCGGTACAGAGTCAATGTGGAGACTATATACAGGGGTACCGTTACAGAGTCAATGTGGAGACTATATACAGGGGTACCGGTACAGAGTCAATGTGGAGGTTATATACAGGGGGTACCGGTACAGAGTCAATGTGGAGGCTATACACAGGGGGTACCGGTACAGAGTCAATGTGGAGGCTATACACAGGGGGTACCGGTACAGAGTCAATGTGGAGGCTATATACAGGGGGTACCGGTACAGAGTCAATGTGGAGGCTATATACAGGGGGTACCGGTACAGAGTCAATGTGGAGGCTATTTACAGGGGGTACCGGTACAGAGTCAATGTGGAGGCTATATACAGGGGTACCGGTACAGAGTTAATGTGTGAGGGCACCTGTTAGTCGAAGTAATTGAGGTAATACATATGTACATATTAGGAGGAAGTAGTAAATTATTTCGGCTGCTGGCGAGGACACACAATTGGTCTTCCTTTCGGGACCTCAATAGGTACTGTCCAGGTAGTTGGTGCTTGATGGATCTTAGGGAGGAGATCGAAGAGTCTCTTTCTGGGTAAGTCTGGTCCATCTAGATATTCCCTTTTGTCAATGTGTAATGTATTTCTTTCTATAGAGGTCTGATATTATCTGTCAGATTTGTATTTTTGTCTGGATCTGTGTCAAAGCAGGGATGGGAGTGTAGTGTTGTGTGTTAGAGGGATGGCGGTGGGCGTCGTGCTTCAAAGAGGTACTGTTGGTTGTCCATAATAATTATCTTGGACCCTTTGTCTGCTGGTTTTATGGTTATATGTTTGTGTTTCCTTATTTTATCTATGGCTTGTCTTTCTTTTAGTGTGATGTTCTGTTGTCAGGTTATGGTGGAGGTATGGAATTCTCTGATGATTTGTGTGTTTGCTTCCTAATGAGTTTCCTAATGGGTGTTGATATTGTCTGTAATTTGGGTTCCCATCTGTATGTGAATGGTAGGGTTCGCTAGTTAAATGTATAATCAAAGTGGTCCAATAGTTTCAGAGTTCTATGGCACTGTCACGTTCTGACCTTAGTTCCTTTTTTATGTCTTTATTTTAGTTTGGACAGGGCGTGAGTTGGGGTGGGCATTCTATGTTGTTTTTCTATGTTTTGTTCTAGACGTTATTTTTCTGTGTTTGGCCTAGTATAGTTCTCAATCAGAGGCAGGTGTCATTCGTTGTCTCTGATTGAGAATCATACTTAGGTAGCCTGTTTTCCCACTATGGGTTGTGGGTAGTTGTTTTCCGTTTGAGTGTTTTCACCATTCGGGACTGTTTCGGTTTTCATTTTGATTCTCTTGTTCTTTTTGTATTTTCTATTCATTCTCATTAAAAGTATATTTTGGATACGTACCACGCTGCATTTTGGTCCTCCTCTCCTTCCACCAACGAAAGTCGTTACAGGCACCTGTGGATGTCACTCTCTCTGGGATAAACAGTGTTGGTTATCATGTTAGTTTAATAAAATATTAGACTGTGAGTTAGGTTCATTTTTTTCTCCATTTGATGATAAATCTGCTGGACTGTAGTTTACCATTGCATAATGATGAATATGTATTTTTGGTGATATTATGAATATTGAATGTGTGTGTGGTTCTGTTGCAGGCATAGAATTGATCACATCACTTTATATGTAAGAATTATAAATAGCACTCTGCACGTCACATAATTAGGTGAACAATAATGTGTGTGTGCGTGTGTGTGGTGTTATCTATTTAATTGTCCCATGTCACAACATAGTACCTTGAAGCAGCAGCCTGTCCTTGAAAAGCTTGGTAAACTGCATAGTAAAGTAAATATAGCATAGCAAACTGCATAGTAAAGTAAATATAGCATAGCAAACTGCATAGTAAAGTAAATATAGCATAGCAAAATGCCTAGTAAAGTAAATATAGCATAGCAAAATGCCTAGTAAAGTAAATATAGCATTGCAAACTGCATAGTAAAGTAAATATAGCATAGCAAACTGCATAGTAAAGTAAATATAGCATAGCAAAATGCATAGTAAAGTAAATATAGCATTGCAAAATGCCTAGTAAAGTAAATATAGCATAGCAAAATGCCTAGTAAAGTAAATATAGCATTGCAAAATGCCTAGTAAAGTAAATATAGCATTGCAAAATGCCTAGTAAAGTAAATATAGCATTGCAAAATGCCTAGTAAAGTAAATATAGCATTGCAAAATGCCTAGTAAAGTAAATATAGCACAGCAAACTGCACAGTAAAGTAAATATAGCATAGCAAAATGCCTGGTAAAGTAAATATAGCATAGCAAACTGCATAGTAAAGTAAATATAGCATAGCCTATTGACCAGGTTAGCAGTTAGCTTGCGTAGCTTCTGGGTTAGTTAGCTGTGTGTTAGCAGGTTGTTTTTTAGTAAACATGGTAGAGAGTCCTGCATCCTTCATCAACAGCGGTAATGAGTAAACAGGTTAATGTTGTCTTACTGTGTTTTACATAAAGCTGGAACACATGGCTAAGCACATGTCACATGTTTACTGCCAACTACACAGAAACATGATCATAACAAAAACCATTAGTCCCTCCTACTCAGTACAGGACAAATACACCACTTCATAACTGACTCTAATCACCTACATTATATGAGATGTGTGTATGTTTTTGTGTTTGTGTGTATATATGAACTGTATTTAATTATCTCCTGTAAAACACACAAATGAATTAAGGTTACACAGCAGAACAGCAAGTCTGACAGAGTGAGAGATAGAGAGAGAGAGAGCGAGACAAACAAACAAACATACCAAAACAAAGGCAAAGCCTTCTCATGCTTTGTTGATTTCAAAAAGTATTTTGACTCAATTTGGCATGAGGGTCTGCTCCACAAATTTATGGAAAGCGGTGTTGGGGGAAAAACATACAATATTATAAAAACCATGTACACAAACAGCAAGTGTGCAGTTAAAATTGGCAAAAAACACACACATTTCTTTCCACAGGGCCGTGGGGTGAGACAGGGATGCAGCTTAAGCACTTCCCTCTTCAACATATATATCAATAAACTGAAGAGTGCACTAGAACAGTCTGCAACACCCAGCCTCCCCCTACTAAAATCTGAAGTCAAATGTCTACTGTTTGCTGATGATCTGGTGATTCTGTCACCAACCAATGAGGGTCTACAGCAGCACCTAGATCTGCACAGATTCTGTCAGACCTGGGCCCTAACAGTAAATCTCAGTAAAACAAAAATAAGGGTATTCCAAAAAAGGTCCAGTTGCCAGGACCAAAAATACAAATTACATCTAGACACCGTTGCCCAAGAGCACACAAAAAACTATACATACCTCTGCCTAAACATCAGCATCACAGGTAATTTCCACAAAGCTGTGAACAAGCTGAGAGACAAGAAGAGCCTTCTATGCCATCAAAAGGAACATAAAATTAGGATCTGGCTACCAACCAAGAATTCACAAAATGGGACCAACACCAAATTGAGACCCTGCATGCAGAATTCTGGAGAAAATAAACTCGGTGTACAACGTAAAACACCACATAATGCATGCAGAGCAGAATTAGGCTGATACCCGCTAATGATCCAAATCCAGAAAATAGATGTTAAATTCTACAACCACCTAACAGGAAGCGATTCCGAACCTTCCATAACAAAGCCATCACCTTGAGAGATGAACCTGGAGAAGAGTCCCCAAAGCAAGCTGGTCCTGGGGCTCTGTTCACAAACACACACGGACCCCATAGAGCCACAGGAAAGCAACACAATTAGACACAACCAAATCATGAGAAAATAAAAATATAATTACTTGACACATGGGAAATAATTAACTTAAAAACAGAGCAAAACAGAATGATATTTGGCCCTAATTAGAGAGTACAAAGTGGCAGAATGTCTGACCACTGTGACTGACCCAAATTTAAGGAAAGCTTTGAGTATATATAGACTCAATGAGCATAGGCTTGCTATTTAGAAAGGCCACCTTTTGGCCGCCTTTTGGAACTTTTGTATTGTTTATTTCACTTTTGTTTCCTATCTACTTCACTTGCTTTGGCAATGTTAACATGTGTTTTCCAGGTCAATTAAACACTTACATTGACATTTCAATTGAATATTGAGAGAGAGAGAGAGAGAGGTCAGAGATGTGTGGACTTGGCATGTGGTAATTATTCCTCACTCTTATTTTCTTCTCTCAGCAGTTCGTCCTCCCCCTCTCACCCCTCAGTCAGGCCAGTGTGATATGTGACTGCTCAGCATGTGTGTGTGTGTGTGTGTGTGTGTGTGTGTGTGTGTGTGTTTGAGGGTTTCCCATTTGATTGAATGACACGCGTCTCTCCTAGGAGTTCTGTTTACAGTGTGTTGGTATTTTGTCCCACAGTGAGAATACAGTATTGAAATACAGTACTGTATGAAATATCTAATTTTCATACAGTACCAGTCAAAACGTTGGACACAATTACTCATTCAAGGGTTTTTCTTAATTTATACTATTTTCTACATTGTAGAAATAGTGAAGACGTCAAAACTATGAAAAAACACATATGGAATAATGCAGTAACCCAAAAAGTGTGAAACAAAAAAATATACAGTTGAAGTCGGGAGTTTACATACACTTAGCTTGGTGTCATTAAAACTTGTTTTTCAACCACTCCACAAATGTCTTGTTAACACACTATAGTTTTGGCAAGTCGGTTAGGACATCTACTTTGTGCATGACACAAGTAATTTTTCCAACAATTGTTTACAGACAGATTCTTTCACTTATAATTCACTGTATCACAATTCCAGTGGGTCACAAGTTTACAAACACTAATTTGACTGTGCCTTTAAACAGCTTGGAAAATTCCAGAAATTATGTCATGGCTTTAGAAGCTTCTGATAGGCTAATTGACATAATTTAGTCAATTAGAGGTGTTCTTGTGGGTGTGTTTCAAGGCCTACCTTCAAACTCAGTGCCTTTTTGCTTGACATCATGGAAAAATCAAAAGAAATCAGCCAAGACCTTCGAAAAAAAATTGTAGACCTCCACGTCTGGTTCATCATTGGGAGCATTTTCCAAACACCTGAAGGTAGCACGTTCATCTGTACAAACAATAGTATGCAAGTATAAACACCATGGGACCACGCAGCCGTCATACTGCTCAGGAAGTAGACGCGTTCTGTCTCCTAGAGATTAACATACTTTGGTGCGAAAAGTGAAATTCAATCCTAGAACAACAGCAAAGGACCTTATGAAGAGGAAACATGTACAAAAGTATCTATATCCACAGTAAAATGAGTCCTATATTGATATAACCTGATAGGCCGCTCAGCAAGGAAGAAGCCACTGCTCCAAAACCGCCATAAAAAAGCCAGACTACAGTTTGCAACTGCACATGTGGACAAAGATTGTACTTTATGGAAAAGTGTCCTCTGGTCTGATGAAACAAAACAAATGACCATCGTTATGTTTGGAGGAAAAAGGGGGAGGCTTGCAAGCCGAAGAACACCATCCCAACCATGAAGCACGGGGCTGGCAGCATCATGTTGTGGGGGTGCATTGCTGCAGGAGGGACTGGTACACTTCACAAAATAGATGGCATCATGAGGTTGGAAAATTATGTGGATATATTGAAGCAACATCTCAAGACATCAGTCAGGAAGTGAAATCTTGGTCGCAAATGGGTCTTCCAAATGGACAATGACCCCAAGCATACTTCCAAAGTTGTGGCAAAAGAGCTTAAGGACAACAAAGTCAAGGTATTGGAGTGGTCATCACAAAGCCCTGACCTCAATCCTATAGAACATTTGTGGGCAGAACTGAAAAAGCGTGTGCGAGCAAGGATGCCTACAAACCTGATTCAGTTACACCAGCTCTGTCAGGAGAAATGGAACAACATTTACCCAACTTATTGTGGGAAGCATGTGGAAGGCTACCCGAAATGTTTGACCCGTTACACAATTTAAAGGCAATGCTACCAAATACTAATTGAGAGTATGTAAGCTTCTGACCCACTGGGAATGTGATGAAAGAAATAAAACCTGAAATGAATCATTCTCTCTACTATTGTTCTGACATTTCACATTCTTAAAATAAAGTGGTGATCCTAACTGACATAAAACAGAGAATTTTTACTAGGATTAAATGTAAAAAATGGTGAAAATCTGAGTTTAAATTTATTTTTTTATTTAATTTTTTATTTCACCTTTATTTAACCAGGTAGGCTAATTGAAAACAAGTTCTCATTTAAAACTGCGACCTGGCCAAGATAAAGCAAAGCAGTTCGACACATACAACAACACAGAGTTACACATGGAATAAACAAACATACAGTCAATAATACAGTAGAAAAATTCTATAAACAGTGTGTAAATGAGGTAGGATAAGGGAGGTAAGGTACACGATAGGCCAAGGTGGCAACGTAATTACAATACGGCAATTGAACACCTGGAATGGTAGATGTGCAGAAGAATAATGTGCAAGTAGAGATACTGGGGTGCAAAGGAGCAAGATAAATAAATAAATACAGTATGGGTATGAGGTAGTTGGATGCGCTATTTACAGATGGGCTATGTACAGGTGCAATGACCTGTGAGCTGCTTTGACAGCCGGTTGCTTAAAGCTAGTGAGGGAGATGTAAGTCTCCAGCTTCAGTGATTTTTGCAGTTCGTTCCAGTCATTGGCAGCAGAGACCTGGAAGGAAAGGCGGCCAAAGGAAGAATTGGCTTTGGGGGTGACCAGTGATATATACCTGCTGGAGCGCATGCTTCCGGTGGGTGCTGCTATGGTGACCAGTGAGCTGATATAATGCGGGTCTTTACCTAGCAGAGACTTGTAGATGACCTGGAGCCAGTGGGTTTGGCGCCGAGTATGAAGAGAGGCCAGCCAACGAGAGCGTACAGGTCGCAGTGGTAGGTAGTATAAGGGGCTTTGGTGTATGTAAACTTCCGACTTCAACTGTATATATTTTTGATTTTCAAAGTAGCCACCTTTTGCCTTGATGAAAGCTTTGCACACTCTTGGCATTCTCTCAACCAGCTTTACCTGGATGGCTTTTCCAATAGGCGTGAAGGAGTTCCCACATATGCTGAGCAGTTGTTTCCTGCTTTTCCTTCAATCTACGGTCCAACTCATCCTAAACCATCTCAATTGGGTTGAGGTCGGCTTATTGTGGAGGCCAGGTCATTTAATGCAGCACTCCATCACTTCTTCGTCAAATAGTCCTTACACAGCCTGGAGGTGTGTTGGGTCATTGTCCTGTTGAAAAACAAATTATAGTCCCACGAAGCTCAAACCAGATTGGACGGAGTATCACTGCAGGATACTGTGGTACCCATGCTGGTTAAGTGTGCTTTTTATTCTAAATACATCATTGGCAGTGTCAAAAGCAAAACACCCCCAAACCATCACACCTCCTCCTCCATGCTTCACGGTGGGAACTACAGAATGAAGATATCATCCGTTCACCTACTCAGCATCTCAGGAAGACTCTGCAGAAGGAACCAAAAATCAAAAAATTTGGACTCCACCTGTCTAATGTTAATTGCTCATGCTTCTTTGCTCAAGAAAGTCTCTTCTTATTATTGGTGTCGTTTAGTAGTGGCTTCTTTGCAGCAATTCGACCATGAAGGCCTGATTCACACAGTCTCCTCTGAACAGTTGATGTTGAGATGTGTCTGTTACCTGAACTCCGTGAAGCATTTATTTGGGCTGCAATTTCTGAGGCTGGTAACACTAAAGAACTTATCCTCTGCAGCAGATGTAACTCCGGGTTTTACTTTCCTGTGGCGTTCCTCATGAAAGCCAGTTTCATCATAGCGCTTGATGGTTTTTGCGACTGTACTTGAAGACACTTTCAAAGTTCTTGAAATGTTCCATATTGGCTGACCTTCATGTCTTAAATTAATGATGGACTGTCATTTCTCTTTGCTTATTTGTGCGGTTCTTGCCATAATATGGGCTGGCTCTTTTACCAAATAGGGCTATCTTCTGTAAAACAACCCTACCTTGTCGCAGCACAGCTGATTGGCTCAAACACATTAAGAAGGAAAGAAATTCCACAAATTAACTTTTAACAAGTCACACCTGTTAATTGAAATGCATTCCAGGTGACTACCTCATGAAGGTGGTTGAGAGAATGCCAAGAGTGTGCAAAGCTGTCATCAAGGCAAAGGGTGGCTAATTTGAATAATCTCAAGTATAAAATATATTTTGATTTGTTGAACACTTTTTTGGTTACTACATGATTCCATACATGTAATTTCATAGTTTTGATGTCTTCACTATTATTCTACAATGTAGAAAACCTACATCCATCCCAATCTAAAGGCCAATACTTCCTGCCATCGTCCATCCATCCCAAACTAAAGGCCAATACTTCCTGCCAGCCTCCATCCATCCCAAACTAAAGGCCAATACTTCCTGCCAGCCTCCATCCATCCCAAACTAAAGGCCAATTCTTCCTGCCAGCCTCCATCCATCCCAAACTAAAGGCCAATACTTCCTGCCAGCCTCCATCCATCCCAAACTAAAGGCCAATACTTCCTGCCAACCTCCATCCATCCCAATCTAAAGGCCAGGACTTCCTGCCAACCTCCATCCATCCCAAACTAAAGATCAGTTCCTCAGGTACTTTAGCCTGCCATCACCCAGGCCGTGTTCATATTTTACCTTTGTGTGTGATGTTTGTGTCTGTGTCTGTGGTGTGTGTGTGTGTGTGGTGTCCGTGTGTCTGTTGTGTGTGTGTGATGTTTGTGTGTCTGTGGTGTGTGTGCGTGTGTGTGGTGTGCGTGTCTGTGGTGGGTGTGTTTGTGTGTCTGTGGTGCACACGCGTGTGTGTGTGTGTGTGTGTGTGTGTGTGTGTCTGTGTGTCTGTGTCTGTGGTGTGTGTGTGCCTGTGGTATGTGTCTGTAGTGTGTGTGTGTGTGTGTGTGTGTGGTGTTTGTGTGTCTGTGGTGTGTGTGTGTGTGATGTTTGTGTGTCTGTGGTGTGTGTGTGATGTGTGTGTGTGTGCGTGTGATGTTTGTGTGTCTCTGTGTGTGTGTGTGCGTGTGTCTGTGGTGTTTGTGTGTGTGTTTGTGTGTTTCCAGGTACATTACCCTGTCAACTCCTGGACAACTGCTCAAATCTTACGTCTAACAGCCAGATAGAAAAACTGCCCTATGTTTGATTTGAGGGGAGGAAAATGGTTTACCGCCCTTTCCTCATATCTCTCCTTCCTCTCCTCTTTTATTGGTCAATTTATTTTGCTTCCACTCAAACAGGCGGCAGGGTATGGTATGGTTTGGGTCTTATATAGACCACTAGGTGAAGCTCAGTACTGTAGTTACTCCACACTGAATGGTTTAAAGCAGACCACAGTACTTTACAGAGAAGATAGAGCCAGGCAGTATGTGGATGTGGATGTGTGTGTGTTTTGTTTGAATGTGGAGGGGTAACGGAATGATAATTTGTCAACCACACACATAAACACACACACCATAAAAAATGAGAACATTTACTGTTTTTACATTTTTTTTATTGGACAGTTGCACCACATACAGATCCTAATGCAACCTCTATACCTAGCCATATTTGTCATAGCACCAACCACATTTCCATCCCCTTCGCCATTCCATCTTAACACCCACCCCCTCAGTCCATTATCAGTGTGTGATGTATCCATGGTCCATGAGCATCATCAGGAATATTACATTATCAAAACGGTATCATTTTGCACAGCTCAGGCCCTATTAGCATAAAAGGCTGGAGGCATCCCCTTAACCAGCACACTGTGGATGTTGTTGGTATTAACAAATAATTTCTCACTTTCACCCCACCATTCTCTCCATGTCTCTCTTTATGTTTAGCTTTCCCTCCTTTTTTCTTTTTCTGTCTTTATCTCCTCCTCTCCCCAATCTCTCTCTCATTTTATATCTCCCCCTCACTCCCTCTCTTCCTCCTTCTCATTTTTCATTCTTTATCCAGTGCTCTCTCCAGTTGTCAGTTTTGGTAAATTAAATGTAATTCTGATGTGGCCTCGTTGACGACTGATAGCAATGAATCTGGGAACCAATCACAGAGCTGCATGTGAAAACTGTTCTGATGTCTCCTCTCCTCTCCTCTCGGATAAAAGGGAAGTTGAGAGTGTGAATCAAAAGAGATGGAAACTATGAGCAGGGAGAGATGGAAACCATGAGCAGGGAAATACTGAAACTATGAGCATGGAGAGATGGAAATTATGAGCAGGGAGAGATGGAAACCATGAGCAGGGATACATGGAAACTATGAGCAGGGAGAGATGGAAACCATGAGCAGGGATACATGGAAACTATGAGCAGGGAGAGATGGAAATTATGAGCAGGGAGAAATGGAAACCATGAGCAGGGAGAGATGGAAACTATGAGCAGGGAGATATGGAAACCATGAGCAGGGATACATGGAAACTATGAGCAGGGAGATATGGAAACTATGAGCAGGGAGAGATGGAAATTATGAGCAGGGAGATATGGCAACTATGAGCAGGGAGAAATGGAAACCATGAGCAGGGAGAGATGGAAATTATGAGCAGGGAAATATTGAAACTATGAGCAGGGAGATATGGCAACTATGAGCAGGGAAATACTGAAACTATGAGCAGGGATAGATGGAAACCATGAGCAGGGAGATATGGAAACCATGAGCAGGGAAATACTGAAACTATGAGCAGGGAGATATGGAAACTATGAGCAGGGAGAGATGGAAACTATGAGCAGGGAGAAATGGAAACCATGAGCAGGGAAATATTGAAACTATGAGCACGGAGAGATGGAAATTATGAGCAGGGAGAGATGGAAACCATGAGTAGGGAGATATGGCAGCTATGAGCAGGGAGAGATGGAAACTATGAGCAGGGAGATATGGCAGCTATGAGCAGGGAGAGATGGAAACTATGAGCAGGGAGATATGGCAGCTATGAGCAGGGAGAGATGGAAACTATGAGCAGGGAGAAATGGCAGCTATGAGCAGGGAGAGATGGAAACTATGAGCAGGGAGAAATGGCAGCTATGAGCAGGGAGAAATGGAAACTATGAGAATAGAATGGCTAGATGGAATGGAAGGCAAACAGAAGTGGGCAGGTGTACATAGAATGGTGTCAATGGCAATAGAAAATGACCATTCAACTTCAGCATATTGCTAACTCAGACAACCATAGATGCAAAAACAAGAATCTGAGTGGCATAAAATTATACAGGATTGTGAAATTACCATAGCCTTTTTGACCCCCCCCCCCCCCCCCCACACACACACACACACACACTCTGTCCTCAATCCGATGACACCTTGTCAAGGACCTGAAGGCTAACACATTATTACCCACTTCAAACATGATGACTCCCCTCATGTTACATACAGATGTGGGATCTTATCTGACCAGTATTGACGAAGCTAAATAATTCAGCAGCAACAGGATTTTAATGTTTAGTCCATAATGTTGTTTGATCAGTAGTAAGGCTTTTAACTGGCCAAAATGTGAAAAGTGCAATACTGTTAATATATCTGTGTGTTAGTGAGGGTTTTCAGTGAATTTATGTTGGTCTCAAAGCTAATCCGCATTTCCTGCAACAGCAGATTGATCAAATTAAGATCCTACATCTGTACGAGTGTTGTGGTGGATCAGCTATCAGGTGATATGGAAGGGGGGAGAACGGGGGGTTAGAATGATTCTGACAGTCCTTTATGCCTATCAGATTTTCTAATTATGGACTTCACACAAAACGGCACATCATCTGTACAAACATGTCATTCTGTTTCTCTGCTATCTGAATCTTCACGAATACTCTTTATATGAATGGACAGGTTGTTATGGCTGGAGAACAGATTAGATCTGAGCTGGCAGGACATTCTAAAGCCATTTCAATATAAAAAGTACCTCAACTAGTCAAGTCAAAACAAGTGCTGATACAAAACATTAAGCCAGAGCTAGCTAGTGCTATTAAATAGATTGTCTGAGAACAATGTAAATGGGCATGTAAGAATGCCTCCCTGTATATTGTGTCTGGTCCTAGTTATGAAGCAGCCTAGGAGCACACAGAGTCCCTGTATATTGTGTCTGGTCCTAGTTATGAAGCAGCCTGGAAGCACACAGAGTCCCTGTATAATGTGTCTGGTCCTAGTTATGAAGCAGCCTGGGAGCACACAGAGTCCCTGTATAATGTGTCTGGTCCTAGTTATGAAGCAGCCTGGAAGCACACAGAGTCCCTGTAGATCAAATCAAATGTGATTTTATTTGTCATATGCGCCGAATACAACAGGTGTAGGTAGACCTTACAGTGAAATGCTTACTTACAAGCCCTTAACGAATAATGCAGTTTTAAGAAAAATAAGTGTTAAGTAAAAACTAGATAAAAAAAAATAGATATATTTTATTTTTTAAGAGCAGCAGTAAAACAACAGTAGCGATGCTTTATACAAGGGGTACCAGTACAGAGTCAATATGCGGGGGCACAGGTTAGTCGAGGTAATTGAGGTAATGTGTACATATAGGTAGAGGTAAAGTGTCTATGCATATATAGCAAACAGAGAGTTGCAGCAGCGTAAATGAGGGGGTGGGGGGGGGGGGAGAGGGGGGCAATGCAAATAGTCTGGGTAGCAATTGTATTAGCTGTTCAGGAGTCTTATAACTTTGGGGTAGAAGCTGTTAAGGAGCCTTTTGGAACTAGACTGGGCGCTCTGGAACCGCTTGACGTGCAATAGCAGAGAGAACAGTCTCTGACTAGGGTAGCTGGAGTCTTTGACAATTTTTAGGGTCTTCCTCTGACACCGCCTGGTATGGAGGTCCTGGATGGCAGGAAGTTTGGCCCCATGATGTACTGGGCCGTACGCACTACCCTCTGTAGTACCTTGCGGTCGGAGGCTGAACAGTCAGAATGTCACGCAACCAGTCAGAATGATCTCGATGTTACAGCTGTAGAACTTTTTGAGGATCTGAGGACCCATGTCAAATATTTTCAGTCTCCCGAGGGGGAATATGCTTTGTCGTGCCCTCTTCACGACTGTCTTGGTGTTTTTGGACCATGATAGTTTGTTGGGGATGTGGACAGCAAGGAACTTGAATCTCTCAACCTGCTCCACTACATCCCCGTCGATGAGATTGTGGGCGTGCTCGGTTCTCCTTTTCCTGATGTCCACAATCATCTCCTTTGTCTTGATCACATTGAGGGAGAGGTTGTTATCCTGGCACCACACAGTCAGGTCTCTGACCTCCTCCCTATAGGCTGTCTTATCATTGTCAGTGATCAGGCCTACCACTGTTGTGTCATCGGCAAACTTAATGATGGTGTTGGAGTCGTGCCTGGCCATGCAGTCATTGATGAACAGGGAGTACAGGAGGGGACTGAGCACGCACCCCTGAGGGTCCCCTGTGTTGAGGATCAGTGTGACAGATGTATTGTTGCCTACCCTTACCACCTGGTGGTGGCCCGTCAGGAAGTCCAGGATCCAGTTGCAGAGGGAGGTGTTTAGTCCCAGGGTCCTCAGCTTAGTGTTGAGCTTTGAGGGCTCTATGGTGTTGAACGTTGAGCTGTAGTCAATGAGTAGCATTCTCATGTAGGTGTTCCTTTTGTCCAGGTGGGAAAGGGCAGTGTGGAGTGCAATAGAGATTGCCTCATCTGTGATTCTGTTGGGGAGGTATGCAAATTGGAGTGGGTCTAGAGTTTCTGGGATAATGGTGATGATGTGAGCCATGACCAGCCTTTCAAAGCGCCTCATGGCTACAGATGTGAGTGCTACGGGTTGGTAGTCATTTAGGCAGGTTACCTTAGTGTTCTGGGGCACAGGAACTATGGTGGTCTGCTTGAAACATGTTGGTATTACAGACTCAGACAAGGAGAGGTTGAAAATGTAATTTAAGACACTTGTCAGTTGGTCAGTGCATGCTCGGAGTGCACGTCCTGGTAATCCGTCTGGCCCTGCGGCCTTGTGAATGTTGACCTGTTTAAACATCTTACTCACTTTGGCTACTGAGAGCGTGATCACACAGTTGTCTGGAACAGCTGATGCTCTCATGCATGCTTCAGTGTTGCTTGCCTCGAAGCAAGCATATAAGTAATTTAGCTCATCGGGTAGGCTCGTGTCACTGGGCAGCTCACGGCTGTGCTTCCCTTTGTAGTCTGTAATAGTTTGCATGCCCAGCCACATCCGACGAGCTTTGTAGCCGGTGAAGTACAATTCAATCTTAGTCCTGTATTGACACTTTTTCTGTTTGATGGTTCGTCGGATGGCACAGCAGGATATCTTATAAGCGTCCGGGTTAGACTCCCGCTCCTTGAAAGAGGCAGCTCTACCCTTTAGCTCAGTGCGAATGTTGCCTGTAATCCATGGCTTCTGGTTGGGGTATGTACTTACGGTCACTGTGGGGACGACGTCATCGATGCACTTATTGTGACAGGGATTTGGGCCTTGTCGGGTGTCTGAAGTAAATCCTTCGGTCCGACTCGTGAATTCAGTACAAGGTGAGTAATCACTGTCCTGATATCCAGAAGCTATTTTTGGTCATCAAATATATATATTTTTTAACCTTTATTTAACTTGGCAAGTCAGGTATGAACAAATTCTTATTTACAATGACGGCCTGCCAGGGAACAGTGGGTTAACTGCCTTGTTCAGGGGCAGATTTTTACCTTGTCAGCTCGGAGATTCGATCCAGCAACCTTTCCAGCAACGCTCTAACCACTACCCTACCACCCACCCCTTAACAGACGCCCTAGATGCCTTCAGAGATGGTGGCAGAAACATTATGTACCAAATAAGTTACAAATAACGCGGAAAAACACACACAATAGCACAATTGGCTAGGAGGCCGTAAAACGGTAGCCATCTCCTCCTGCGCCATTGTTCCATTGTGTCTGGACCTAGTTATGAAACAGCCTGGGAGCACACAGAGTTAACGCCTGTTCCTTCTGAGTCTGTAGTATTTTTGGATTAGCCCCATTTTCTCTCCTGTCCCCTGTGTGCTCAGTGGTAAAGTTTAATGATTTCTGAATGGGATCTCCTAGTGCAGTCTCAGAGCTCCAAGTACTGTGTGTGTGTGTGTGTGTGTGTGTGTGTGTGTGTGTGTGTGTGTGTGTGTGTGTGTGTGTGTGTGTGTGTGTGTGTGTGTGTGTGTGTGTGTGTGTGTGTGTGTGTGTGTGTGTGTGTGTGTGTGTGTGTGTGTGTGTGTGTGTGTGTGTGTGTGTGTGTGTGTGTGTGTGTGTGTGTGTGTGTGTGTGCGTGTTTGACTGCATGTTTGTGTGGGTGTGAGTCTGAATGTGGTCTGCTTGTGAGTGTGTCTGTTTTCTGGTGTCATCAGTGTCCCTGAGATGAAGGCAGATATTGAGAAGGGGAAAGCAGAGAAAATGAAGGCTAATGAAGCGAGAGAGGAAGAGAGAGGAACAACAGTAATAAAGGTCTCTCTCTCCTTTCCCCTTCAGTGCTTCTTTCACCAAGCACGGCAGCAACTAGCCTCCCCTGACATCAACAGACTCACTAGCAGAGAGGGTCAGACACAGACACACAGACACCCACGCACATGCGCACACACATGAACACACACACACAATACGCCACAACATTTTCCATTTCGTCTTCTACCACGCAGAGCTGACTCAGTGAAAAGTTTGACACCGATCAATACAAATGGGGGGAATGGAAGAGCTCGGAATTGCAGAGAGAAAGAGACAGGCGAGACACATTTCAATTGGCCTTTATTGGCACTTCTCAAACCTGAACAATTAAACACAAACAGGGAAGAGTCAAACTACACGACACAGATGCATCAATACAGGACTAAGATTGAGTCGTACTACACCGGCACTGCCCCTTTCGCATGTGGCAGGGCCTGCAAACCATTACAGACTACAAAGGGAAGCACAGTCGAGAGCTGTCCAGTGACACGAGCCTACCGGACGAGCATAAACTACTTATATGCTCGCTTAGAGGCAAATAACACTGAAACATGCATGAGAGCCACAGCTGTACCGGAATACTGTGTGATCAAGTTCTCCGCTGCCGATGTGAGTAAGACCTTTAGACAGGTCAACATTCACAAGGCCGCAGGGCCAGACGGATTATCAGGACATGTACTGCAAGCATGCGCTGACCAACTAGCAAGTGTCTTCACTGACATTTTCAACCTCTCCCTGTCCGAGTCTGTAATACCAACATGTTTTCAGCAGACCACCATAGTGCCTGTGCACAAGAACACTAAGGTAACCTGCCTAAATGACTACAGACCCGTAGCACTCACGTCTGTAGCCATGAAGTGCTTTGAAAGGCTGGTCATTGCTCACATCAACACCATCATTCCAGAAACCCTAGATCCACTCCAATTTGCATACTGCCAGAACAGATTCACAGATGAGGCAATCCCTATTGCACTCCACACTGCCCTTTTCCACCTGGACAAAAGGAACACTTATGTGAGAATGTTATTCACTGACTACAGCTCAGCATTCAACACCATAGTGCCCTCAAAGCTCATTAACTTCTCTAGGATAGGGGGCAGCATTTTCACGTTTGGTTGAAAAGTGTGCCCAGAGTAAACTGCCTCCTACTCAGTCCCAGATGCTAATACATGCATATTAATATTAGTATTGGATAGAAAACACTCTGACACTTCTAAAACTGTTTGAATCATGTCTGTGACTATAACAGAACTTATTTGGCAGGCAAAACCCAGAGGACAAACCATTCAGATTTTTCTTTTTATGAGGTCACTCTCTTTTCAATGGCGTTTCATTGGGAATCCAGATTTCTAAGGGACCTTCCTGCAGTTCCTATCGCTTCCACTGGATGTCAACAGTCTTTAGAAATTGGTTGAGGTTTTTCCTTTGAGAAATTAAGAGGTAGCCATGTTCAGAATGAGGCTCCAGTGAAATGTACTGTTTGTTAGAGGCGTGTGACCAGAAAGCATGCTACACATTGTTTTCCTCTGGTATTGAACACAGATCATCCCGTCTTCAATTTTATCGATTATTTACGTTAAAAAATACCTAAAGTTGTATTACAAAAGTCGTTTGAAATGTTTGGACAACACTTACAGGTAACGTTTGAGATATTTTGTAGTCATGTTGTGCAAGTTGGAACCAGTGTTTTTCTGGATCAAACGCGCCAAATAAATGGACATTTTGGATATACAGTGGGGAGAACAAGTATTTGATACACTGCCGATTTTGCCGATTTTCCTACTTACAAAGCATGTAGAGGTCTGTACTTTTTATCATAGGTACACTTCAACTGTGAGAGACGGAACCTAAAACAAAAATCCAGAAAATCACATTTTATGATTTTTAAGTAATTAATTTGCATTTTATTGCATGACATAAGTATTTGATACATCAGAAAAGCAGAACATAATATTTGGTTCAGAAACGAGACAGACAGACGGACGGAAGGGCTGACAGGTGGGCGGAGGGCAGGCATTTGGAAGGACGGGTAGGCAGAGGGGTTACAGACAGACAGAGGTGAAAGGTTACTACTGTACCTTAGCTTCCTACCTGTCCATCCATTTGTGGAGTTCAATGGCTTTATCCACAAACTGTCTCAGAGTAGAAAATTGGTGGTAAGTACTGAGAATAGAGACATTTTACTCCTACTCTTTTGGGTAAAAATAAAAGCTATGCATGGAACCTCTTTAGTCATAAGAGTCCCACCTAGTTGACAGATGTATAGAAGACCTGATGAGGTGTAAGAGTCCCACCTAGTTGACAGATGTATAGAAGACCTCATGAGGTGTAAGAGTCCCACCTAGTTGACAGATGTATAGAAGACCTTATGAGGTGTAAGAGTCCCACCTAGTTGACAGATGTATAGAAGACCTCATGAGGTGTAAGAGTCCCACCCAGTTGACAGATGTATAGGAGACCTTATGAGGTGTAAGAGTCCCACCTAGTTGACAGATGTATAGAAGACCTCATGAGGTGTAAGAGTCCCACCTAGTTGACAGATGTATAGAAGACCTCATGAGGTGTAAGAGTCCCACCCAGTTGACAGATGTATAGAAGACCTTATGAGGTGTAAGAGTCCCACCTAGTTGACAGATGTTTAAGAGACCTCATGAGGTGTAAGAGTCCCACCCAGTTGACAGATGTATAGAAGACCTCATGAGGTGTAAGAGTCCCACCCAGTTGACAGATGTATAGGAGACCTCATGAGGTGTAAGAGTCCCACCCAGTTGACAGATGTATAGAAGACCTCACGAGGTGTAAGAGTCCCACCTAGTTGACAGATGTATAGAAGACATCATGATGTGTAAGAGTCCCACCTTGTTGACAGATGTATAGCAGACCTCATGAGGTGTAAGAGTCCCACCTAGTTGACAGATGTATAGCAGACCTCATGAGGTGTAAGAGTCCCACCCAGTTGACAGATGTATAGAAGACCTTATGCGGTGTAAGAGTCCCACCTAGTTGACAGATGTATAGAAGACCTTATGCGGTGTCGTAACCAGTTCATAGTTACCAGCTAAAGTCATAATGTTCATGAAATTGCTTTGTAGTTGTTGAAATAATGTATTGATAGTTCTATACAGTGGGGTGAACAAGTATTTGATACACTGCCGATTTTGCAGGTTTTCCTACTTACAAAGCATGTAGAGGTCTGTCATTTTTATCATAGGTACACTTCAACTGTGAGAGACGGAATCTAAAACAAAAATCCAGAAAATCACATTGTATGATTTTTAAGTAATTAATTTGCATTTTATTGCATGACATAAGTATTTGATCACCTACCAACCAGTAAGAATTCCGGCTCTCACAGACCTGTTAGTTTTTCTTTAAGAAGCCCTCCTGTTCTCCACTCATTACCTGTATTAACTGCACCTGTTTGAACTCGTTACCTGTATAAAAGACACCTGTCCACACACTCAATCAAACAGACTCCAACCTCTCCACAATGGCCAAGACCAGAGAGCTGTGTAAGGACATCAGGGATAAATTGTAGACCTGTACAAGGCTGGGATGGGCTACAGGACAATAGGCAAGCAGCTTGGTGAGAAGGCAACAACTGTTGGAAAATGGAAAATGGAAGAAGTTCAAGATGACGGTCAATCACCCTCGGTCTGGGGCTCCATGCAAGATCTCACCTCGTGGGGCATCAATGATCATGAGGAATGTGAGGGATCAGCCCAGAACTACACGGCAGGACCTGGTCAATGACCTGAAGAGAGCTGGGACCACAGTCTCAAAGAAAACCATTAGTAACACACTACGCCGTCATGGATTAAAATCCTGCAGCGCACGCAAGGTCCCCCTGCTCAAGCCAGCGCATGTCCAGGCCCATCTGAAGTTTGCCAATGACCATCTGGATGATCCAGAGGAGGAATGGGAGAAGGTCATGTGGTCTGATGAGACAAAAATAGAGCTTTTTGGTCTAAACTCCACTCGCCGTGTTTGGAGGAAGAAGAAGGATGAGTACAACCCCAAGAACACCATCCCAACCGTGAAGCATGGAGGTGGAAACATCATTCTTTGGGGATGCTTTTCTGCAAAGGGGACAGGACGACTGCACCGTATTGAGGAGAGGATGGATGGGGCCATGTATCGCGAGATCTTGACCAACAACCTCCTTCCCTCAGTAAGAGCATTGAAGATGGGTCGTGTCTGGGTCTTCCAGCATGACAACGACCCGAAACACACAGCCAGGGCAACTAAGGAGTGGCTCCGTAAGAAGCATCTCAAGGTCCTGGAGTGGCCTAGCCAGTCTCCAGACCTGAACCCAATAGAAAATGTTTGGAGGGAGCCGAAAGTCCGTATTGCCCAGCGACAGCCCCGAAACCTGAAGGATCTGGAGAAGGTCTGTATGGAGGAGTGGGCCAAAATCCCTGCTGCAGTGTGTGCAAACCTGGTCAAGAACTACAGGAAACGTATGATCTCTGTAATTGCAAACTAAGGTTTCTGTACCGAATATTAAGTTCTGCTTTTCTGATGTATCAAATACTTATGTCATGCAATAAAATGCCAATTAATTACTTAAAAATCATACAATGTGATTTTCTGGATTTTTGTTTTAGATTCCTTCTCTCACAGTTGAAGTGTACCTATGATAAAAATTACAGACCTCTACATGCTTTGTAAGTAGGAAAACCTGCAAAATCGTCAGTGTATCAAATACTTGTTCTCCCCACTGTATCTCCACCCGGCACAGCCAGAAGAGGACTGGCCACCCCTCATAGCCTGGTTCCTCTCTAGGTTTCTTCCTAGGTTTTGGCCTTTCTAGGGAGTTTTTCCTAGCCACCGTGCTTCTACACCTGCATTGATTGCTGTTTGGGGTTTTAGGCTGGGTTTCTGTACAGCACTTCGAGATATTAGCTGATGTACGAAGGGCTATATAAAATAAACTTGATTTGATTTGATTTATATGATCAGTCCATGAATAACCTAAACCTACGTGTAACAATATCTATAAACAATGTAGAACTACAGGTAACAATATCTATAAATTATCTAGACCTACATGTAACAATGTCTATAAATAATCTAGACCTACATGTAACAATATGTATACATAATCAATATCTACATTTAACAATATCTGTAAATAATCTAGATCTACATGTAACAATATCTGTAAATAATCTATACCTACATATAACAATATCTATAAATAATCTAGACCTACATGTAACAATATCTATAAATAATCTAGACCTACATGTAACAA
The DNA here is from genome assembly GCF_045679555.1 of Salvelinus alpinus. NCBI lineage: Eukaryota > Metazoa > Chordata > Actinopteri > Salmoniformes > Salmonidae > Salvelinus > Salvelinus alpinus. The sequence goes on along the minus strand of NC_092106.1, from coordinate 40,310,957 downwards.
TATCTGTAAATAATCTATACCTACATATAACAATATCTATAAATAATCTAGACCTACATGTAACAATATCTGTAAATAATCTATACCTACATATAACAATATCTATAAATAATCTAGACCTACATGTAACAAGATCTGTAAATAATCTAGACCTACATGTAACAAGATCTGTAAATAATCTAGACCTACATGTAACAAGATCTGTACATAATCTAGACCTACATGTAACAAGATCTGTAAATAATCTAGACCTACATGTAACAAGATCTATACATAATCTAGACCTACAATATCTCTTGCTCATTTGAAAATTATTTCTCATGAGCCCTATTTCACATGATGTGCCTAAATATAATCACTTAAATAATAACATATTTTTCTTTTGATTTTTTTATTAACCTACTTCATGCAATTTCAAGTTATCCCTTTGGAGCGTAGTACCACGCTTCTAAAGTATATGCCTCTATTGGGTTATAACTATAAATTGGGCAATTGAAGGCATCTAGGGCCTTTGTGAACTTTTATTGTATTTCATGAAAATGATATAAAGCATTTTACCATTGCAGCATTTGATTGACAGTCACATTCACTGCTGTTGTCTGAATCGTGCTGTCTGAATCGTGTGTTTTGGGCACATTTTATGTTACTTTGTGCTGTCATTTTGACCAGAATAAAAAGTGCGCCTGTTCACTACACTCTGCTCTCCTGCACCTGACTTCGCCTCCAATACACACTCCTAACACGTGCAGAGCTGACGATGCCTCATCGTGATTGGTTAATCCCCATCATTTGCAATGTTTTAAAATGTTTTATGGAATTTTAGCGGCAAGTGATTTGATGCAAACTGTGGCAAAGTGATTTAGAGTTGTTAAGGTGAACGGAAAGGCTCTGGAGCAACGAACCGCCCTTGCTGTCTCTGCCTGGCCGGTTCCCCTCTCTCCACTGGGATTCTCTGCCTCTAACCCTATTACAGGGGCTGAGTCACTGGCTTACTGGTGCTCTTTCATGCCGTCCCTGGGAGGGGTGCGTCACTTGAGTGGGTTGAGTTACTGACGTGATCTTCCTGTCTGGGTTGGCGCCCCCCCTTGGTTTGTGCTGTGGTGGATATCTTTGTGGGCTATACTCGGCCTTGTCTCAGGATTGTAAGTTGGTGGTTGAAGATATCCCTCTAGTGGTGTGGGGGCTGTGCTTTGGCAAAGTGGGTGGGGTTATATCCTTCCTGTTTGGCCCTGTCCGAGGGTTTCTTCTGATGGGGCCACAGTGTCTCCTGACCCCTCCTGTCTCAGCCTCCAGTATTTATGCTGCAGTAGTTTATGTGTCGGGGGGCTAGGGTCAGTTGGTTATACCTGGAGTACTTCTATCTTATCCAGTGTCCTGTGTGAATTTAAGTATGCTCTCTCTAATTCTCTCGTTCTCTCTTTCTTTCTCTCTCTCGGAGAACCTGAGCCCTAGGACCATACGTCACGGCAAACCGGGCATGATGACTCCTTGCTGTCCCCAGTCCGCCTGGCCTTGCTGCTATTCCAGTTTCAGCTGTTCTGCCTGCGGTTATGGAACCCCTACCTGTCCCAGACCTGCTGTTTTCAACTCTTAATGATCGGCTATGAAAAGCCAACTGATATTTATTCCTGATTATTATTTGACCATGCTTGTCATTTATGAACATTTTGAAAATCTTGGCTCTCTCTAATTCTCTCCTTCTCTCTTTCTTTCTCTCTCTCGGAGGACCTGAGCCCTAGGACCATACGTCACGGCAAACCGGGCATGATGACTCCTTGCTGTCCCCAGTCCGCCTGGCCTTGCTGCTATTCCAGTTTCAGCTGTTCTGCCTGCGGTTATGGAACCCCTACCTGTCCCAGACCTGCTGTTTTCAACTCTTAATGATCGGCTATGAAAAGCCAACTGATATTTATTCCTGATTATTATTTGACCATGCTTGTCATTTATGAACATTTTGAAAATCTTGGCTCTCTCTAATTCTCTCCTTCTCTCTTTCTTTCTCTCTCTCGGAGGACCTGAGCCCTAGGACCATACGTCACGGCAAACCGGGCATGATGACTCCTTGCTGTCCCCAGTCCGCCTGGCCTTGCTGCTATTCCAGTTTCAACTGTTCTGCCTGCGGTTATGGAACCCCTACCTGTCCCAGACCTGCTGTTTTCAACTCTTAATGATCGGCTATGAAAAGCCAACTGATATTTATTCCTGATTATTATTTGACCATGCTTGTCATTTATGAACATTTTGAAAATCTTGGCTCTCTCTAATTCTCTCCTTCTCTCTTTCTTTCTCTCTCTCGGAGGACCTGAGCCCTAGGACCATACGTCACGGCAAACCGGGCATGATGACTCCTTGCTGTCCCCAGTCCAGCTGGCCTTGCTGCTATTCCAGTTTCAACTGTTCTGCCTGCGGTTATGGAACCGCCACCTGTCCCAGACCTGCTATTTTCAACTCTTAATGATCAGCTATGAAAAGCCAACTGAAAATTATTCATGATTATTATTTGACCATGCTTGTCACTTATGAACATTTTGAACATCTTGGCATAGTTCTGTTATAATCTCCACCCGGCACAGCCAGAAGAGGACTGGCCACCCCTCATAGCCTGGTTCCTCTCTAGGTTTCTTCCTAGGTTTTGGCCTTTCTAGGGAGTTTTTCCTAGCCACCGTGCTTCTACACCTGCATTGCTTGCTGTTTGGGGTTTTAGGCTGGGTTTCTGTACAGCACTTCGAGATATTAGCTGATGTACGAAGGGCTATATAAAATAAACTTGATTTGATTTGAACTTGATTTAAACAGGAATGACGAGTGTGTTTATATAATTATCATAATTCCGCTTTAGCAACCGTCAGAATCGGTAAAAAAAATACAAAAATATGCATGCCAACATATTAACAAAGAATTAAGGGTAGGCAAAGAGATCGTGTCAGGTGAAATTTATATGAAGTGTTTTACAGTTGGAGCGTTTGATTGACAGTCACATTCACTGCGGTTGTCTGAAACGTGCAGAGCAGACGATGCCCCATCGTGATTGGTTCTTCCCCATCATTTACAACAATGTCAATGAGTGACTATCTTTCCTTTGCGGTACTTCAAACTGTCGTTTACCAGCTGAGATACATTTTACCAGTTGATTTTACTCCAGTGTCTTAATGTCATTCTAAAACCTACTCTGAGCTGGGAGTAGTTGTCTTAAAACAGGTTTGAACAGGATTCCTAGGACCTTTTCTGAGATGCTTTGTGGATACATGTCCTGCTGTTAGAGCTGTGGGTTTCAACAATGAATCCTCCCAGCTACCCATCGATCCATCAGATACACACAGACAGCTTAGCAGGCAGGAGGATAATGTTCTCTCTATGTGTGTGTGTGTCTGTATTGGTATGTGTTTGTGTCTGGTTGTGTTGATGGCTGTGTCTGTGTCTGTGTCTCTGTGTCTCTGTGTGTGTGTGTGTGTGTGTGTGTGTGTGTGTGTGTGTGTGTGTGTGTGTGTGTGTGTGTGCGTGTGTGTGTGTGCGAGTGTATGCGTGTGTGTGTGTGTGTGTGTGTGTGCGAGTTTATGCGTGTGTGTGTGAGTATAAGTATGCCCACACTCTCAGGCTCATCCTGTTGCTCTCCGGGGCCAAGAGTGAAAGTCACTGATATTCTGCCTCTTTTTCTACAGGAGGGTTCAGTGTTCAGTGCTCAGTGTTCAGTGTTCAGTGTTCTGTGAGGGTTTTACTGCCAGGCTGATTAGCTAGAACACAGTGAGACGTGATGAGCTGTCTCACCCGTGTCTCCACACATGCCTGCTCCTGTGTTCATACACTGTGATGTGTCTTTTCATGTCTCTCTACAAAAGCCTGTCATTACAGCGCCTCTCTGAGAGAGAAAGAGAGAAATAGACATGAACTGACATGCCACACTCACATGAGAGTCAGTGTATGAGATGGAAATAATGTGTGTGTGCCTATGTGTATGAATGTTTGCCGAGGCATTACTGTGTATGTTTGGTCTATGTTGTATTCAGTGAAAGTGTGTGCATGTCTTTCAGTGTGTTTGATGTGTTTTGTCTTTCTTTGTTGTCTTAGTAGATAGGATCCTGCCATTGCTGAGTTCCTGGCTAAATATGATCTGCAACAATATGACGTCTCTGAGGAGGAATGTCTGAGGAGAGAGCGACAGTGTCTGTTACAGAGGCTGTTACAGTGGCTGTTACAGAGGCTGTTACAGTGGCTGTTACAGAGGCTGTTACAGAGGCTGTTATAGAGGCTGTTATAGAGGCTGTTATAGAGGCTGTTATAGAGGCTGTTACAGAGGCTGTTACAGAGGCTGTTATAGAGGCTGTTATAGAGGCTGTTACAGAGGCTGTTACAGAGGCTGTTACAGAGGCTGTTACAGAGGCTGTTACAGTGGCTGTTATAGAGGCTGTTATAGAGGCTGTTATAGAGGCTGTTATAGAGGCTGTTACAGAGGCTGTTACAGTGGCTGTTACAGTGGCTGTTACAGTGGCTGTTACAGTGGCTGTTACAGTGGCTGTTACAGTGGCTGTTACAGAGGCTGTTACAGAGGCTGTTACAGAGGCTGTTACAGAGGCTGTTACAGAGGCTGTTACAGAGGCTGTTACAGAGGCTGTTATAGAGGCTGTTACAGAGGCTGTTACAGAGGCTGTTACAGAGGCTGTTACAGAGGCTGTTACAGAGGCTGTTACAGAGGCTGTTACAGAGGCTGTTACAGTGGCTGTTACAGTGGCTGTTACAGAGGCTGTTACAGAGGCTGTTACAGAGGCTGTTACAGAGGCTGTTACAGAGGCTGTTACAGAGGCTGTTACAGTGGCTGTTACAGTGGCTGTTACAGAGGCTGTTACAGAGGCTGTTACAGAGGCTGTTACAGAGGCTGTTACAGAGGCTGTTACAGAGGCTGTTACAGTGGCTGTTACAGAGGCTGTTACAGAGGCTGTTACAGAGGCTGTTATAGAGGCTGTTATAGAGGCTGTTACAGAGGCTGTTACAGAGGCTGTTACAGAGGCTGTTACAGAGGCTGTTACAGAGGCTGTTACAGAGGCTGTTACAGAGGCTGTTACAGAGGCTGTTACAGAGGCTGTTACAGTGGCTGTTACAGTGGCTGTTATAGAGGCTGTTACAGAGGCTGTTACAGAGGCTGTTACAGAGGCTGTTACAGAGGCTGTTATAGAGGCTGTTATAGAGGCTGTTACAGAGGCTGTTACAGAGGCTGTTACAGAGGCTGTTACAGTGGCTGTTACAGAGGCTGTTACAGAGGCTGTTACAGAGGCTGTTACAGTGGCTGTTACAGAGGCTGTTACAGAGGCTGTTATAGAGGCTGTTACAGAGGCTGTTACAGAGGCTGTTACAGAGGCTGTTACAGTGGCTGTTACAGTGGCTGTTATAGAGGCTGTTACAGAGGCTGTTACAGAGGCTGTTATAGAGCCTGTTATAGAGGCTGTTACAGAGGCTGTTACAGTGGCTGTTATAGAGGCTGTTACAGAGGCTGTTACAGAGGCTGTTACAGAGGCTGTTATAGAGGCTGTTACAGAGGCTGTTACAGAGGCTGTTACAGAGGCTGTTACAGAGGCTGTTACAGAGGCTGTTACAGAGGCTGTTACAGAGGCTGTTACAGAGGCTGTTACAGAGGCTGTTACAGTGGCTGTTACAGAGGCTGTTACAGAGGCTGTTACAGAAGCTGTTACAGAGGCTGTTACAGAGGCTGTTACAGTGGCTGTTACAGTGGCTGTTATAGAGGCTGTTATAGAGGCTGTTATAGAGGCTGTTATAGAGGCTGTTATAGAGGCTGTTACAGAGGCTGTTACAGAGGCTGTTACAGAGGCTGTTACAGTGGCTGTTATAGAGGCTGTTACAGAGGCTGTTACAGAGGCTGTTACAGAAGCTGTTACAGAGGCTGTTACAGTGGCTGTTATAGAGGCTGTTACAGAGGCTGTTACAGAGGCTGTTACAGAGGCTGTTACAGAGGCTGTTACAGAGGCTGTTACAGTGGCTGTTACAGAGGCTGTTACAGAGGCTGTTACAGAGGCTGTTACAGAGGCTGTTACAGAGGCTGTTATAGAGGCTGTTACAGTGGCTGTTACAGAGGCTGTTACAGAGGCTGTTACAGAGGCTGTTACAGAGGCTGTTACAGAGGCTGTTACAGAGGCTGTTACAGAGGCTGTTACAGTGGCTGTTACAGAGGCTGTTACAGTGGCTGTTACAGAGGCTGTTACAGAGGCTGTTACAGAGGCTGTTACAGAGGCTGTTACAGAGGCTGTTATAGAGGCTGTTATAGAGGCTGTTACAGAGGCTGTTACAGAGGCTGTTACAGAGGCTGTTACAGAGGCTGTTACAGAGGCTGTTACAGAGGCTGTTACAGAGGCTGTTACAGAGGCTGTTACAGAGGCTGTTACAGAGGCTGTTACAGAGGCTGTTACAGAGGCTGTTACAGTGGCTGTTATAGAGGCTGTTACAGTGGCTGTTACAGAGGCTGTTACAGAGGCTGTTACAGAGGCTGTTACAGAGGCTGTTACAGAGGCTGTTACATAGGCTGTTATAGAGGCTGTTACAGAGGCTGTTACAGAGGCTGTTACAGAGGCTGTTACAGAGGCTGTTACAGAGGCTGTTACAGTGGCTGTTACAGAGGCTGTTACAGAGGCTGTTACAGAGGCTGTTACAGTGGCTGTTACAGTGGCTGTTACAGAGGCTGTTACAGAGGCTGTTATAGAGGCTGTTACAGTGGCTGTTATAGAGGCTGTTATAGAGGCTGTTACAGAGGCTGTTACAGAGGCTGTTACAGAGGCTGTTACAGAGCCTGTTATAGAGGCTGTTACAGAGGCTGTTACAGTGGCTGTTATAGAGGCTGTTACAGAGGCTGTTACAGAGGCTGTTACAGAGGCTGTTACAGTGGCTGTTATAGAGGCTGTTATAGAGGCTGTTACAGAGGCTGTTACAGAGGCTGTTACAGAGGCTGTTACAGAGGCTGTTACAGAGGCTGTTACAGAGGCTGTTACAGAGGCTGTTACAGTGGCTGTTATAGAGGCTGTTATAGAGGCTGTTACAGAGGCTGTTACAGAGGCTGTTACAGAGGCTGTTATAGAGGCTGTTATAGAGGCTGTTACAGAGGCTGTTACAGAGGCTGTTATAGAGGCTGTTACAGAGGCTGTTACAGAGGCTGTTACAGAGGCTGTTACAGAGGCTGTTACAGAGGCTGTTACAGAGGCTGTTACAGAGGCTGTTACAGAGGCTGTTACAGAGGCTGTTACAGAGGCTGTTACAGTGGCTGTTATAGAGGCTGTTATAGAGGCTGTTATAGAGGCTGTTATAGAGGCTGTTACAGTGGCTGTTAGAGTGGCTGTTATAGAGGCTGTTACAGAGGCTGTAACAGAGGCTGTTACAGAGGCTGTTACAGAGGCTGTTACAGTGGCTGTTATAGAGGCTGTTACAGAGGCTGTTACAGAGGCTGTTACAGAGGCTGTTACAGAGGCTGTTACAGAGGCTGTTACAGAGGCTGTTACAGTGGCTGTTACAGTGGCTGTTACAGAGGCTGTTATAGAGGCTGTTATAGAGGGCGGGAGAGAAAAGTGCTCTTCTTCTCCTTATTATTTTATTTACTCCAACTGTAGGCCCCATAACACCCATTGAGGGAGAGGTAGTCTATCTCTCTGGGGAGAAATATTCCAACAACATAATGGTACCAAACATGTAGTGTTTTTCCAACTAACTACTAACTATGTTTTCTTTAAAACTGTTATAGTTTTATTACATGAATAGATGATCTGTTCAGTAACGCACACACAAACACACACAAACACACACGCACAAACGTATGCATTCACACACATATATGAGTTCATCAGCGCGGGTCCTGTGGTGTTCAGGAGTTCTGTGTAAATTGAAAACAATTTGTTAATGAAATATTAAAGCATATTTTTCTAATTATTCTCTTTAATTACATGCAGCAGACACGATTGACAATAGTCACTAAGAACACATTTAGAGAAAAATGCATATGAATTTTAGAGAGGCAGAGAGAGAAAGAAGGTGAGGGAGAGAGGGAGGGATAAAGTAGGATGGAGGAAAGGGTAAACAGGAGCTGAAAGGATATAGATATATACAGGCTGATTTGGAAAGAGCTGAGCGTTAATGAAGAAAGACAATAATATATACAGAAACTCAACAGAGAAAGAAATATATAAGGAAGGGATGAAAAGAAAGAGAGAGACTATGGTGAATCACTAAAACAATACAGAAATACACTACAGAAAAAGAAGGAACAACATGTCAGAAATCAGCTCGATGTAATTGAAGAACCCACAGAATCTAACCGCTTCTGGGAAAATTGGAACACACTAAACAAACAACAACACGAAGAGTTATCTATCCAAAACGGAGATGTATGGATAAACCACTTGTCCAATATTTTTGTCCCTATAACAAAGAACAAACAGCAAAAACATTTACATTATCAAATACAAACCTTAGAATCAACTAATCAGCCTCACCCTTCTAGAATCTGAAGTCAAATGTTTGCTGATGATCTGATGCTGTCACGCCCGCTCCCGCTCTTCCCCCCTGGCGCTCCCCAGCATTACGCACTCCTGCCAACATCAGTACGCACACCTGCCTTTCCCCATCATGCACATCAGCGTATTATTGGACACACCTGGACTCAATCACCTGTTTATTACCTCCCCTATATTTGTCAGTTTCCCATCTCTGTTCCCCGCTGCTGCTTTGATGGTCATTGTGTACCCGTGTGCTGATGCTGTTCCTGTCTTGTTCTTTGTCTGTTCCTAATTCAATGTCAACTCCCCGTACCTGCTTCTCGCCTCCAGCGACGGTCTTTACAGGTGCTTCCGTCCCCAACCAAGGAGGGCCTACATCAGCACCTAGATCTTCTGCACAGACCTGGGCCCTGCCAGTAAATCTCAGTAAGACACAAATAATGGTGTTCCAAAAAAGGTCCAGTTGTCAGGAGCACAAATACAAATTCAATCTAGACACCCTTGCCCGAGAACACACCAAAAACGGCATATACCTCAGCCTGAACATCAGCGCCACAGGTAACTTCCACAGCCTGAACATCAGCGCCACAGGTAACTTCCACAGCCTGAACATCAGCGCCACAGGTAACTTCCACAAAGCTGTGAACGATCTGAGAGACAAGGCAAGAAGGGCCATCTAAGCCATGAAAAGGAACATAGAATCTGACATACCAATTAGGATCTGGCTAATAATACTTGAATCAGTTATAGAACCCATCGCCCTTTATGGTTGTGAGGTCCGGGGTCCGCTCACCATCCAAGATTTCACAAAATGGAAAACCACAGAGTCATAAATTGAATTAAATTCTAAAACCAAATTGAGATTCTGCATGCAGACTTCTGCAAAAATAGAATCTGTGTACAACGTAAAACACCAAATAATCCATGCAGAGCAGAATTAGGCTGATACACGCTAATGATCAAAATCCAGAAAAGACCCGTTTAAATTTTACAACCACCTAAAAGGAAGCAATTCCCAAACCTTCCATAACAAACCCATCACCTACAGAGAGATGAACCTGGAGAAGAGTCCCCTAAGCAAGCTTGTCCTGGGACTCTGTTCACAAACACAAACAGACCCCACAGAGCCCCAGGACAGCAACACAATTAGCCCAACCAAAAAATGAAAAAACAAAAAGATAATCACATGACACATTGGAAAGAATTAACAAAAAAAACTGAGCAAACTAGAATGCTATTTGGCCCTTAAAACTTCTTATGGCTGTAACCCCGGTAACGGGATGATATGACAACAGCCAGTGAAAGTGCAGGGGGCCAAATTCAAAACAACAGAAATCTCATAATTAAAATTCCTCAGACATACTGTATATATTTTTCTTTGTACTTTAACTATTTGCATAGTATTACAACATTGTATATAGCCATAATATGACATTTGAAATCTCTCTATTTCTTTATAACTTTTGTGAGTGTCCTGTTTACTGTTAATTTGTTATTGTTTCTTTCACTTTGTTTAATATCTATTTCACTTGCTTTGGCAATGTAAACATATGTTTGAGAGAGACAGACAGAGACCGAGAACATAAGAGAGAGACAGAAAGAGACAGAGAGAGAGAGACAGAAAGAAAGAAAGATACAGAGAGAGAGACAGAGAGAGACCTAGACAGAGAGAGACAAAATGAGACAGAGAGAGCGAGAGACAGATAGAGACAGAAATATACAGAGAGAGAAACAGAGAGAGAGACAGAGAGACAAAGAAACATGCAGCTCACGAAGGTCATCTGTTCTTTAATGACTTCTGTGCAGCAACTAATCAAGCCCTCAACATCATCCCTATTCCTAGCCAATCATTTTGCCTCATCTTTATTCCCAATTTAAATAGGAGGGAGTCATTAGCCCGGCACCAGAGATAATTACATGAAATATGATCTCACTCCTAACTCTCTGCTCTCACTAACCCACGTCAACACAGCCACAAGCCTGGGCACTGTTTGTGAGTTCGCTTCAACAAGATGCAAGGTTGAAGCTTCAAGTGTGATATTGTGGAACCATGACAAATCATATTCTTACCTGAGGTAAACACAGAGACACACAGTCTTTCAACCACTGAGTCATGATGCCAGGAGAAAACTGATGATGTGAGGTCCTATATTTATTTGAAGTGTTTGTGTTACCATGTGTCCTTGTCTCCAGACAGACAGACAGACGGTCAGACGGTCAGACAGACACCAGATGTCGCTGTTTGTAAACTTTGTCAAGAACATTCTGAGGTCAGTTTAGTGATCATTTAGCATCACTGTAGCCATGAGAATCAATCAATGATCAATCAAAATACCAATAAAAAACATCAACTGTACTTCCATCTCTCCACCGCTAGCTTGTTTCTGTTGGTAACACCAAATTAAAAGGCCATTAAGCATCATTTGTTAGAGGGGGCAATTAAACACACACACGCACACACAAACACACACACACACACACACACACACACACACACACACACACACACACACACACACACACACACACACACACAGTCTTTCGATGTCTGTTCCTCTCACGCTCTCTCTGTCTTTTTCTCTCTGTCTCTCTCTCCCTCTCTCAATTCAATTCAAGGAGCTTTATTGGCATGGGAAACATATGTTAACATTGCCAAGTGAAGTAGATAATATACAAAAGTGAAATAAACAATACAAATTTCAGGTTGTAATGCAACAAAATATGAAAAATGCCAACGAGGGGTGAATACTTTCGCAAGGCACAGTAATTAAATGTATTGCATTTCAGTGTATGTTTATAGTGTTTCAAAGTTCCTAAATATTCATAGCGTATTTCTGGGTTGTTTTGCTGCTTATGTTTTTCATTTGACATTTGTCTCAGGTGTTTTCTAATTGTTTTACATTCATTATCAAACAGTTTTTCAGAAACGTTATAAAACAATTTCTTTGGTATTCTCAAATGTGCTTTTGATGCTGCTTTTTGGAATATGCAATTGATGTTTTGAGTAGCTGAATTGACAACTTCTTTTTGTTTTGGTATTGTGAGTCACTGAATATATGTATAGAGTTCATCATTTCATTTGAGTTCAATATTTCTGTAGGAACTTGACAAGGAATGCCCACAAGCAATTCAATCTTACTTTCCTTTTCATTCAACCAAATATATGAAAGGTGTACAGCCATGTACAAACACAGCAAAACAATACAACCTGTGGTAGAGTCACATTGAACAGGTACAACTCGGGGTGATGACATCATCAAAGGGGAAAGTTCACGGTCAATAATAACCATGAACTCATGAATAGTAATCATACTATAGGTAAGTACAATTATTTTTTTGAACCTTTATTTAACTCAGCAAGTCAGATAAGAACAAATTCTTATTTACAATGACTGGCTACCCCAGACAATGCTGGGCTAATTGTGCACTGCCCTTTGGGACTCCCAATCACAGCCAGATGGGATGCAGCCAGGATTTGAACCAGGTACAGGCAGTGACACTTCTTGCACTGAGATTAAGTGTCTTAGACCAATGCGCCACTCGGGAGCCCAAAAATAACATACTCAATGTAATTATTTATATAGTGTCCACGCTATAACACTTCTCCCCCCTTCATTTCAATCCCCCCTGTGAGGAAAGAACATAAGATTAACAAGTAAACCACATCAGTGTTTTCTTTTCAACACTTTAGATCTTCTGCTAGTGTTACTATAAATGGAAACAAACAAAAATGACAGTCCTTATTTTTTTTCAACTAAGTCTGCTGTTCCAAACAAACACTAACACCTCAAGCCTCTCGGTATCAACTACATAGTTCGTTTTTCAGGAGGCTTGTGACTCCACTGTGATCTGCGCAGTATACCTGGTGTGCCACAAGACACAGGTAAGGCGTCTCCCAGTGGAGCTGGAGCGGGTTGGGTGTTTGTGAGAGAAAGTCCATCACCCTCTGCAGGAACCACAGAATGTCCCTGTTTCTCAGATACTGTTTCCTGTGGGGTTTCAACTTGTATACTACCACCCGCCGCGGTTCTGTCTGCAAACATGGTCTTTTCTTTGTCAGAGCGCAGGTCGGATGTGGTCCTGGTGCCTGCCCATGACTCGGCCATCAGTCAGTTTGACCACAAAAGGAGACTGGGCCACTCTGACTCAGAATGATACCTGGCAACCAACTGCTTGTGATGTTGCGGATGTTTCTGTCTCTCCCTCGTGTGGTGGTCATTTCTCTCTTTTTGTTTCTCCTGTTTCTGTTCCACTCGTGCTTCGATGTCCGGATGCAGTAGATCCAGGTGAGCTTCAACATCTCAGATGGAGCCTGTCCTGTTGTTGTTTGTGGCGTGATGCGGTACTGGAACAAGACCAGAGAGAGTTTAGTTGTGATGGTTCCCCCAGTCATATTTTTGAGTCCCTCTTTCAGCGTCTGTCACTTGAACTCTGTGAAGCATTTATTTGGGCTGTAATTTCTGAGGATAGTGACTGTAACAACCTTATCCTCTGCAGCAGAGGACAACTGCACTTGAAGAAAGTTTTCAAAGATCTTGAAATTTTCCCGATTGACTGAACGTCATGTCTTAGTAATGATGGACTGTCATTTCTCTTTGCTTATTTGAGCTGTTATTGCCATAAAATGGACTTGGTCTTTTAACAAATAGGGCTAGCTTCTGTATACCTTGTCACAACACAACTGATTGGCTCAAACACCGGGTCTAGTAGAGCTGTGTTGTGATGGGCCTGGTCTAGTAGAGCTGTGTTGTGATGGGCCGGGTCTAGTAGAGCTGTGTTGTGATGGGCCGGGTCTAGTAGAGCTGTGTTGTGATGGGCCGGGTCTAGTAGAGCTGTGTTGTGATGGGCCGGGTCTAGTAGAGCTGTGTTGTGATCGGCCGGGTCTAGTAGAGCTGTGTTGTGATGGGCCGGGTCTAGTAGAGCTGTGTTGTGATGGGCCTGGTCTAGTAGTGCTGTGTTGTGATGGGCCGGGTCTAGTAGAGCTGTGTTGTGATGGGCCGGGTCTAGTAGGGCTGTGTTGTGATGGGCCGGGTCTAGTAGAGCTGTGTTGTGATGGGGACGGGTCTAGTAGAGCTGTGTTGTGATGGGCCGGGTCTAGTAGAGCTGTGTTGTGATGGGCCGGGTCTAGTAGAGCTGTGTTGTGATGGGCCGGGTCTGGTAGAGCTGTGTTGTGACGGGCCGGGTCTGGTAGAGCTGTGTTGTGATGGGCCGGGTCTAGTAGAGCTGTGTTGTGATGGGTCGGGTCCTGTAGAGCTGTGTTGTGATGGGCCGGGTCTAGTAGAGCTGTGTTGTGATGGGCCTGGTCTAGTAGAGCTGTGTTGTGATGGGCCGGGTCTAGTAGAGCTGTGTTGTGATGGGCCGGGTCTGGTAGAGCTGTGTTGTGATGGGCCTGGTCTGGTAGAGCTGTGTTGTGATGGGCCGGGTCTGGTAGAGCTGTGTTGTGATGGGCCGGGTCTAGTAGAGCTGTATTGTGATCGGCCGGGTCTGGTAGAGCTGTGTTGTGATGGGCCGGGTCTAGTAGAGCTGTGTTGTGATGGGCCGGGTCTAGTAGAGCTGTGTTGTGACCGGCCGGGTCCAGTAGAGCTGTGTTGTGATTGGCCCGGTCTAGTAGAGCTGTGTTGTGATGGGCCGGGTCTAGTAGAGCTGTGTTGTGATGGGCCGGGTCTAGTAGAGCTGTGTTGTGATCGGCCGGGTCTAGTAGAGCTGTATTGTGATGGGGACGGGTCTGGTCGTGCTATCCTGAGGCAGGTCTGGTCTGGTAAATCTGTGCTGTGTTGGACATGGTCTTATAGAGCTGTGCTGTAATAAGTTGTGTCTGGCTCTTCTCTCCTGGGGATGGTGCTGTTGGTTCAGAAAGTGGAGCAGGGGGCCTCTACTGCTGTGGTGATGGATGTGTGGGTCCCTGCCAAGTGTTGCATCATTTATGCAAGGTTCTGACACTGTCCTGATCAAGGAGTACATTGTCGTATAAAGTGTTTACATGTCCGAGTGTGATGGTGAGCCATTCTGACGTTGAGCAGTGAGGCACAGTCCACAGTGATCTGTTGATTAATTTTGTCCATCAACTGTCCTGGGAAGTTTTTTCTTGGTAGGAGGGTGGACACAACTATACTGGTTATTGGGAACACAGCCTGTTCCTGCTCTGCCACTCCTCTCACTGCCCCAGATACATCTTCACCTTTGGCATGAAGGTAGTTTGTGCCAGTGTGGATGATGATGTTGTCAGGGGTGCCAGTCCTGGTCTGACTGAGTAGCTGCATTGCACTGTTCATTGTAGGACACCAGGACTTATACACCTGGTGTCTAGCTAATAATCTTTCCTGGACCAATAACTTTACATTTTAATCGATAAGGATTGCAGTTGTTGGTGGTTATCTATGTGGAGTAAATTGGGAGGCTGGAGCAGACTAGGAGGCTGGTAGATTGAACTGGGCTGGAGCAGACTGGGAGGCTGGTAGATTGAACTGGGCTGGAGCAGACTGGGAGGCTGGTAGATTGAACTGGGCTGGAGCAGACTGGGAGGCTGGTAGGCTGAACTGGGCTGGAGCAGACTGGGAGGCTGGTAGGCTGAACTGGGCTGGAGAAGCCTGGGAGGCTGGTAGGCTGAACTGGGCTGGAGCAGCCTGGGAGGCTGGTAGGCTGAACTGGGCTGGAGCAGCCTGGTAGGCTGGTGGAGTGTCATCAGACTGTGTAGTAGGGGCCATGCTGGTTATGCTCTGCCTGTGTTGTATCAAGCTGGTGGACATGTTCTCTAGATGCAGAGGACATAATGACTAGCTGCTGGTTGATTATGTCAATGTACCTCACTCTGCTCTAGCTCCTCTCTTGTGCTCAGCAGGTCTCTGAGGTCATTATTTGTCTGACTCAGTTTATCCATTCTGCTTTCCAATTTACCAATAGATTGCTCTCCTCCTTGAACTGTTTCATCTCTTCTTTTAGTTTCTGGACAGCTTCATCCTCTTGAAGCTTGTTCTCTCTGAGTTCTATGACCTCTGCTTCGAGTAGAGAGAGGGTGTTGTGGAAACGTTGCATAGCAGGTGTTGTTGGTGTTTTAGGCATGTTCTTGGCTCTGTCTGCTGCAGGTGAGGTAGGTAGAGGGACACCGAGGGCTTCTTGCTGAGTGACAGGTGTTGTTGGTGTTGTAGGCATGTCCTTGGCTCCGTCTGGTGCAGGTGAGGTAGGTAGAGGGACACCGAGGGCTTCTTGCTGAGTGACAGGTGTTGTTGGTGTTGTAGGCATGTCCTTGGCTCTGTCTGGTGCAGGTGAGGTAGGTAGAGGGACACCGAGGGCTTCTTGCTGAGTGACAGGTGTTGTTGGTGTTTTAGGCATGTCCTTGGCTCCGTCTGCTGCAGGTGAGGTAGGTAGAGGGACACCGAGGGCTTCTTGCTGAGTGACAGGTGTTGTAGGCATGTCCTTGGCTCCGTCTGGTGCAGGTGAGGTAGGTAGAGGGACACCGAGGGCTTCTTGCTGGGTCACAGAGGCTGTTGGTGCCTGCTTTTCTCCATAATCTCCCTCCTTGACTTTTTCCTCAGCTTCTGAGATGAGTTCAGCTTCTACTTTTAGGGTAGCAAACATATTCTCTAAAGCCTGGAGGCTTTGCCTTGTATCAATACAGGACCATTATTATATATGTTGACTGTTGCTCTGGTCAGCTTCTTCAGAAATGCTGATCTGACAGCCTTGGCTGATGCCTCGCTTTTTTGAGAAAGGCAAATGGTTGCAAATAACCCTATCCCATGTGTGTCCTAATTCAATATTGCATTTTAAATTTGCTCTTGTTTTGCTATTACATTGCTCTTGTTTTGCAACTGGTAAGATCTGCAAACAGGCATTCATTTATGTCCCATCAACAAACATTTGTAACTTTTCTTAGTTTGCTCTGTCTGGATGTCTGGTGGGTAAACAATTTCCATAGCAATGCTGGTGATGTTGGCTACAATGTTGCAACAGAATCTTACCAAAACAACTGAAAATGTTATAAAAATAGATACTTTATCATACATTTCTCTATTTGCAGGAGCTCATTTTTCTCAGCTGTCTGTCCGTCCGTCCGTCCGTCCGTCCGTCCGTCTGGCTCTCTCTCTCATTAACTTAATGAGTGAGGGTTTTTGATCAGATGATGAAAGGACATGTGGCTGAGTCATACGTCATCAGTTAGTGACCCTCGTCTGTCTAAAGCCCCAACTCAGTCATGTGTGTGTGTGTGTGTGTGATGCCAGTGCTTCTAAAGCTTTGACTAAGCAAATCTCTCCCACAACTGTTATGTCGTCAACATGATCAAAAACAGAAACATTTCAGTCAAAATATCTCTCTCTGATAACGTTCCTGGCTGAAATTGATGTGACAAATGTACATTTTTATCAAAATCTTTAAAATACACTATCTATTTTATTTCCTCGCTTTCTTCATCTCTCCCCTGCTTCCTCTCTCTCTCTCTCTCTCTCTATCTCTCTCTCTCTCTCTCTCTCTCTCTCTTAAGTGAGGTGAGCAATTCTAAAGCTAGAAAACTGATTCAATTCTGCAGGCTCGTTATTACATTTCTTTGCAAATCTCTACCCCCCTCCCTGTCTCTCCCCTCTGACTTTCTACCGCCCCCCATCTTCCCTTTATCCCTCCATTGCTCCCTCCCTCCATCGGCACAACAGCCTACATCAAAATTCATACCCATAAAAAACACCAAACCATAGAGAGAGAGAGAGAGAGAGAGAGAGAGAGAGAGAGAGAGAGAGAGAGAGAGAGAGAGAGAGAGAGAGAGAGAGAGAGAGAGAGAGAGAGAGAGAGAGAGAGAGAGAGAGAGAGAGAGAGAGAGAGAGAGAGAGAGAGAGAGAGAGAGAGAGAGAGAGAGAGAGAGAGAGAGAGAGAGAGAGAGAGAGAGATATTCTGGCGCAGATTTTGGGAGTGGCAGAATTTTTAAGCATTTGAAATGTCTATTCTTTTGAAACTTTTGTGAGTGTAATGTTTACTGTTCATTTCCGATTGTTTATTTCACTTTTGTTTATTATCTATTTCACTTGCTTTGGCAATGTAAACATATTCACATGCCAACATGAATTGAACTGAAGAGATAGAGAGAGAGAGATAATTTTTCTGTGAAATAGCCTTGTGCATATACTCCAAATGTGAAGTACTCTTTTTTAATCTATTTTATTACAGTCCTCGTCAGGGATGGGAGGAGGAGAGGAGAGAGGGAGGGGGAGGGGAAGAGGCAGGTGGAGAGGAGAGAGGGAAGAGGAGAGGAGAGAGGGAGGAGGAGAGTAGAGAGGGAGGGGAAGAGGAGAGAGGGAGGAGGAGAGGAGAGAGGGAGGGGAGGGAGGGAGGGGAAGAGGCAGGAGAAGAGGAGAGAAGGCTTGACCGGTGAAAAGGCAGGCGCGATAACGTTAATGAAGATTGATGGTTGGAGGCTGTGCATCTCAAACACACACACACACACACACACACACACACACACACACACACACACACACACACACACACACACACACCACTGTATGAATATTAAAGTTCCCCACACACAGGCCGTAATACTGACAGCAGAAGGAAAAGAGGGTTTGGTACCGCAGCAGATATCGCATCTACTGTACACATATATGTACGTATGTACACACACACTCGCGCACGCACACACGCACGCACACGCACACACACACACACACACACACACACACACACACACACAAATAGAGACCTCTTCCAATGTGTGTGTTTAATGGTCCATATGAACATGTGGTGGGTGGTGACAAGTTGGTTCTAATCTGTACTGTGCTATGTATCAGTCAGATGTACTGTTGTGTGTGTATGTGTGCGTGGTGTGTGGAGTGTGTGTTGTGTTTTGTGTGTTGCGTATGTTGTGTTTGTATATATATGTGT
Organism: Salvelinus alpinus; assembly: GCF_045679555.1. Lineage (NCBI taxonomy): Eukaryota > Metazoa > Chordata > Actinopteri > Salmoniformes > Salmonidae > Salvelinus > Salvelinus alpinus. The sequence goes on along the minus strand of NC_092106.1, from coordinate 40,292,607 downwards.
GTGTGTGTGTGTGTGTGTGAGAGAGAGAGAAATAGCTGTATCCAGGCTGTGTCACAACTGGACGTGAATGGGAGTTCCATCGGGCGGCGCACTATTGGCCCAGCGTCGGGTTTGGCCGGTGAAGGCCGTCATTGTAAATAAGATTTTTTTAAGACTTGCCTAGTTAAATAAAGGTTAAATAAAAAGAGTGTGAGCTCGTGTGTCACCTCCACTGAGAAGTATTATGCATGATTAGTATACAACACATCTATAAATCACGTTTATCTCAAGTCTTCTGACAAGGTTACGGCCTGTACCAGGACATGGCTGACAACACCTACTCTGTCATAACACAACACTTTGTTTAGGTAGTGAATTGCTTTCAAGACATTATTATTCAGTCAACTCACACATGCTGTCATCAATACAAGTCAATCAACGTGTCTCCTAATGTTTCACTGTGTCCTCAGTCATATTTTTTGCATCAGTAGCTGGACGTCTATTCTACTCCAGTGGATGGTGGTGATGTGGTCTCTCTCTGTGCCATGCAGGTCTTGACTAACCGCGAGTGGCGACCCGTCATTCATGGCAGGTGGAGCCACACATTTTTTGTCTGATTTTCTGGGGGGTGCATTAAAAGGTATCACATATCAGTTTGCAAAACAATGTGAAAAAATATATATATGTATCATTGAGTTATTAAAACCTGTTTGGGATAGGGGGCAGCATTTTCACGATCGGATGAAAAGCGTGCCCAGAGTAAACTGCCTGCTACTCAGGCCCAGAAGCTAATATATGCACATTATTAGTAGATTGGATAGAACACACTCTGGGCTCTCTAAAACTGTTTTAATGATGTCTGTGAGTATAACATAACTGTTATGGCAGGTGAAAACCTGAGAAAAATCAACCAGGAAGTGGGAAATCTGAGGTTTGTAGTTTTTCAACTCATTGCCTTTCTAATATACAGTGTAAATGGGGTCATGTTGCACTTCCTAAGGCTTCCACTAGATGTCAACAGTCTTTAGAATCTTGTTTCAGGCTTCTACTGTTAGGGGGAGAGAATAAGAGCTGTTTCAATCAGGTGTCTGGCAGAAGGCCATGAGCTGGTCACGTGCGTTCACGTGAGAGCGGCCTGCTTTCCATTGCATTTCTAAAGACAAAGAAATTGTCCAGTTGAAACCATTGAAGATTTATGATAAAAACAACCTAAAGATTGATTCTATACATCGTTTGACATGTTTCTGTGAACTGTAAGATAACTTTTTGGACTTTTCGTCTGAACTTTCGCCTGGACTTGCCCGCGCCTCGTGAGTTTGGATTTGTGAACTAAACGCTCTAACAAAAAGAGGTATTTGGACATAAATTATGGACTTTATCGAATAAAACAAACATTTATTGTGGAACAGGGATTCCTGGGAGTGCATTCTGATGAAGATCATCAAAGGTAAGTGAATATTTATAATGCTATTTCTGACTTCTGTTGACTCCACAACATGGTGGGTATCTGTATGGCTTGTTTTTGTGTCTGAGCGTTGTACTCAGATTATCGCATGGTGTGTTTTTTCCGTAAAGCTTTTTTGAAATCTGACACAGCGGTTGCATTAAGGAGAAGTATATCTTTAACTCTGTGCGTAACACTTGTATCTTTTATCAAAGTTTATGATGAGTATTTCTGTAAATTGATGTGGCTCTCTGCAAATTCGACGGATGTTTTCAAGGCACAACATTACTGAACATAACGCGCCAATGTAAACTGAGATTTTTGGATATAAATAGGACCTTTATTGACCAAAACATAAATGTATTGTGTAACAAGAAGTCATATGAGTGCCATCTGAAGAAGATCATCAAAGGTTAGTGATTCATTTTATCTCTATTTCTGCTTTTTGTGACTCCTCTCTTTGGCTGAAAAATGGCTGTATGTTTTATTGTGACTAGGCTCTGACCTAACATAATCATATGGTGTGCTTTCGCTGTAAAGCCTTTTCGAAATCGGACACGATGGGTAGATTAACAAGAAGTTAAGCTTTAATTTGGTGTATTGCACTTGTGAATGTATGAAAGTTAAATATTTCAAAAAAATATTTTTGAATTTCGCGCTCTGCCTTTTCAGCGGATGTTGTCGTGGGGTTCGAGGGTTTGTGGGCACTGTTTGTCACCACAATTTGTTTTTTGCCCCACCAAGATTTGCATGCTAAAATTGCCACTGCTAACTTCTAATTAATTAACTGAGAGAAATCACTTGAAAAGACTGCATTTCACTAAAATCGTGAAAAAAATGTTTGCATCTCGCTGGGAGCTATATGTGGGTTTTATATATTTTTTATTTTTATTTCACCTTTATTTAACTTCTTATGGCTGCAGGAGCAGTATTGAATAGCTTGGATGAAAAGTGCACAGAGGTGCCCAGAGTAAACAGCCTGCTCCTCAGTCATATTTGCTAATATATGCATGTTATTATTAGTATTGGATAGAAAACACTCTGAAGTTTCTAAAACGGTTTGAATTATGTCTGTGAGTAAAACAGAACTCATATGGCAGGCAAAAACCTGAGAAAAAATCCAAAAAGGAAGTGGAAATTCTGAGGATGGTCGATTTTCAACCAAGATCCCATTGAAATCACAGCGTGATATGGATGAGTTTGCACTTCCTACGACTTCCACTAGATGTCAACAGTCTGTAGAACTTTGTCTGATGCCTCTACTGTGAAGGGGGGCCTAATGAGAGGGGAATTAGTCAGGTTTGCCATGACCTGACCATTCTTTGACCATGCGTGTTCACATGAGAGGGAGCTCTGTTCCATCGCTCATCTGAAGTCAATGTAATTCTCCGGTTGGAACGTTATTCAAGATGTATGATGTATGTTAAAAACATTCTAAAGATTGATTCAATACATCGTTTGACATGTTTCTACGGACTGTTACGGAACGTTTGGACATTTCGTCAGGTTTTAGTGAACGCGCTTCCCTGACGTTGGATTTGTTTACCAAACACGCTACAAAAATAGCTTTTTGGACATAAATGATGGACATTACCGAAAAAAACAAACATTTCTTGTGGAAGTGGGAGTCCTGGGAGTGCATTCCGACGAAGATCAGCAAAGGTAAGTGAAGATTTATAATGCTTTTTATGAGTTTTGTTGACTGCACAATTTGGCGGGTAACTGTATGGCTTGCTTTTGTGGCTGAACGCTGTTTCAGATTATTGAATATTGTGTTTTGCAGTAAAGATTTTTGAAATCTGACACAGCGGTTGCATTAAGAACAAGTGTATCTTTAATTGTATGTAAAACATGTATCTTTCATCAAAGTTTATGATGAGTATTTCTGTTATTTGACGTGGCTCTCTGCAATTTTTCCGGATATTTTGGAGGCATTTCTGAACATGGCGCCAATGTAAACGGAGGTTTTTGGATATAAATATGAACTTAATTGAACAAGACATATATGAATTGTGTAACATGAAGTCCTATGAGTGTCATCTGATGCAGATCATCAAAGGTTAGTGATTAATTTTATCTTTATTTGTGCTTTTTTTGACTCCTCTCTTTGGCTGGAAAAATGGCAGAATTTTTCTGTGAGTTGGTGGTGACCTAACATAAATGTTTGTGGTGCTTTCGCTGAAATGCCTATTTGAAATCGGACACTTTGGTGGGATTAACAACAAGATTACCTTTAAAATGATATAAGATACATGTATGTTTGAGGAATTTTAATTATGAGATTTCTGTGATTTCTGTGAATTTGGCGCCCTGCACTTTCACTGGCTGTTGTCATATCGATCCCGTTAACGGGATTGCAGCCATAAGAAGTTTTAACTAGGTAGACCAGTTTATTTATTTATTTCACCTTTATTTAACCAGGTAGGCCAGTTGAGAACAAGTTCTCATTTACAACTGCGACCTGGCCAAGATAAAGAAAAGCAGTGCAACACAAACAACACAGAGTTACACATGGGATAAACAAACGTACAGACAATAACACAATAGAAAAATCTAAATACAGTGTGTGCAAATGTAGTAAGATTATGGAGGTAAGACAATAAATAGGCCATAAGTGGCAAAATAATGACAATTTAGCAATTAAACACTGGAGTGACGGATAGTGCAGAAGATGAAGTGCAAGTAGAGATACTGGGGTGCAAAGGAGCAAGAAAACCTAAAGAATACATGGGGATGAGGTAGTTGGGTGGGATATTTACTGATGGGCTGTGTACAGGTGCAATGATTGGTCAGCAGCTCTGACAGCTGATGCTTAAAGTTAGTGAGAGAGATATAAGTCTCCAGCTTCAGTGATTTTTGCAATTCATTTCAGTCATTGGCAACAGAGAACTGGAAGGAAAGGCGGCCAAAGGGGGAGTTGGCTTTGGGGATGATAGGTAAAATATACCTGCTGAAGCGCATGCTACAGGTGGGTGCTGCTATGATGACCAGTGAGCTGAGGGAAGACGGGGCTTTACCAAGCAAAGAATTATAGATGACCTGGAGCCAGTGGGTTTGGCGACGAATATGAAATGAGAGCCAGCCAACGAGAGCATAAAGGTTGCAGTGGTGGGTAGTATATGGTGCTTTGGTGACAAAACGGATGGCACTGTGATAGACTACATCCAATTTGCTGAGAAGAGTGTTGGAAGCTATTTTGTAAATGACATCGCCGAAGTCAAGGATAGATAGGATAGGCAGTTTTAAAAGGGTATGTTTCGCAGCTTGAATGAAGGATGCTTTGTTGCGGAATAGGAAGCCAATTCTAGATTTAATTTTGAATTGGAGATGCTTAACTTGTTTGGGATAGAGGGCAGCATTTTCATGTTAGGATGAAAAGCGTGCCCAGAGTAAACTGCCTGCTACTCAGTCCCAGTTGCTAATATATGCATATTATTAGTAGATTTGGATAGAAAACACTGAGTGTAACAGAACTCATATGGCAGACAAAAACCTTGTTTCAGGCTTCTACTGTGAAGGGGGAGAGAACTAGAGCTGTTTCAATCAGATGTCTGGCAGAAGGCCATGAGCTGGTCACGCGCGTGGCCGTGAGAGCGACCTGCTTTCCATTGCATTTCTAAAGACAAAGAAATTGTCCGGTTGAAACCATTGAAGATTTATGATAAAAACATCCTAAAGATTGATTCTATACTTCGCTTGACATGTTTCTACGGACTGTTACGGAACTTTTTGACTTTTCGTCTGCACCTAGTGATCGCGTGTCATGAATTTGGATTGCTGGGCTAATCGCGCGAACAAAAAGGAGGTATTTGGACATAAAGATTAACTTTATCAAACAAATCAACATTTATTGTGGAACTGGGATTCCTGGGAGTGCATTCTGATGAAGATCATCAAATTTAAGTGAATATTTATAATGCTATTTCTGACTTACAGTGGGGAGAACAAGTATTTGATACACTGCCGATTTTGCAGGTTTTCCTACTTACAAAGCATGTAGAGGTCTGTAATTTTTATCATAGATACACTTCAACTGTGAGAGACAGAATCTAAAACAAAAATCCAGAAAATCACATTGTATGATTTTTAAGTAATTCATTTGCATTTTATTGCATGACATAAGTATTTGATACATCAGAAAAGCAGAACTTAATATTGGGTACAGAAACCTTTGTTTGCAATTACAGAGATCATACGTTTCCTGTAGTTCTTGACCAGGTTTGTACACACTGCAGCAGGGATTTTGGCCCACTCCTCCATACAGACGTTCTCCAGATCCTTCAGGTTTCGGGGCTGTCGCTGGGCAATACGGACTTTCAGCTCCCTCCAAAGATTTTCTATTGGGTTCAGGTCTGGAGACTGGGTAGGCCACTCCAGGACCTTGAGATGCTTCTTACGGAGCAACTCCTTAGTTGCCCTGGCTGTGTGTTTTGGGTCGTTGTCATGCTGGAAGACCCAGCCACGACCCATCTCAATGCTCTTACTGAGGGAAGGAGGTTGTTGGCCAAGATCTCGCGATACATGGCCCCATCCATCCTCCCCTCAATACAGTGCAGCCGCCCTGTGCCCTTTGCAGAAAAGCATCCCCAAAGAATGATGTTTCCACCTCCATGCCTCACGGTTGGGATGGTGTTCTTGGGGTTGTACTCATCCTTCTTCTTCCTCCAAACACGGCGAGTGGAGTTTAGACCAAAAAGCTCTATTTTTGTCACATCAAACCACATGACCTTCTCCCATTCCTCCTCTGGATCATCCAGATGGTCATTGGCAAACTTCAGACGAACCTGGACATGCGCTGGCTTGAGCAGGGGGACCTTGCGTGCGCTGCAGGATTTTAATCCATGGCGGCGTAGTGTGTTACTAATGGTTTTCTTTGAGACTGTGGTCCCAGCTCTCTTCAGGTCATTGACCAGGTCCTGCCGTGTAGTTCTGGGCTGATCCCTCACCTTCCTCATGATCATTGATGCCCCACGAGGTGAAATCTTGCATGGAGCCCCAGACCGAGGGTGATTGACCGTCATCTTGAACTTCTTCCATTTTCTAATAATTGCGCCAACAGTTGTTTCCTTCTCACCAAGCTGCTTGCCTATTGTCCTGTAGCCCATCCCAGCCTTGTGCAGGTCTACAATTTCATCCCTGATGTCCTTACACAGCTCTCTGGTCTTGGCCATTGTGGAGAGGTTGGAGTCTGTTTGATTGAGTGTGTGGACAGGTGTCTTTTATACAGGTAACGAGTTCAAACATGTGCAGTTAATACAGGTAATGAGTGGAGAACAGGAGGGCTTCTTAAAGAAAAACTAACAGGTCTGTGAGAGCCGGAATTCTTACTGGTTGGTAGGTGATCAAATACTTATGTCATGCAATAAAATGCAAATTAATTACTTAAAAATCATACAATGTGATTTTCTGGATTTTTGTTTTAGATTCCGTCTCTCACAGTTGAAGTGTACCTATGATAAAAATGACAGACCTCTACATGCTTTGTAAGTAGGAAAACCTGCAAAATCGGCAGTGTATCAAATACTTGTTCTCCCCACTGTATGTTGACTCCAACATGACGGATATCTGTTTGGCTTGATTTGTTATCTGAGCGCCGTACTCTGATCAGCTATCTTAATTTGGGTGAAGGGGAAATGGGGGAGGCTTGGGAAGTTGCTGTGGGGGGTGCAGAACTGTTAACCGGGGTAGGGGTAGCCAGGTGGAAGGCACGGCCAGAAGTAGAAAAATCCTTATTGAAATTCTTGATTATCGTGTCGTTGTTATTTTGCCTGTTGTTGTGTGTGTGTCCATCTGAACTCTTCATTAGCCCAGTCTGTGTGGTATTAATTTGACCCCGACACTCTACACTCCACACACACACACACACACACACACACACACACACACACACACACACACACACACACACACACACACACACACACACACACACACACACACACACACACACACACACACACACACACACACACACACACACACACACACATACTCTTGAGTCGCTTGGAAATGATCATCTCATCGGCCACCACTATGGGCAGCATTACGGACCCTCACAGGGCAACTAAAGCATGCTGGGAGATAAGCCTGGCCTCTGGAAGAGACGAAAGTTAGAGCAGAAAATGTCTTCCCACTCGCGTCTCGCTAAAAGTGCCCAGCTGGCTACTTTGAGAGAGCTGGGAGAGTATCTGGGAGAGGATATTTCTTGAGGCTAAACCTCATTTCAGTATTTGCACCATAATTTGAGTGTATTTTGGTGTGCTGGAGTTCACAAGCTTGTTTTGTGAAAGACTCCTTTAATAAAACCTTGTGCTTTATGGTTTTAGTTTAGTTTTATGAACAAAATTTGTACTGCAGGTTAACAGTACACCTTTTCTTTTACAGTTCCAATAAAAACTAAAGGTGAAAGAGGGACCACTAAGGGTATACCAGCTGTTAGACCATTATACCACCAGACAATTAGACCACCAGACCATTTGACCACCAGGCCACTGGTACTTTGGACCACACGGTCCATTTCCCAGAACACAGAGCAGGTAAGGAGGCGACAGCAACACACATCTGTTGTGTTTATTGATTCTGAGTGACTCTGACACTGCACTTTATGGGCCCAATAAAGACAGTCATTAAATCATCCCATCATCTGTTCAAAATAGCAGGCAGCAAGCCATACAGGCAGCAAGCCATACAGGCAGCAAGCCATATAGGCCTACAGTGAGTCACCCACATGCACAGAGACACCCACATCCACAGAGTCACACACACGCAGCCACATTGAGGTGAAAAGAAAAGACAGATTACCAGTGGATAGACAAATGCACTCTCAAGTACAGTACCAGCCAAAAGTTTGGACACACATACTCATTCAAGGGTTTTTCATTATTTTTACTATTTTCTACGTTGTAAAATAATAGTGGAGACATCACAACTATGAAATAGCACATATGGAATCATGTAGTATCCACCCTTTACCCTGATGACAGCTTTGCACACTCTTGGCATTCTCTCAACTAGCTTCACCTGGAATGCTTTTCCAACAGTCTTGAAGGAGTTCCCACATATGCTGAGCACTTGTTGCTGCAGAATGCTGTGGTAGCCATGCTGGTTGTGTACCAGTGTCACCAGCAAAACACCCCCACACCATCACACCTCCGAATCCATGCTTCACGTTGGGAACCACACACACAGAGATAATCCGTTCACCTACTCTGCATCTCACAAAGACACGACATTTGGAACAAATAATCAAACATTTGGAATCATCAGACCAAAAGACAGATGTCCAATGGTCTAATGTCCATTGATAGTGTTTTTTGACCCAATCAAGTCTCTTCTTGTTATTGGTGTCCTTTACTAGTGGTTTATTTACATCAATTCGACCATTAATGCCCGATTCACGTAGTCTCCTCTAAACAATTAATGTTGAGATGTGTCTGTTACCTGAACTCTGTCAAGTATTTATTTGGGCTGCAATTTCTGAGGCTGGTAACTCTAATGAACTTATCCTCTGCAGCAGAGGTAACTCTGGGTCTTCCATTCCTGTGGTGGTCCTCATGAGAGCCAGTTTCATCATAGCACTTAATGGTTTTTGCGACTGCACTTGAAGAAACTTCAAAAGTTCTTGAAATGTTCCGTAATGTCGAACCTTCATGTCTTCATGTCTTTTACCAAATAGGGATATATTCTGTACAACACTATCTTGTCACAACACAGCTGATTGGCTCAAATGCATTAACTTCTTGAGGTAGAGTGCAGAGTTTTCACTTAGGGAAAAATAGCGTGCGCAATTTCAACTTCGTGCTACTCATCCCCAGAATATAAGATATGCATATTATTAGTAGATTTGGATAGAAAACACTCTGCAGTTTCTAAAACTGTTTGAATCATATCTGTAAGTATAACAGAACTTATATAGCAGTCAAAACCCTGAGGACTAACTTTTTTATTGTTAAGTTCCTGTATGTTCAATGGGTTATCATGGGCACACCAGAATTCTAATCACTATCCACGCAGTTTCTACTGCATCCACTGGATGTCGCCATTGTATGAAAAAGGTTAAGGTTTTTCATTAGTCAACTGAGAAAGATATTGACCCGGAAGTGGAGTGACGTCGTGTGTTTATGTTTGAGAGTTGAGCAAGACTTGAAAAGTACCGTGAGTTTGTTGATATCCTGTATTGAAAACAGATTGACCCGTCTTCAATTTGATCGATTATTAACGTTTACAAATACCTTAAGTTGTATTACAAAAGTACTTTGAAATGTTTTGGCAAAGTTTAGAGGTAATTTTTTAGATATTTTGTCGTGATTTTGCGCAAATTGAAGGCTGTTTTTCCTGGTACAACGGCGCCAAATAAATGGACAATTTGGATATATATGGACGGAATTAATCGAACTAAAGGATCATTTGTGATGTTTATGGGACATATTGGAGTGCCAACAAAAGATTCTCGTCAAAGGTAATGCATGTTTTATATTTTATTTCTGCGTTTTGAGTAGCGCCGGCATGGTTGAAATTGTCAACAAAGAGAGTGTAGCCATTGCACTATCATCAGATAATAGCATCTTATGCTTTCGCCGAAAAGCCTTTTTGAAATCTGACATGTTGGCTGGATTCACAACGAGTGTAGCTTTAATTTGGTATCTTATATGTGTAATTTAATAAAGTTTGATTTTATAGATTTTTTTTTGAATCTGGCGCTCTACATTTTAACAGGCTGTTGGGACGCAAGCGTCCCGCGATCCCAGAGAGAAGGAAAGAAATTCCACAAATTAAATTAATTTAAACTCTTCAGGATCTGCCCCTTTTTTTAAATTTTCGCCTAAAACGACATTTTTAACTGCCTATAATTTAACTGCCTATAGCTCAGTACCTGAAGCAAGGATGTGTGTATTCTTGATACCATTTGAAAGGAAACACTTTCAAGTTTGTGGAAATCTTAAATTAATGTAGGAGAATATAACACATTAGATCTGGTAAAAGATAAAACAAAGAAAAAAACCATGGTTTTGTACAATCATCTTTGAAATGCAAGAGAAAGGCCAAAATATATTATGCCAGCCCTTGATCAATTTAGATTTTGGCCACTAGATGGCTTCAGTGTATGTGCAAAGTGTTAGACTGATCCTTTTAACCATCGGATTTCTATTCATCGTTTTTAATCAAGACTGCCCAAATGTGCCTAATTGTTTTTTTTTATACATTTTCAAGTTCATAAGTTTGCACTCTCCTGAAACAACAGCATGGTACAACACTAAGGTAACCTGCCTAAAGGACTACCGACCCCAAGCTCTCACGTCTGTAGCCATGAAGTGCTTTGAAAGGCTGATCAGGGCTCACATCAACACCATTATTCCAGAAACCCTAGACCCACTCCAATTTGCATACTGCCCCAACAGATCCATAGATGATGCAACTTCTATTGCAATCCACACTGCCCTTTCCCACCTGGACAAAAGGAACACCTATGTGAAAATGCTATT
>NC_092106.1:40269202-40274202 GCF_045679555.1 Salvelinus alpinus | reverse complement strand
ATGACCCAGCACAACTCCAGGCTGTGTAAGGGCTATTTAACCAAGAAGAAGAGTGATGGAGTGCTGCATCAGATGACCTGGCCTCCACAATAACCCAACCTCCACACAATTCAGATGGTTTGGGATGAGTTGGACAGCAGAGTGAGGGAAAATAAGATGCTCAGCATATGTGGGAACTCCTTCAAGACTGTTGGAAAAGCATTCCAGATGAAGCTCATGCTTATAGAAAGCTATGGGCCTTAACGCATCCGTTTGGACATGTTCTGCACTTTATTGCTAGCTGTAAAAAACTCAAAGACTAACAGACTAGAAAATAAAATTATTGCAATATATTCCATGGGTCAGATACACATTTTTAGTATCACTATAGGCCAAACACTTTAACAAAACAAAAAAATGGGACATGCTGGGATAACAACCTGCTGGGAGAACAACATGCTGGGAGAACAACATGCTGGGAGAACAGCATGCTGGGAGAACAACATGCTAGGAGAACAACCTGCTGGGAGAACAACATGCTGGGAGAACAACATGCTGGGAGAACAACATGCTGGGAGAACAACCTGCTGGGAGAACAACATGCTGGGAGAACAACATGCTGGGAGAACAACATGCTGGGAAAACAACATGCTGGGAGAACAAAAGGGAGAACAACATGCTGGGAGAACAACATGCTGGGAGAACAACCTGCTGGGAGAACAACAGGGAGAACAACAGGGAGAACAACATGCTGGGAGAACAACATGCTGGGAGAACAACCTGCTGGGAGAACAACATGCTGGGAGAACAACATTCTGGGAGAACAACATGCTGGGAGAACAACATGCTGGGAGAACAACATGCTGGGAGAACAACATTCTGGGAGAACAACATGCTGGGAGAACAACATTCTGGGAGAACAACATGCTGGGAGAACAACAGGGAGAACAACATGCTGGGAGAACAACATGCTGGGAGAACAACCTGCTGGGAGAACAACATGCTGGGAGAACAACATTCTGGGAGAACAACATGCTGGGAGATCAACATGCTGGGAGAACAACCTGCTGGGAGAACAACCTGCTGGGAGAACAACATGCTGGGAGAACAGCATGCTGGGAGAACAACCTGCTGGGAGAACAACATGCTGGGAGAACAACAGGGAGAACAACATGCTGGGAGAACAACCTGCTGGGAGAACAACAGGGAGAACAACAGGGAGAACAACATGCTGGGAGAACAACCTGCTGGGAGAACAACATGCTGGGAGAACAACATGCTGGGAGAACAACATTCTGGGAGAACAACATGCTGGGAGAACAACCTGCTGGGAGAACAACATGCTGGGAGAACAACATGCTGGGAGAACAACATGCTGGGAAAACAACATGCTGGGAGAACAACAGGGAGAACAACATGCTGGGAGAACAACATGCTGGGAGAACAACCTGCTGGGAGAACAACAGGGAGAACAACATTCTGGGAGAACAACATGCTGGGAGAACAACATGCTGGGAGAACAACAGGGAGAACAACCTGCTGGGAGAACAACATGCTGGGAGAACAACATGCTGGGAGAACAACACGCTGGGAGAACAACATGCTGGGAGAACAACATGCTAGGAGAACAACCTGCTGGGAGAACAACATGCTGGGAGAACAACATGCTGGGAGAACAACATTCTGGGAGAACAACATGCTGGGAGAACAACATTCTGGGAGAACAACATGCTGGGAGAACAACATGCTGGGAGAACAACCTGCTGGGAGAACAACATGCTTGGAGAACAACATGCTGGGAGAACAACATGCTGGGAAAACAACATGCTGGGAGAACAAAAGGGAGAACAACATGCTGGGAGAACAACATGCTGGGAGAACAACCTGCTGGGAGAACAACAGGGAGAACAACAGGGAGAACAACATGCTGGGAGAACAACATGCTGGGAGAACAACCTGCTGGGAGAACAACATGCTGGGAGAACAACATGCTGGGAGAACAACATGCTGGGAGAACAACATGCTGGGAGAACAGCATGCTGGGAGAACAACATGCTAGGAGAACAACCTGCTGGGAGAACAACATGCTGGGAGAACAACATGCTGGGAGAACAACATTCTGGGAGAACAACATGCTGGGAGAACAACATGCTGGGAGAACAACAGGGAGAACAACATGCTGGGAGAACAACATGCTGGGAGAACAACATGCTGGGAGAACAACAGGGAGAACAACATGCTGGGAGAACAACATGCTGGGAGAACAACCTGCTGGGAGAACAACATGCTGGGAGAACAACATTCTGGGAGAACAACATGCTGGGAGATCAATATGCTGGGAGAACAACCTGCTGGGAGAACAACCTGCTGGGAGAACAACATGCTGGGAGAACAGCATGCTGGGAGAACAACATGCTGGGAGAACAACATGCTGGGAGAACAACATGCTGGGAGAACAACAGGGAGAACAACATGCTGGGAGAACAACCTGCTGGGAGAACAACAGGGAGAACAACATGCTGGGAGAACAACCTGCTGGGAGAACAACATGCTGGGAGAACAACATGCTGGGAGAACAACATTCTGGGAGAACAACATGCTGGGAGAACAACCTGCTGGGAGAACAACATGCTGGGAGAACAACATGCTGGGAGAACAACATGCTGGGAAAACAACATGCTGGGAGAACAACAGGGAGAACAACATGCTGGGAGAACAACATGCTGGGAGAACAACCTGCTGGGAGAACAACAGGGAGAACAACATTCTGGGAGAACAACATGCTGGGAGAACAACATGCTGGGAGAACAACAGGGAGAACAACCTGCTGGGAGAACAACATGCTGGGAGAACAACATGCTGGGAGAACAACACGCTGGGAGAACAACATGCTGGGAGAACAACATGCTGGGAGAACAACATGCTGGGAGAACAACATACTGGGAGAACAACATGCTGGGAGAACAAAATTCTGGGAGAACAACATGCTGGGAGAACAACATTCTGGGAGAACAACATGCTGGGAGAACAACATGCTGGGAGAACAACAGGGAGAAAAACATGCTGGGAGAACAACATGCTGGGAGAACAACATGCTGGGAGAAAAACCTGCTGGGAGAACAACAGGGAGAACAACATTCTGGGAGAAAAACAGGGAGAACAACCTGGAGAACAACATGCTGGGAGAACAACAGGGAGAACAACAGGGAGAACAACATGCTGGGAGAACAACCTGCTGGGAGAACAAATTGCTGGGAGAACAACATGCTGGGAGAACAACATGCTGGGAGAACAACATGCTGGGAGAACAACAGGGAGAACAACAGGGAGAACAACATGCTGGGAGAACAACCTGCTGGGAGAACAACCTGCTGGGAGAACAACCTGCTGGGAGAACAACCTGCTGTGAGAACAACAGGGAGAACAACATGCTGGGAGAACAACATGCTGGGAGAACAACAGGGAGAACAACCTGCTGGGAGAACAACCTGCTGGGAGAACAACCTGCTGGGAGAACAACATGCTGGGAGAACAACCTGCTGGGAGAACAACATGCTGGGAGAACAACATGCTGGGAGAACAACATGCTGGGAGAACAACATGCTGGGAGAACAACATGCTGGGAGAACAACAGGGAGAACAACATACTGGGAGAACAACCTGCTGGGAGAACAACATGCTGGGAGAACAACACGCTGGGAGAACAACATGCTGGGAGAACAACATGCTGGGAGAACAACATGCTGGGAGAACAACATACTGGGAGAACAACATGCTGGGAGAACAACATGCTGGGAGAACAACATGCTGGGAGAACAACATGCTGGGAGAACAACATGCTGGGAGAACAACCTGCTGGGAGAACAACATGCTGGGAGAACAACATGCTGGGAGAACAACCTGCTGGGAGAACAACAGGGAGAACAACAGGGAGAACAACATGCTGGGAGAACAACATGCTGGGAGAACAACCTGCTGGGAGAACAACATTCTGGGAGAACAACATGCTGGGAGATCAACATGCTGGGAGAACAACCTGCTGGGAGAACAACCTGCTGGGAGAACAACATGCTGGGAGAACAACATGCTGGGAGAACAACCTGCTGGGAGAACAACATGCTGGGAGAACAACAGGGAGAACAACATGCTGGGAGAACAACCTGCTGGGAGAACAACAGGGAGAACAACAGGGAGAACAACATGCTGGGAGAACAACCTGCTGGGAGAACAACATGCTGGGAGAACAACATGCTGGGAGAACAACATTCTGGGAGAACAACATGCTGGGAGAACAACCTGCTGGGAGAACAACATGCTGGGAGAACAACATGCTGGGAAAACAACATGCTGGGAGAACAACAGGGAGAACAACATGCTGGGAGAACAACATGCTGGGAGAACAACCTGCTGGGAGAACAACAGGGAGAACAACATTCTGGGAGAACAACATGCTGGGAGAACAACATGCTGGGAGAACAACAGGGAGAACAACCTGCTGGGAGAACAACATGCTGGGAGAACAACATACTGGGAGAACAACACGCTGGGAGAACAACATGCTGGGAGAACAACATGCTGGGAGAACAACATGCTGGGAGAACAACATACTGGGAGAACAGCATGCTGGGAGAACAACATTCTGGGAGAACAACATGCTGGGAGAACAACATGCTGGGAGAAAAACCTGCTGGTAGAACAACAGGGAGAACAACATTCTGGGAGAAAAACAGGGAGAACAACCTGCTGGGAGAACAACATGCTGGGAGAACAACAGGGAGAACAACATGCTGGGAGAACAACATGCTTGGAGAACAACATGCTGGGAGAACAACCTGCTGGGAGAACAACCTGCTTGGAGAACAACATGCTGGGGGAACAACAGGGAGAACAACAGGGAGAACAACATGCTGGGAGAACAACATGCTGGGAGAACAACCTGCTGGGAGAACAACAGGGAGAACAACAGGGAGAACAACATGCTGGGAGAACAACAGGGAGAACAACATGCTGGGAGAACAACC
>NC_092106.1:40032165-40269102 GCF_045679555.1 Salvelinus alpinus | reverse complement strand
TGCTGGGAGAACAACCTGCTGGGAGAACAACCTGCTGGGAGAACAACCTGCTGGGAGAACAACATGCTGGGAGAACAACCTGCTGGGAGAACAACATGCTGGGAGAACAACATGCTGGGAGAACAACATGCTGGGAGAACAACAGGGAGAACAACAGGGAGAACAACATGCTGGGAGAACAACCTGCTGGGAGAACAACCTGCTGGGAGAACAACATGCTGGGAGAACAACCTGCTGTGAGAACAACAGGGAGAACAACATGCTGGGAGAACAACATGCTGGGAGAACAACAGGGAGAACAACCTGCTGGGAGAACAACCTGCTGGGAGAACAACCTGCTGGGAGAACAACCTGCTGGGAGAACAACATGCTGGGAGAACAACCTGCTGGGAGAACAACATGCTGGGAGAACAACATGCTGGGAGAACAACATGCTGGGAGAACAACATGCTGGGAGAACAACAGGGAGAACAACATACTGGGAGAACAACCTGCTGGGAGAACAACATGCTGGGAGAACAACACGCTGGGAGAACAACATGCTGGGAGAACAACATGCTGGGAGAACAACATACTGGGAGAACAACATGCTGGGAGAACAACATTCTGGGAGAACAACATGCTGGGAGAACAACATGCTGGGAGAACAACATGCTGGGAGAACAACATGCTGGGAGAACAACATGCTGGGAGAACAACCTGCTGGGAGAACAACATGCTGGGAGAACAACATGCTGGGAGAACAACCTGCTGGGAGAACAACAGGGAGAACACCATTCTGGGAGAAAAACAGGGAGAACAACCTGCTGGGAGAACAACATGCTGGGAGAACAACAGGGAGAACAACATGCTGGGAGAACAACATGCTTGGAGAACAACATGCTGGGAGAACAACCTGCTGGGAGAACAACCTGCTTGGAGAACAACATGCTGGGGGAACAACATGGAGAACAACAGGGAGAACAACATGCTGGGAGAACAACATGCTGGGAGAACAACCTGCTGGGAGAACAACAGGGAGAACAACAGGGAGAACAACATGCTGGGAGAACAACCTGCTGGGAGAACAACCTGCTGGGAGAACAACCTGCTGGGAGAACAACCTGCTGGGAGAACAACATGCTGGGAGAACAACCTGCTGGGAGAACAACATGCTGGGAGAACAACATGCTGGGAGAACAACCTGCTGGGAGAACAACATGCTGGGAGAACAACATGCTGGGAGAACAACATGCTGGGAGAACAACAGGGAGAACAACATGCTGGGAGAACAACCTGCTGGGAGAACAACAGGGAGAACAACCTGCTGGGAGAACAACCTGCTGGGAGAACAACCTGCTGGGAGAACAAGCTGCTGGGAGAACAACCTGCTGGGAGAACAACATGCTGGGAGAACAACATGCTGGGAGAACAACCTGCTGGGAGAACAACAGGGAGAACAACATGCTGGGAGAACAACCTGCTGGGAGAACAACAGGGAGGACAACATCCTGGGAGAACAACCTGCTGGGAGAACAACATGCTGGGAGAACAACATGCTGGGAGAACAACCTGCTGGGAGAACAACATGCTGGGAGAACAACATGCTGGGAGAACAACAGGGAGAACAACATGCTGGGAGAACAACCTGCTGGGAGAACAACCTGCTGGGAGAACAACATGCTGGGAGAACAACATGCTGGGAGAACAACCTGCTGTGAGAACAACAGGGAGAACAACATGCTGGGAGAACAACCTGCTGGGAGAACAACAGGGAGGACAACATCCTGGGAGAACAACCTGCTGGGAGAACAACAGGGAGGACAACATCCTGGGAGAACAACCTGCTGGGAGAACAACCTGCTGGGAGAACAACCTGCTGGGAAAACAACCTGCTGGGAGAACAACATGCTGGGAGAACAACATGCTGGGAGAACAACCTGCTGGGAGAACAACAGGGAGAACAACATGCTGGGAGAACAACATGCTGGGAGAACAACAGGGAGGACAACATCCTGGGAGAACAACATGCTGGGAGAACAACATGCTGGGAGAACAACCTGCTGGGAGAACAACAGGGAGAACAACATGCTGGGAGAACAACATGCTGGGAGAACAACCTGCTGGGAGAACAACATGCTGGGAGAACAACAGGGAGGACAACATCCTGGGAGAACAACCTGCTGGGAGAACAACAGGGAGGACAACATCCTGGGAGAACAACCTGCTGGGAGAACAACCTGCTGGGAGAACAACCTGCTGGGAAAACAACCTGCTGGGAGAACAACATGCTGGGAGAACAACATGCTGGGAGAACAACCTGCTGGGAGAACAACATGCTGGGAGAACAACATGCTGGGAGAACAACATGCTGGGAGAACAACAGGGAGGACAACATCCTGGGAGAACAACATGCTGGGAGAACAACATGCTGGGAGAACAACATGCTGGGAGAACAACAGGGAGGACAACATCCTGGGAGAACAACATGCTGGGAGAACAACATGCTGGGAGAACAACATGGGAGAACAACATGCTGGGAGAACAACATGCTGGGAGAACAACATGCTGGGAGAACAACATGCTGGGAGAACAACATGCAGGGAGAACAACATGCTGGGAGAACAACATGCTGGGAGAACAACATTCTGGGAGAACAACATTCTGGGAGAAGATGCTTTGGAGAATAAATCATTGATCAGAGATAATTCTGCAATAATTTCACTCTTTCCCTCTGAGGATTGATTTATATATTATCGTTACAGAATTGAAACTGAACTACTGATGTCTTGGGGAGGCATGGGACAGACTCTCATGGAGCCACAGCAGAAGAGAGCAGTACATGACAAGGAATAATGTGTATTCCTAATGTTCCCCTATACCTTTGGATCAAGGTATGATGTTGAGGTCTAATGTTCCCCTATACCTATAGATCAAGGTATAATGTTGAGGTCTAATGTTCCCCTATACCTTTAGATCACGGTATAATGTTGAGGTCTAATGTTCCCCTATACCTTTAGATCAACGTATAATGTTGAGGTCTAATGTTCCCCTGTACCTTTAGATCACGGTATAATGTTGAGGTCTAATGTTCCCCTATACCTTTAGATCAACGTATAATTATGACTAGTCAGAGTTGACTTTTTTACCATTTCCACAGACAAGCCGTTGTATTATACACTGTACTATGTTCTTATCGGATATAGCAACTGAATTAGACTATTCACATTACCAATACGTTGATAAAGTGCTAAGCAGCTCAACATCTCAATCGTCCACAGTGCAGCCCAGAAATAACGGTGGGTGGGTGGTGCACAGGTATGTCAAGGCAACAGCAAGAGGTAAAGGCACCTTTTTTTTCCTTTTTACTTGCACCCTAAAAGGTCTGTATGGTCCTGGAAACAGTGTGTGTGTGTGAGAGACAGAGAGTTACTATTTTTACTGTATTTTTTTTAACTCTGCATCGTTGGGAAGGGCACATAAGTAAACATTTCACGATAATATCTACAGCACTTTGATGGAGAGAAAGTGCTGATGGAAGGAGCTGATGGAGAGAGAGAGAGCTGATGGAGAGAGAGAATTGATGGAAAACGAAATGATGGAGAGAGAGAGAGAGCTGATGGAGAGAGCTGATGGAGAGAGAGAGAGAGCTGATGGAGAGAGATGATGGAGAGAGCTGATTGAGAGAGAGAAGCTGATGGAGAGAGATAGCTGATGGAGAGAGCTGATGGAGAGAGAGCTGATGCAGAGAGATAGCTGATGGAGAGAGATGGTGGAGAGAGAAAACTGACGGAGAGAGAGCTGATGGAGAGAGAGTTGATGAGAGAGAGAGTTGATGGAGCGAGAGCTGATGGAGAGAGATGGAGAGAGAGCTGATGGAGAGAGATGGAGAGATATAGCTGATGGAGAGGGAGATGATGGAGAGAGAGTTGATGGAGAGAAAGATGATGGAGCGAGAGAACTGATGGAGAGAGAGCTGATGGAGAGAGAGCTGATGGAGAGAGATGATGGAAAGAGAGAGTTGATGGGAAGAGAGCTGATGGAGAGATAGTTGATGGAAAGAGAGCTGATGGAGAGAGCTAATGTAGAGAGAGAGAGCTGATGGAGAGTGAGATGATGGAGAGAGAGCTGATGGAGAGAGAGAGAGCTGATGGTGAGAGAGAGAGCTGATGGTGAGATAGAGAGCTGATGGTGAGAGAGAGAGCTGATGGAGAGTGAGCTGATGGAGAGAGAGCTGATGGAGAGAGAGAGAGCTGATGGTGAGAGAGAGAGCTGATGGTGAGAGAGAGAGCTGATGGAGAGATAGAGAGCTGATGGAGAGTGAGAGAGAGCTGATGGAGAGATAGCGAGCTGATGGTGAGAGAGAGAGCTGATGGAGAGATAGAGGGCTGATGGAGAGATAGAGAGCTGATGGAGAGTGAGAGAGAGCTGATGGAGAGTGAGAGAGAGCTGATGGAGAGTGAGAGAGAGCTGATGGAGAGAGAGAGAGCTGATGGAGAGATAGAGAGCTGATGGAGAGTGAGAGAGAGCTGATGGAGAGTGAGAGAGAGCTGATGGAGAGTGAGAGAGAGCTGATGGAGAGAGAGAGAGCTGATGGAGAGAGAGAGAGCGCTGATGGAGAGATAGAGGGCTGATGGAGAGATAGAGAGCTGATGGAGAGTGAGAGAGAGCTGATGGAGAGTGAGAGAGAGCTGATGGAGAGTGAGAGAGAGCTGATGGAGAGAGAGAGAGCTGATGGAGAGATAGAGAGCTGATGGAGAGTGAGAGAGAGCTGATGGAGAGTGAGAGAGAGCTGATGGAGAGTGAGAGAGAGCTGATGAGAGAGAGAGAGCTGATGAGAGAGAGAGAGCTGATGGAGAGAGAGAGAGCTGATGGAGAGATAGAGAGCTGATGGAGAGTGAGAGAGAGCTGATGAGAGTGAGAGAGAGCTGATGGAGAGTGAGAGAGAGCTGATGGAGAGAGAGAGAGAGAGAGCTGATGGAGAGTGAGAGAGAGCTGATGGAGAGTGAGAGAGAGCTGATGGAGAGAGAGAGAGAGCTGATGGAGAGTCAGATAAAACTGAATGCTCTGACCTGTTTCTTTCCAGTTGACCTGGCACACATTTTTGCTTTGATCAATATTCCTGGTCCTGCATCTGAACTCATAAGAGCAGAGTGAGGAAAGGGCTTAGTGTAGGAGAATGAATGATAGAGTGTGTGTTTTGTTATGAGCAGAGGGGTGCATAGAAGGAGACAGGCTTGGCACCAAAGACCAAAAGTGTTAATTAGTTATTGATTCAATTTAGCTGATGACTCTGTAAAAGCACAGGGGTGACTAAATCCTGAAAACAGACAAAGCCTGGTAAGTGTTTCTTTCTAATTCTCTCTCTATGTTCGTGTGTAATTGTTCACATGCATTTGACTTTTCACTGACTGTTTTTGTTTTCAGTCATTCTCATCGCTCACATGTCTGTGTGTGTGAATGTGTATTTGTTTCTAATAAATGTAGTTGATGGCACCACAAATCCTGTGGCTCAGCGGTCTAAGGCACTGCTTCGCAGTGTGAGAGGCGTCACTACAGACCCGGGTTCTATCGAGGCCGGTTGCTGTGTCACAACCGGCCTCGACCAGGAGACCTATGAGGCGGTGCATAATTGGCGCAGTGTCGTCCGGATTAGGGGAGGGTTTGGCTGGCCGGGATGTCCTTGTCCCATTCTACTCTGGTGTCTCCTGTGGCGGGCCGGGCACAATGCACGCTGACAAGGGTGTACAGTGTTCCCTCCAACACGACCCCTGGGCATTTGTAAACTCACAGCGTTGTCAGATTGTCTGTTCGTAAATTCAGAGAGTTTCGCTCTCGGAGCGTTAAGAGCGCACAATGTACGCTCTGGTCAAGGAGTAGGGTTGATCCAAGTGTTCTGACATAACAACAGAATTCAGGCTCCCAAGCTAACTGGCTAACAGTGGCTAACTTACTAGCTACTTCCAGACACAGATGAGAGAACAGCTCACTCTGGCCATTTTACTCACCCTAGCAGAGCTGGTTAGGCTGTGTTTATGTCATCCAGAGTTTTGGTGACTGCACCTGTGCTGCTGGCAACAATTTAATTACACTTTTATGCCAATGTTTACTGACACTGGATATATTCAACAACGCGTACATTTGTCAGTTATTCTGTGCTCTGGCACACTCAGACGAGAGTGCTCTGAAATTAGAGTAGATAGCCAAACTATTGAAATAGTTACTTGCGTAGTCGAGTCTTTTGTTTAGACATGTAGCTAGCTAGCTAAACACAACCATAATCCCAACGCATAACATTATTGCACTGCATGGATCTGCAGGTAGCTAACCAACCAGGTTCAATGTTAGCTAGCTAACATTAAGCTATAACTAGCAATGCAAATGGCTCTGAACTACATATAATATTACTACCGTTAGCTAGCTAGCTAACAGTACACTTTAACTTGTAATGAAAACAACTTTCTAACAAAATTAGAAACGTATAATATGTCGTGGCAATTTCCTGTATTACCAAATGAGGAGAGTTACAAACCACACACCAGTCAGAGTTATACTTAAACTTCATCTTTAATAATGTGAGCTTTACTATAGCCCTTTGACTCTCAGATCAATTCAGTGTCTATAATGAATTCTGAGAGTGCCTACAGAAGAATACCAAGATATTTTATAACCAAGATACACCCCTCTCAACTTATATGACAAACCACAGATCTTAAGAACTCTTCACAAAGGGCCTTTTACTTGAGAGAGGAGTATCCCTTAGCCAGATTCCATTCGCTATAAATTATCGCTCAGTTTGGTCTCTAAAACGAGGTTCTAATCTCGTTCCTGGTACTTCATAGTACAAAAACATTACCTTTTACTATCTGGAATGCTCTTTAGGATTTATTGGCCAAAGACATCGTAAATCTCCTCTGTCAGTGCTATCTCATAGAGGCCCATCCTCAGTGGAACACTGAACACACAATAGTCGACAGATTCTATTCTGTCGAATAAAACAACCATTCTAATGCAATACAAAGATTATAATATAATTTTACAAGCACTATAACATAATCTCTCAATTTTCCACGACAAATATCTGAAAATGTATTTAGCTAGACTATGGACGCTTATCCCTCTCTGACACGGATGCCATGGTTGCCCTTAATTTGAAGATGTAATCCAAAGACAGGTGTTTAATACAGAATCTTTCTGTGTGTTCTCTTTTCAACTTCGACGCCATCTGCATGTTTGCAATTAAACGGCAGAAATCTCCTTAGCTATCATAATCTAACTCCACTGATTTCAAAACTTGGTCCTCCAGAAAGTGGAGAGCAGTATAACTGCACTTATGCAGTTCTACTACTTGATATCTTTCAAAAAAGCCACATTAGAAAGGACTACCTACACATACTGACCAGCTCATGTTATAGACAGTAGCGTGCTACATGGCAGACTAATCCGAATGAATCTCTCAGCATGTCCAGCCAACTCATTATCTCATCCAATCATGGCTAGCGGGAAGGTTGCTGACTTTTTCCGTGGTTAAACCAACTAGGCTCGTAATTTAACAATTGTATTTGTATTTACAGATGGCATGCAAGTTTGATATTGAGGCACATGAAATGTCACATGTTCCAGAAGGCATTTTTGCCAAAAAACACATTTAGATAAAAAATGAAAAAATACCTTCAAATGGCTCTCCTGTGAAGTAGTGACACACGACATATGCCTAGTTTCCTGAAATGAGTCACATATTTAATTTAGAATGAGGGGGAGAAGGAGGGAGGAGGGATAGTTAGACGAGGGAGAGGTCAAGAAGGATAAATCAGCCGAGATTTGTTGCGTAACTTCCTCTTTCTTTTAAAACACTCACACACATGAATAATAGACTGGCTCAATTGTTAAAGAGCTCATATGTCTCCGGCCTTCTGAATCATTGATGAACAGAGAGCAGCACAGAAGATGTTCTGGCCGAGCTCCCCTGTTTCACACATTAATACACAGACAGGGGCCATGTTGCTAAAACGTTTTCATCGTCTCAATAGACAGAGAGGGTTATGTTATTCAAACATTTTCATTACTCCGGACTAGAGGCCACAGATACATTTGACTGGGGTTGTTGGTCGGCTAGAGGCCACAGACAGAGCAATATGTGGTCGACTGGTGTTGTTATTTGGTGTCACAGGGATACTGAGAACACAGGGATACTGTATGTGGGACTTTCCATGAATAATGGGGCCAATTGACATTTGAAACAACATTCCTAAATGGTTTGAAACAAAAATTTAAAAAAAATTCATGCAGTTCCACATGTGTACTTAGAGAAATACAAGTGAATACTGTATATGCAATTTGGCCCATAACTCCTCCATAACTCCTCCTCCTCCTAACTCCTCCTACAACATAAGATTAGGCCTATACATCCTTTATGTAGGGATCATTGGCAAGTCAAATTCAGGACTTTTCAAGGACTTTAAGCACTTAATTGTAATTTTCAAGGACCTCAATGTTATACAGTTGTATAATGTATTTAATTGTAAATATACAAGGGCGTAATATAGATCCCTCGCTCCCCAAAAAAGCAAAAAGTGTACAAAGTCATTAACACTTTAAGATTAATCATTTTGTTTAGACCTTGACATTGCATGGATATTCAAATGATTATTAAATTCCATGCTCTGGTGGACATTCCTGCAGTCAGCATGCCAATTGCACGCTCCCTCATTGTGTGACAAAACTGCACATTTTAAAGTGGCTTTTTATTGTACCCAGCACAAGGTGCACCTGTGTAATGACCATGCTGTTTAATCAGCTTATTGATATGCCACACGTGTCAGATGGATGAATTACGTTGGCGAAGGAGAAATGCTCAAACAAATTTGTGCACAAACATTTTAGAGAAATAAGCTTTTTGTGCGTATGGAACAATTATGGGATCTTTTATTTCAGCTCATGAACCATGGGATCAACAATTGACATGTTCCGTTCATGTTTTTGTTCAGTCTAAAATATGTGAGAATAATGTGGACGATTTTTCTGTAGCCTATGAGACCAACGCAAGGACGCATCATAAACCATGAATAGTGGTAGCATTAGAGCCAATTGATCCTTGATCCGAAAATGTGGTCGGAGGCAGAGGTCATATCACTGTAGATGCTGTATGGCCAATGCAGAAGTCGGATTGACCATGCAGCGCCTTTCAATCTCACCATTTGAATCTCACCATCGCTGTTTTCATAAATAGAGAGTGACCTAAAAGCATGTATATTTTTTAAATGGTAGGATTTGTATGTAAAGCCAAGTTGAAGCCAACATTAGATGTTGTTGTCCTCATAATAACGACACAATAGAGTAGCGCAACACCCTTCATTTGAAGCAGCGGGAAACAAAAGCAGCCACATCTCTCACAAAAAATGATAAAACATGGAATCAAGGATAATTATGAGGGAGCAGGAGAACTTGTAAATTGGCTACAATAATTATAAGGACTTTTCAAATACCGAATTGAGAAAATGACTGATTTTCAAGATAGGCTTATTCTAGTACTTTAATTTCTGAGCTCCAAATTCAAGTTCAAGTAGGCTACTTCAAGCCCCTTGTATTGTTTAAATCTGCAGGTGTAACATGGAAACAAAATGTTTGTGTCATGTTATTCATTATCAGATTATATAGTGAATAAGCCCACTAGGCTATGTAATTTGTTGTCAATATATGCAGAATAATTATTAGGAATAGCCTTGGGTGTTGCGCAATAGTCTATCCTACACAATTGTGCACAGTAGACTAGGGTGTCCAATCCCAGGCACAAAACCATATGATAACATGAACACATTGTCTTGATGCTTTCTCTGTTAAATCTAAGGCGACCCTGCTGTTAATCAAGCAGACAACAACAGATGATCAACATCAAGTCACTAGGGATATTAGATCCGACGTGGATCCAGGCACAACTGTCTTCGCCTGCGTAACGAATGAGACACGTAAATATTCTGGTCATTCCTCGTGAACACCTTTCTTCCTGCACACGGGCTGTTGCTGCATCGCATTCGCTGTCACAACAGCTGTTGGTCACTTGGGCTGTTGCTGCATCGCATGTGCTGTCACAACAGCTGTTGGTCACTTGGGCTGTTGCTGCATCTCATGTGCTGTCACAACAGCTGTTGGTCACTTGACTGTGATTTGGAAAATTCCCTCCTGGATCAGATGATGTAGTGTGAAAATATGTATCACTGCTTAACTAATCAGCTGGACACCAAATGCTCATCCAACAAGTGTTATGCATCATTTTTTAAGGACCACATTAATGATAGTTTCGATTTAGGTTTTAGGTATCAAGGTAAGGTGACTCTTTCAGTTAGAAGCATTACATTTTGCAATCGCATACATTCTTTTTTATTTATGTGCCTATGCAAACTGTTTTCAAACAGCAACTTAAAGAGACACGAAATATTACTTAGTTACATTCCATTTCTGAGATTTCTACAGAACAAAATATCAGGCAGTTGGTTCCAATTTTCTTACAGGGATCAAGATCAATGTCTAATTTAACTGATTAATGCTTAACACATGATATAATGACAACTTA
This sequence comes from Salvelinus alpinus, assembly GCF_045679555.1. NCBI lineage: Eukaryota > Metazoa > Chordata > Actinopteri > Salmoniformes > Salmonidae > Salvelinus > Salvelinus alpinus. The sequence goes on along the minus strand of NC_092106.1, from coordinate 40,258,553 downwards.
CACTGCCATAAGTACAAGGACAGAAAAGTAATGTTTTATGTCACATGATTTTGGACAAATCCGTCAAGACACCAAACAGGACAAAGGGTTAAACATTTTTGATTGAATACAGCTAGATCCCCTTTTTTATCTTAATGTACACCTGTTCTCAGAGCATTTAATATCATTCTGTACGTACATCTGAGACACTCCATTTAGTATAATATGTTGCGGTTCGTGCGGTACACTACAGCGTATATACAAAAGAATGCGGACACCCTTTCACATTAGTGGATTTGGCTATTTCAGCTACAACCGTTGCAGACAGGTGTATAAAACTGAGAACACAGCCATGCAATCTCCATAGACAAACATTGGCAGTAGAATGGCCTTACTGAAGAGCTCAGTGACTTTCAATGTTGCACAGTCATAGAATGCCACCTTTCCAACAAGACAGTTCATAAAATGTCTGCCCTGCTAGAGCTGCCCCGGTCAACTGTTAGAGGTGTTATTGTGAAGTGGAAACATCTAGGAGCAACAAAGGCTCAGTCGCGAAGTCGTAGGCCACACAACCTCAACGAACGGGACCACCGACTGCCAGGAGAACGCTACCTGCCTGAATGCATAGTGCCAACTGTAAAGGTTCGTGGAGGAGAAATAATGGTCTGTGGCTGTTTTTCATGGTTCAGGCTAGGCCCCTTAGTTTCAGTAAAATGAAATCTTAACATTACAGCACACAATGACATTCTACTCGATTCTGTGCTTCCAACTTTGTATCAACAGTTTGGGAAGGCCTTTTCCTGTTTCAGCATGACAATGCCCCCGTGCACAAAGCGAGGTCTATACAGAAATGGTTTGTCGAGATCAGTGTGGAAGAACTTGACTGGCCTGCACAGAGCCCTGACCTCAACCCCATTGAACACATTTGTGATGAATTGGACCTCTGATTGCGAGCCAGGCCTAATCGCCCAACATCAGTGCCCGACCTCACTAATGCTCTTGTGGCTGAATGGAAGCAAGTCCCTGGAGCAATGTTCCAACATCTAGTGGAAAGGCTTCCCAGAAGAGTGGAGGCTGTTATAGCAGCAAAGGGGGGACCAACTCCATATTAATGCCTATGCTTTTGGAATGAGATGTTTGCCGAGCAGGTGTCCACATGCTAATGGTCATGTATTGTAGGTATTAATTTGTGGATGTCCATCACCAATTTCATACAAATTCTAGCTAGGTGCTAGGTGGCTAACTTTAGTTAGCTTGCTAATGTTAGCTAGGCTAGGGGTTAGGGTTAAGGTTAGGGTTAAGCTTCAGAGTTAGGTTAGTTGTTAAGGTCAGGGTTAGGGTTAGGGTTAGGGGAAGGGTTAGCTAAACGGTTTAAGGTCAGGGTTGGGGGAAGGGTTAGCTAAAAGGTTTAAGGTTAAGGTTAGGGGAAGGGTTAGCTAAAAGGTTTAAAGGTCAGGGTTAGGGGAAGGGTTAGCTAAAAGGTTTAAAGATCAGGGTTAGGGGAAGGGTTAGCTAACATACTAAGTAGTTGCGAAGTAGCTAAAAAAAGTAGCTAAAATGCTGAAGTTGTCTGTGATGAGATTTGAACTCACAACCTTTGGAGAGCTAGACATGTGTGTTACACACCACCCTACTTTTGTTTTTGCTTTAAGTCTGTTAACCATCTGTTTTATGTAACCATACCAAACGTAACATATTTTACAAATTTACATGTCTCGGATTTACATTTACTATATTACCTCTAGTCTATGAGACCAAGCTATAATGTAATGGCATGAAAAAAAAATGGCAGATTGTTATCAATGACTTAACAAGTTGTCCAGTAATCCTCACTGGTACCATAGTTTATAAAAAAGACCCCTCACATGCTTCGTAAAAAAACAGGTGTAGACTAACATTGAAATGCTTACTTACTGGCCCTTCCCAACAATGCAGAGAGAAAAATATATTTATAAAAAATAATTTGAGGAATAAATACACAATGAGTAATGATAACTTGGCTATATACACAGGATAGCAGAGGCGAGTTCTGATGTGCATGGGTACGAGGTAATTGAGATAGATATATACATATAGGTAGGGATAAAGTGACTAGGCAACAGGATAGATAATAAACAGTAGCAGCAGGGTGCAAATAGTGTATGTTTGTGTGTTTATGTGTTTGTGTGATTTACATTTTGAAGTAAGATAAAACCATTTTTAAATTTTATGATACATATTCACAGGGGGAAAAATGTCACAGACTTAGTTTGACAGAGTACTGTAGACTTACATGGGAAGGCTCACTATTAACTGGCCATGGAATATGCAATATCTTATATAAAAGGCATTGTCCTTGTGCATTGAGCTAAAACAACTCAGGAGACAAACACAAACATCCCCCTCCCTCCCCCTTGTCCACTTTAGTCGATCTCTTCCGTTCAATCAATGAACACTCCATGGCTGACATTTCACTCATCATATACTCGTTTTCCTGGCTAGGAAGATAAAAGGATAGAAACAAACAGATCACACAAAACACAATTGTGTGGCTTCAAAAACCGAGACAGTGACCTTTTTTTTTAGATCCACAGTGTCTGAGAGAGAGCGAGACAGAGAGAGAGAGAGAGAGAGAGAGACAGAGAGAGAGGAAGAGAGAGAGAGATAGAGAGGGAGAGAGAGAGAGACTGAGAGAGAGACAGAGCGAGAGAGACAGAGAGCGATAGAGAGAGAGAGAGAGAGAGAGAGAGAGAGAGTTGGGGGAAGAGAGGTGGAAGCTTGCATTTGATCTTTTCAAACCGGAAGAGACAGAGACAGTCGACACGCCACTGTCATTACCTCAGAGTGGAGGACCAGACAGAGGGCACTGATTAGAGACATTGGGGCCACACACACACACACACACCCACACACACACACACACACACACACACACACACACACACACACACACACACACACACACACACACACACACACACACACACACACACACACACACACACACACACACACACACACACACACACACACACACTCTCACACACACACACACACACACACACACAGACACACACACGTTTGTTTTAGTATCCGTGTGGGGACCAAACAATTGATTCCCATTCAAAATCCTATTCCCCTAAACATTAACCTAAACCTTAAACCTAACCCTAATCTTAACCCCAAACCCCTAACCCTAAAGATTCCTCTGACCCCTTTCGTCGCAGGAAGAAAATTGGAAAATTTGAAGAAATATTTAGAATTGCCATCAGCGGGCAGCTGGAGGCAGTGTTTGTATACAATACACTACCTACATAGTATCTTATGTAGGCTACTTGCATGCTACTAAATGTACATCTTTTTTAGATAAATAGTTGTATTATATGTTGAAGGCAAGCAATAGGCAGAATAAAATATTAGTTTCCTCAGTGCTTGTGTGGTCCAGTGCTTTTGGCCACTGACATCAACACACATGTCCCTTAGTTGGCATGGGTTTGAATCTGGCCCACTGTCCTTTGACTCATGGATGAACGTGCGGTTACAGGGTTAATTCCGCGTGGTAACAAGGTTAAAATAGAAACAACAGAAACTGAGACAGTGACAGAGAGAAAGTGTAGATTGTCCCAGGGGCGTGGGCATTCATAATGTAAGTAAACCTAATTTATGTCCCTGTAACTCCGCTGAATGCCTTTGTCAATCACACAGCTACTGTATGCAGTAAGCATGCAGCTATAAACCTGAGTTATGCTGTTAGCACTGAGGCGGTTTGCCCTCAGCTCAAACATAAATAGCACTGTCATGTCTACCTCTGATAAGTAAAGCAATAAAAACAATAGCCCACGTTAACAATGAAAACCAGCAAGCAAAAAATTGCCCAAAAATAGCCCACGTTCATGAAATCGATATCTTGCTAGTAACAGATAACATTCATACACTGACTATCTCTGAAAGTCACTTACAGTAGATAATATCTATGACGATACAGTGGTGGCAATACATGGTTTCAACATCTTCAGAAGAGACAGGAATGCCAATGGTGGAGGTGTGGTTGTGTATGTTTAGGGTCATATTCCGTAAAGATTAGAGAGGATCTCATGTTAAATACTGTTGAAGTAATATAGCTACAGATTCACCTGCCTCACCTAAAGCCCATTCCTGTGGGAAACTGTTATAGACCACCAAGTGCTAACAGTCAGTAGCTGGATAACATGTGTGAAATGCTTGATAATGTATGTGAAATCAACAGAGAGGTATATTTTCTTGGTGACCCAAATATTGACTGGCTTTCGTCAAGCTAGCCACTCAAGAAAACACTTACAATTGTAACCAGTGCTTGCAACCTGGTTCAGGTTATCTGCCAACCTATCAGGGTATTTACAATCAGCACAGGAATAAAATCATCCACATATATTGATGACATCTTTAGTAATGCTGCAGAAATCTGCTCTAAAAATCCATCAAACGTATAATATATAATAAATTAAAATATCAATGCAACAGGTCAAGTGTTGGTCCCATGTTTCATGAGCTGAAATAAAAGATCCCAGAAATGTTCCATAAGCACAAAAAGCTTATTTCTCTAAAATGTTCTGCACAAATTTGTTAACATCGCTGTTAGTGAGCATTTCTCCTTCGCCAAAATAATCCACACACCTGACAAGTGTGGCATATCAAGAAGCTGATTAAACAGCATGATCATTACACAGGTGCACCTTGTGCTGGGGACAATAAAAGGCCACTCAAAAATGTGCAGTATTGGCACACAACACAATGCCACAGATGTCTTAAGTTTTGAGGGAGCGTGCAATTGGCATAATGACTGCAGGATTGTTCACCAGAGATTTTGCCAGAGAATGTAATGTTAATTTCTTTACCGCCTCCAAAGTCATCTTAGAGAATATGGCAATACGTTCAACCGGCCTCACAATCGCAGACCATGTGTAACCACGGCAGCCCAGGACCTTCACATCTGTCTTCATCTGCAGGATCGTCTGAGACCAGTCACCAGGACAGCTGATGAAACTGAGGAGTGTTTCTATCTGTAAGAAAGCCCTTTTGTGGGGAAAATCTAATTTTGGCCTTCCTCCCTATCTATAGATTAGGGCCTAATGAATTTATATAAATGGACTGATTTCCTTCTATGAAATGTTACTCAGTAAGATATTTGAAATTGCTGCATGTTGCGTTCATATTTTTGTTCAGTATAGTAGCCATATCTAGGAAAGTTCCAAAGGCTGGGCCTAATAGAGTGTATAAGAGGACTTGCAAAAAGTTTTGTATTGATTCTTATGCTAAAGATGTAAATAATATTTGCTAGTCTGTGGTCTGAAATGAGGAGCAACCAGACGCTGCACTTGACATATTCATGAAATTGCTGACAGTGCATTCTGGAAGGATTCAGACCCCTTGACTTTTCCACATTTTGTTACTGTACAACCTTATTCTAAAATGGATTAAATAAAAACAAAATCCTCATCATTCTACACACAATACCACATAACGACAAAGCGAAAATATTTTTTTTAAATTTTGTGCACATAAAAAAATTATAATAACAAATACCTTATTTACTAAGTAATCAGACTCGAAATTGAGCCCAGGTACGTCCTGTTTCCATTGATCATCGTTGAAATGTTTCTTCAACTTGATTGGAGTCCACCTGTGGTAAATTCAATTGATTGGACATGATTTGGAAAGGCACACACCTGTCTATATAAGGTCCCACAGTTGACAGTGAATGTCAGAGCAAAAAACAAGCCATGAGGCTGAAAGAATAGTCCATAGAGCTCCAAGACAGGATTGTGTCGAGGCACAGATCTGGGGAATTGTACCAAAAAATGTCTGCAGCATTGAAGGTCCCCAAGAACCCAGTGGCCTCCATCATTCTGAAATGGAAGAAGTTTGGAACCACCAAGACTCTTCCTAGAGCTGGCCACCCGGACAAACTGAGCAATCGGGGGAAAAGGGCCTTGGTCAGTGAAGTGACAGAGTAACCCGATGGTCACTCTGACAGAGCTGCAGAGTTCCTCTGTGGAGATGGGAGAAACGTCCAGAAGGACAACCATCTCTGCAGCACTCCGCCAATCAGGCCTTTACGGTAGAGTGGCCAGATGGAAGCCACTCCTCAGTAAAAGGCACATGACAGTCCACTTGGAGTTTGCCAAAAGGCCCCTAAAGGACTCTCAGAACATGAGAAACAAGATTCTCTGGTCTGATGCAACCAAGATTGAAATCTTTGGCCTGAATGCCAAGTGTCACGTTTGAAGGATACCTGGCACCATCCCTAACGTGAAGCATGGTGGTTGCATCGTCATGCTGTGGGGATGATTTTCAGCAGCAGGGACTAGGAGACTAGTCAGGATCAAGAGATAGATGAACAGAGCAAAGTGCAGAGAGATCCTTGATGAAAACCTGCTCCAGAGTGCTCAGGACCTCAGAATGTGGCGAGAGTTTCACATTCCAACAGAAGAACGACACTAAGCACACAGCCAAGACAATGCAGGAGTGGCTTGGGGACAAATCTCTGAATGTTCTTGAGAGGCCCAGCCAGAGCCCGGACATGAACCCGATCAAATATCTCTGGAGAAACCGGAAAATAGCTGTGCAGCGACGCTCCCCATTCAACCTGACAGAGCTTGAGAGGATCTGTTGAGAAGAATGGGAGAAACTTCCCAAATACAGGTGTGCAAAGCTTGTAGCGTCATACCCAAGAAGCCTTAGGCTGTAATTGCTGCCATAGGTGCTTCAACAAAGTACTGAGTAAAGGGTCTGAATACTTATGTCATGACGTTGCCCTCTTTGGGTACAGCAAGCCCCATTCCCCTCTCCCTATCTCCTACACGCATGCTGCTGTGGTCAGAGAGAGGTCATCAATTCCTGGAGGAGATTATCTCCTCATGGCCACATTATAGAGACAGAGTGAAGTTCCATTGAGTACCAAGGAATTTCTTCCACCTCACAGAACTTGAGTTCCGAAAAACATTCATGTTCCGGAGAAGGTATAAAAGATCGGTGAAGAATCCAGCTACGAACTGGAGCGTTTGGTTCAATTTGGTGAAACTCATGGGAGACAATACGACCACATTACCATAACGCGGTTTATATAATAGCCTCATATATGAGGTGTACATCTAATTGTTGTATAAGATGAATGAGTGAGGATGATACTGTTTGTAAAATTGTGTAATGTGATTTTGGACTGTTTCAGCTAGGGGGCAGAATTTTTATGTTTGGAAAAATAACGTTCCCAAGGTAAACTGACTATTTCTCAGGTGCAGATGCTAGAATATGCATATAATTAGGATAGAAAACACTCTAAAGTGTCCAAAACTGTCAACATATTGTCTGTGAGTATAACAGAACTGATTTTGCAGGAGAAAACCTGAGGAAATCCAACCCGGAAGTGCCTTTTATTTGGAAAAATCCCTGTTCCGTTGCCTGCCCCTCCTCCATTTCCAATGGCTTCCTCAGGCTGTGACCAGGCTTTAGACATAGTTTCAAGCTTTTATTTTGAAAAATGAGCGAGATTTTTCAAAACGCGTCAGGTGTCCTTTGATTAGTTCCTGCGCACGACAGATGTAGCTCGATATTTTCTTTCTCTGTAGTATTGAATAGTTTACCGTCCGGTTGAAATATTATCGATTATGTATGTTAAAAACAACCTGAGGATTGATTATAAAAAAACTTTGACATGTTTCTACGAACATTAAGGATACTTTTTGGAATTTTCGTCTGCCCTTCAGGACCGGAACGAGCATGTGGTTTTCTGAACATAACGCGCAACCCAAATGGCGGTTTTTGGTTATAAAACAAATTTTTATCGAACAAAAATAACATTTATTGTGTAACTGGGAGTCTCGTGAGTACAAACATCCGAAGATTATCAAAGGTAAGCGATTAATTTTATTGCTTTCTGACTTTCGTGACTAAGCTAATTTAAGGCTAGCTGTTCTTACTGTTTTGTCTAGTGATTGATAAACTCACAAACGCTTGGATTGCTTTCGCTGTAAAGCATATTATCAAAATCTGACACAATAGGTGGATTAATAACAAGCTAAGCTGTGTTTTGGTATATTTCACCTGTGATTTCATGATCATAAATCATTTTTTTATTTATTTTTTATTTGGCGCTCTGCAGTTTAGCGGTTGTTGTTGCTAAATGATCCCGGTAACGGGATCCGTGCGTCAAGAAGTTAATGAAGGAAACTCCAATTCCCTTTTGAGTTTAACTAAATCCGAGGACCGCCCATGAGCCCAGTTAGGGTCGAGCATCCTGGGACAGGCCCTTTTCTGCAACTCCCGAATAAAACCCCCATTTTGAGAATTTCTCACCAGACCATGTTGCTCTCAAATACAAGAGGACAAAGGTTGCAGACCAGCTTACCTCGATAACGAGAGGGCCAAGGTTTGAGACCAGACTGCTGAATCTTTTAACCATGGTGGTTAAACTCTTAGACTATCGATACCGACAGAATAAGAACAAGTCTTTGATATTAATTACTAGTCTGCAGCTAGGAATTCGGCATCATTGAACGCGAAGACCGACAACCGCCGAAACACCTATCTATAACGACATGAATGAATGTCACTCTGAACTATCCATTCTAACCACGACAGAGAGAGGGCGGACAAACTCTCCAACAGAAACAAACTTTTCAACAGAGACCCCGACGACACACTGAGCGTAAATATATATATTGATTACAATTGTTCCCGAATGAGTGAGCGTTCATGTGCAAAGGATTAGCATTTCAATTGTTATAATTATCAACTCTGTAGTGACTTCTCATCTGACCCCCACTCCCCTTTATCTAACAAACCTCCATGCCGGTTTAGCCCACTAGGGCACATTCCCCTATCATTTCTTGTAACCATCTTTGTTTGTTTGTGTGTGAACTTCTGGGATTGTTTAGTTAGTTAATAAATAAATGATTTAAGACAATTGATGTAAGTATGACTCATAGTGAAGACTGGGTTCGTATAGATAACCAACAATTTAAGACGTTTGGAATGAGACTAACGTGAGGTAAAGAAGAATTCATTAATCAGAAGACTATTGATCAGATATGAAAATATCTGAAAAGTTATATTAGGAAAATTATAACTTTGTAATCTGAATATTTTCCTTGGTGCCCCGACTTCCTAGTTAATTACAGTTACATGATTAATCAGTTTAATCGCGTAATAATAATTACAGAGAATCTTTGATAAAAACTAAGTCCTCAGTTAATGATAGTAGAGACACGACATATATGGTGCCCCCTGTGAGGAATCTAAAATAGAATTAGACTTTGCTGTGGAATTCTATATATCAAATGTGCAAACATAATTGTACAAACAGACTGCTATCTATACACATTAATGGTGTGTATTCCAATTTGAAGAGGCTACAGAGTGCCTTCGGTCGTGTGTCGTTAGCATCAGAGCAATGAGTGAAACATTGCAGAGTTAGTTCGTTAGGCCAAACGGTACTATTTCTGTCTGTCAATATTAACTTCTAGAGCAAGGGCAGAGAGCCAGTAAGGTTAGAAATTAGAAGATATTCGTTTGGTGACCAAGCCAAAGTATTCTGTCCGTCTACCGCACTAAGCAAGTGTGGGCAGACCACAGGCATATCTGTATTTATGTACCGTGTCGCTCCGGTCAACATAATGCTATGCCGAATGGGTTAATGTGAGACGTCACTAGTAAACCCACCCTTTCCATGGTGAGAGGACCCTGTTTTGTGCTTATAAGTGATATTTCTGAACAACGTAGGATTAGCTTGCACGGGATGCTAAGCTAACAAAGGGGGAACATTTTTCACTTCCTGTGTTCCGTTTAAATTCCACCGCCTTGCGCGACGGAAGTCCCGCCCTTTGTACTTCCGTTTGATTTCAGCATTCTGTATCACTGGTGGTGAAGAATCACAAGTACATCTCTTAAAAGGAGTAGGGGAAATCCAAATGTGGATCACGTTAAGATAATCCAGCAATCTCAATTGCTTGGGTATCATCGTCTCATTCAATTTATTTATTTAAATTGTCAAACATACCTTTCTAGGTTCTTCCAATTAAATGAGACACATTAAACTTTGCAATAGTAACCTAGATGAACCAACTTCCCAGGTTAATTTAAAGTTTAATTCCCAGATAGCCGATCCAGGTATGATTAATCATTATCATTGATCAATTCAATTTGCTTTTGCAAATTCATTCACGTCCAACTTCCACAGTACTGTCCAGTACTGATGGTTCATTAACGTCTATAAATAGATTAAAATCGTCTTTGCAGCTCCCAATGTATTCCAAAACCAAACTTTGGAAAATGAGGGAAAAATATTTTTCCTTTCAAAAGTCTTCAGTTAATGATATTCGAGATACGACACTTATGTAAATGTGATATTTCAGTTTTTTTATGTTTAATAAATTTGCAAAACTTTCTAAAAAACATTCTTTTCAGTTTGTCATTATGGGGTATTATGTGTAGATTGATGAGGGGATAAAAATGATTTAATCAGTTTTAGAATAAAGCTGTAACGTAACAAAATGGGAAAAAGTCAAGGGGTCTGAATATTTTCCAAATGCACTTTATTCCAGTTACTAATCAGAATGCACCCATAAAATAAAAATGTTCAATTCCTCGTCAATCCACATAGATTTAACAGTTTTCATGGCCATACACTGTAAAAACTGTTAAATCCATGTGGATTGATGAGGAATTGAAAAAACGTTTGGTTAAGAGGAATGAGTCTGAAGTAATGCAAATAAGTCTGGTTGCACAGAAGATTGGAAAACATAAATTGAGAAATCATGTGACTAAACTGAATTAAAAGAAGAATAAACTTTCCTATGAAACAAAGATAAATTATATAAGGAATGATAGTAAACAGCTTTGGAGCACGTTAAACTAAATTTTCGTCAAAAAGGCAAACTCGGCTCCATCATTCATTGAATCAGATGTCTCATTTGTCAAAAAAACACTGATATTACCAACTAATACAATCATTTTTTCACTGGCAAGGTTAGCGAACTTCAGCATGCCAACAACAAACCCTGAACCTACACAAAGAAGCATATCTGACCGTTTTATGAAAGACAAGTATTGTAATTTAGCCTATTGGAATATAATCAAATAACAAGGGGCATATTTCCAACATCGATGGCACTAGATTATCGCTAGATGATGTTTCATCAAACCATCAATTTGATACCAATTGATAACATTATTGGTAACCTCATTACCACTCCCTTTTAAATTATTAAAAGATGACGTTAGTGTTACCTTAGCTTGCAACCAAAGTCTTTGAAAGTATGTTGGCCCTCTGGTTGGTATTGTAATCTAATGACTTAGTCCTTTTTTAACAGACTATGGGTGATTTATCCATTTGATGCATTCTGTACAAAATGAAATACATTATTTCATAGTTTACCACAACAAATGTACTGTGGCTATTTACAAAACACTTTGTATGAATGGGAACTAATGTTGGCGTAGTCTATTGTATTATTTTATTTGTTTCCTATTTATGTTATCCAAAAAGTGTCTGACATGGTCATTAGAACCTAGGTCTAGCATTTGAGCGAGTGACAGAGCAAGCCCTGATCCCAACAACTCGACAGCCCCAACATGGAGTGAAAGAGAACTGCTCTTTTTGAGGGACTCACAAGGTTCATTTGAATTTCCTGATTCAAATCAAATTCTCTGCGACAAAAGAGTGATCGAGTTAAGATCTGACATCTGTAGCCATGTGATATATGACCAGATGTGTGGCAGTCAGATCACTTCCCGGTTAAGATCACTGCCTGGTTCAGTGACTCAGGCATCACTAGCCGACACAGTGTACAGGCAGACATGAATAATTGAGTATTGATTTATTGCCCAATTTTCCCACATGTCATTCAGTCAGCATGGGAATCCCTGGAGGGAGCTTTGGAACATTGGGAATTCTGTCATCACTGGCTATGAATTTAGCCCCAGATGACTGGCCAAAGTACGTGTGTGTTCATGTGTGTATGACAGGTCAAGACCATGCTATATATCACGATCATTAGAAATAGACTTCGACTTCAGACGTTTGAAAAGGTCCTGAGAATGTCAATATATGCTTTCCTTGGCACTCACCCCCCCAAAAAACGGTTGCCCAGCACTGGCTCAAAATGCTACTCGGATGCGAAGCGTGCTGCTCTGACCTCTGACCACCGTGCCACCGTAGTTCCCAATACTCTAGCAAGCCGAGGGAAGATACTTGATGGAAACAGTGCATTGTTTTTAACTAGCCTTCCCCAAACCATAGCCCTAAACTTAACCACTCGGAATTAATACCTAAACTTAACCCTTTGAGTGTTTTCTGTTCTAACCCTGTAACTATGCAGAATTAACCCTGTAACCATGCATAATTAACCCTGTAACTATGCAGAATTAACCCTGTAACCATGCAGAATTAACCCTATAATCATGCAAAATTAACCCTGTAACATGCAGAATTTACCCTGTAACCATGCAGAATTAACTCTGTAACCATGCAGAATTTACCCTGTAACCATGCAGAATTAACTCTGTAACCATGCAGAATTAATGAGTCACAAATAGACGTTCATCCATAATACATTGAATTTCAAAGTGAAACTATGGGAACTTGTTGCAGGCGATATATCCCCCTTGCCCGACACATTGCGTAATGTGCATAAGATGGTTATCACTGATGAATAATGGCAACATTAGCATAATTTATACCCTAGCTCAGACAAGCAGCGAAACATGACTTTGGGTTGTAGGAACACACATGCACGCACTTACACACAAACCAAGAGATTTAAGTGTTCTGCAAATTAGGTGTCTCCTCCTCAGATGGATTTAGTAGGAGGGAGTCGATATCAGTCTGTAGTTTATACTCCTGCTGTGGATGTGTGTGTTTGTGTGTGCTCAAGTGTATGTGTTCATATGTGTGTGTACGTGTGTGTGTGTGTTCATGTATGTGTGTGTGTGTGTGTGTTAACCTTGTAGTTTATAGCCCTTGGTCTACATGACACTAGGATGCGTGGCTCTATGCACTTCGAACATACAGTATCTCATGGTTAGTGTTAGACTTGTGTTTATGGCTGAGGTTAATAGGCACAGGCATGACTTCATCACACTGCTATGGTTCAGCCCTCTATGTAGGGTGGCAGGTAGCCTAGCGTTTAAAGCTTTGGACCAGTAACCAAAAAGTTGTTAGTTTGAATCTCAGAGCTGACAAGGGGAAAAATCTGTTTATGTGTGCTTGAGTAAGGCACTAAACCCTAATTTCTCAAGAATTGCAGTTGATAACGGCAGACCTTGGCTGTGACCTGTCTCAGGGGGAGTTGGTATACATAAAACAAATTATACTTCACTTTATTTATGTTTCACAAAACATAAGAATTTGAAACTGGCCCCAAATAAACCCAGCCTACTACTATGTGGCTACATGTCCGCCACTAGCTCCATTAATATGTAATTGGTCAAACACAGTACTGTTCAGTTCATTCCTGATCATATTTGAAGCGTTCAGACCATTTTAATTTCCACAGAGAAAATTTGCAGAACGTGATTACTAAGAGCGCCAGACTTTTATTCATTTAACTCCCCTGGAGGAACAAAAACACATTCAAGCAATTGAGTCACTTAGTCAAAAAACTATGTAAAAATATTACTCACTGGCTTTATCTGCCACAGCTCATGTTCCCTAAAAGTTACACACTGTAGAACAGTGGTATCACCAGTAAAACATGTCCGAGGCATTAAACTAGCCTCGTTAAGAACACAACATTGCCCATCATTCCTCATTTCAAAAACAGCAGTTTCCTAGCGTGGCCCTGTGTGGCTCCAGCCCGTGTGCAGGGAGAGATAAAGCAGACTGTTCTGGTCGGACTATTTAACAGACCTTAATGACATTCACTCTTCAAGTCTCATATAAACTTCCTCTGAAGAGAGGGGAATAACGTAATCATACAGATGGGGAGTAAGAGGGGAGGATTCTAGCTGGGGCTTTTATGGCTTGGAGCTAGTTTAATGCCTCGGACATGTTTCTGGGGGTCAAAACCAAGAGCATAAGGATGATGCAGAGATAGAATTAAACAATGCTTACTGAAATGATCTGACATGAAAAATAACACCAGTGGAATCCAAACTAATGTTAATCATCATGAAGCTAGACTTACCATTCTCTTGATTAGGTAAGTCGACCGTGCTAGTATGATAGTGACGAAACCAGTTCTGCTTGTTCCTAGTGACAACCCACACAGTAATAGTAGACTTACACTGTATTATAAACTGGGTGGTTCGAGCCCTGAATGCTGATTGGCTGACAGCCGTGGTATATAAGACTGTATACCAAGGGTTCTAATTACGTTGTTAACCAGTTTATAATAGCTGTAAGGCATCTCGGGGGTATGTGGAATATGGACAATATTCCACGGCTAAGGGCTGTATCCAGGCACTCCACGTTGTGTCGTACATTAGAACATCCCACAGCCGTGGTATATTGGCCATATACCAAACCCCATTGGGCATTATTGCTTAATTATACCATGTCATTGTTGAATACTTGTTTCTGATTGACTTGAAGGGCATTCTAGAGTGTGCATTATCTCCCTATAACACACAGTATAGCAGCAAGGTAGACTTCAATGGCTATAGTTAATTCTTACATGTTCTGTTTGTGCTGCTTTTTAAAGCAAAAGTCAAATTCAAAGCATTATTGGCATTGTTGAATTTGATTTTCATAATGGCAAGCTAGGACTGACGGTTTGGTTAGCTAAACCAGCAAGTCTGTTTGTATGGTTACCATGGCAACTACTGTAGCTATTTAAATACAATTTGCCCGCTACTTCAGTAGATGTTGAACCAGCAAACATGTTAAATTATAGCCATGGCTTAAAAGGGATAATCAACTCGGGGCTCTAAATGACGTGGAACACACCTTCCACGTCATTTATTATATTCCATAGAGCACATAACCCTTCATTGATTATTCCTTACTCAACCTACACAACAGCTATTGTCAGGAGAGATAGTTTTGCTATCTTTGCTCTGTGGGATATAACAGTGCTAAGAAGTCCTTTATCATTATGAACCAGTGGACAGAGAAATGGTGCCGCCTTGTCCCAGGAAACTCTGTTATCGGCATTTTGCCTAAAACCCACCATGGGAACAGCCCCAAACACCAAATCCTCCCAAATCCTGACCCCTGACAGTCCTTCCACAGATGACAGGCAGTGTGGTAAACCACAAGGGAGAACCCTAAACCTCAGCCCTCTACTCACAACACTCACTTCCTTGTTGATTACATTCCTCTGAGAAGATTCTATTAAATATCCTCCCAGAATAATAAAAAAAGGGGGTATCATGGGATAACTCTTTTAGATGGACAACCGTGTGATGGAAGACCATATGATAGATGACAATGTCATCTACTAAGTTACTAATCCAACGCTCTAACCACTAGGCTACCCTGCCGCCCAAATGGACAACCATATGATAGATGACAATGTGATGGACGACCATGTGATGGACGACCATGTGATAAACGACCATGTGATGACAATGTTTATTTTTTTTAATTGTTTTATTTTATCTTTATTTAACTAGGCAAGTCAGTTAAGAACAAATTCTTATTTTCAATGACGGCCTAGGAACAGTGGGCTAACTGCCTGTTCAGGGGCAGAACGACAGATTTGTACCTAGTCAGGTCAGGGATTTGAACTTGCAACCTTTCAGTTACTAATCCGACGTTCTAACCACTAGGCCACCCTGCCGCCCAAATGGACAACCATTTGATAGATAACCATGTGATGGACATCCAGGTATTTCCCTGTGGATCAGTCTTAATGACTGATTGTACTCCTGGTCTGACCAATTAAAGGTCACAATTTGGCGATAAAAGCCAGGGCTGTACACACACACACACACACACACACACACACACACACACACACACACACACACACACACACACACACACACACACACACACACACACACACACACACACACATAAAAATGTATACTGTACCAGTCAAAAGATTGGACACACCTACTCATTCAAGGGTTTTTCTTTATTTGTAGAAAAACATACATTGTAGAATAATAGTGAATCATATCAAACTTTATTAGTCACATGCGCCGAATACAACAGGTGTAGAAATAACAGTGAAATGCTTGCTTATAAGCCTTTAACCAACAATGCAGTTTTAAGAAAATGCCTAAAAAAAGTAAGAAATAAAAATAACTAATAATTACCGATCAGCAGTAAGATAACAATAGTGATGCTATTTACAGGGGGTAACGGTACATAGTCAATGTGCGGGGTTATCGGTTAGTCGAGGTGATTGAGGTAATATGTACCAGTAGGTACAATTATTAAAGTGGCTATGCGTAGATATTAACAGATAGAAGCAGCAGAGTAAAATGGGGAGGGGGGTTATGTAGAATTGAAGTCGGAAGTTTACATACACTTAGGTAGGAGTCATTAAAACTCATTTTTCAACCACTCCACAAATTTCTTGTGAACAAAATCTAGTTATGGCAGTCGGTAAGGACATCTACATTGTGCATGACACAAGTCATTTTTGCAACAATTGTTTACAGACACATACAATTCACTATATCACAATTCCAGTGGGTCATAAGTTTACATACACTAAGTTGACTGTGCCTTTAAACAGCTTGGAAAATTCCAGAAAATTATGTCATGGCTTTAGAAGTTTCTGATTGGCTAATTGACAACATTTGAGTCAATTGGAGGTGTACCTGTGGATGTATTTCAAGGCCTACCTTCAAACTCAGTGCCTCTTTGCTTGACAACATGGGAAAATCAAAAGAAATCAGCCAAGACCTCTGAAAAAATATGAAAAAACCTCCACAAGTCTGGATCATCCTTGGGAACAATTCCCAAACGCCTGAAGGTACCACGTTCATCTGTACAAACAATAGAATGCAAGTATAAAGGAAGGAGACGCGTTCTGTCTCCTAGTGATGAACGTACTTTGCTGCGAAAAGTGCAAATCAATCTCAGAACAACAGCAAAGGACCTTGTGAAGATGCTGGAGGAAACAGGTACAAAGTATCTATATCCACAGTAAAACAAGTCCTATATCGACATAACCTGAAAGGCCGCTCAGCAAGGAAGAAGCAACTGCTACAAAACCGCCTTTAAAAAGCCAGACTACGGTTTGCAACTGCACATGGGGACAAATATTGTACTTTTTGGGAAATGTCCTCTGGTCTGATGAAACAAACATTTAACTGTTTGGCTGTAATGACCATCGTTATGTTTGGAGGAAAAAGCGTGATTCTTGCAAGCCGAAGAACACCATCCCAACCGTGAAGCATGGGGGTGGCAGCATCATGTGGTGGGGGTCCTTTGCTGCAGGAGGGACTGGTGCATTTCACAAACTAGATGGTATCATGAGGTAGGAAAATGATGTGAATATATTGAAGCAACATCTCAGGACATCAGTCAGGAAGTTAAAGCTTGGTCGCAAATGGGTCTTCCAAATGGACAATGACCCCAAGCACACTTCCAAAGTTCTGGCGAAATGGCAAGTTAAGGTATTGGCATGGCCATCATAAAGCCCTGACCTCAATCTTATAAAAAAATTGTGTGCAGAACTGAAAAAGCGTGTGCAAGAAAAGAGGCCTACAAACCTGACTCAGTTACACCAGCTCTGCCAGAAGGATTGGGCCAAAAATTCACCCAACTTATTGTGGGAAGGTTGTGGAAGGCTACCTAAAACGTTTGACCCAAGTTAAACATTTTAAAGGCAATGCTACCAAATACTAATTGAGTGTATGTAAACTTCTGACCCACTGGGAATGTGATGAAATAAATAAAATATGAAATAATTAATTCTCTCTACTATTATTCTGACATTTCACATCCTTAAAATAAAGTGGTGATCCTAACTGACCTAAGACAGGGAATTTTTACTAGGATAAAATGTCAGGAATTGTGAAAAACTGAGTTTAAAAGTATTTGGATAAGGTGTATGTAAACTTCCGACTTCAACTGTAAACAGTCTGGGTAGCCATTTGATTAGATGTTCAGGAGTCTTATGGATTGGGGGTAGAAGCTGCTTAGAACCCTCTTGGACCTAGACTTGGCGCTCCGGTGCCGCTTGCCGTACGATTGCAGAGAGAACAGTCTATGACAAGGGTGGCTGGAGTCTTTGACAATTTTTAGGGCCTTCCTCTGACACCGCCTGGTATAGAGGACCTTAAGGACCCCTAAGGACCCTGGGACTAAACACCTCCCTTTTCAACTGGATCCTGGGCCGTCTTGTCGTTGTCGGTGATCAGGCCTACCACTGTTGTGTCATCGGCAAACTTAGTGATGGTGTTGGAGTAATGCCTGGCCGTGCAGTCATGAGTGAACAGGGAGTAAAGGAGAGGACTGAGCATGCATCCCTGAGTTTCCCCCGTGATGAGGATTAGAGTGGTGAATGTGTTGCTATCTACCCTTACCACCTGTTGGTGGCCCAAAGTGAAGACATTAAAACTATGAAATTACACATCTGGAATCATGTAGAAAATATTCCAATTTATATTTGAGAATCTTCAAAATAGCCACCCTTTGCCTTGATGACAGCTTTGCACACTCTTGGCATTCACTCAACCAGCTCCACCTGGAATGCTTTTCCAACAGTCTTGAAAGAGTTCTCACATATGATGAGCACTTGTTGGCTGCTTTTCCTGCACTCTGTGGTCCAACTCATCTGAAACCATCTCAATTGGGTTGAGGTCGGGTTATTGTTGAGGCCAGGTCATCTGATACAGCACTCCGTCACTCACCTTATTGATCAAATAGCCCTTACAAAGCCTGGAGGTGTTTTGGGTCATTGTCCTGCTAAAAACCAATGATAGTCCCACTAAGCGCAAATCAGATGGAATGGCGTATTGCTGCAGAATGCTGTAATAGCCATGCTGGTTAAGTGTGCCTTCAATTCTAAATAAATCACTGACAGTGTCACCAGCAAAGCACCCCCAAACCATCACACCTTCTCCTCCATGCACACCAACTACACATGCAGAGATCATCTGTTCACCTACTCTGTGTCTCTCAATGACACGGCGTTGGAACTCAAAGTTGGCCTCATCAGACCAAAGGACAGATTTCCACCGGTCTAATGTCCATTGCTTGTGTTACTTGGCCCAAGCAAGTCTCTTCTTTGTATGGGTGTCCTTTAGTAGTGGTTTCTTTGCAGCAACTCGACCATGAAGTCCTTATTCACGCAGTCTCCTCTGAACAATTGATGTTGAGATGTGTCTGTTACTTGGACTCTGTGAAGCATTTATTTGGGCTGCAATTTCTGAGGCTGGTAACGCTAATGAACTTATCCTCTGCAGCAGAAGTAAGTCTGGGTTTTTCTTTCCGTTGGCGTTCCAACGGAAAGAACCAGTTTCATCAACGCGCTTGATGGTTTTTGCGACTGCAATTGAAGAATCTTTCAAAGTTTCTCAACTGTTCCAGATTGACTGACCTTCATGTCTTAAAACCTTTTGTCAATAGGGGGGGCGCTATTTTCACTTTGTAAAAAATCGTGCCCAAATTAAACTGCCTCATACTCAATTCTTGCTTGTACAATATGCATATTATTTTTACTATTGGATAGAAAACACTCTCTAGTTTCTAAAACCGTTTGAATTATATCTGTGAGTAAAACAGAACTCATTTTGCAGCAAACATCCTGTCAGGAAGTGAAAAATCTGAAATCGAGGCTCTGTTCCAGGGCCTTCCTATTAATTTGCCTGAAATCTATGGATCTACATGCACTGCATACGCCTTCCACTAGATGTCAACAGGCAGTGAGAGGTGGAATGGGGTGTCTAGCTTGATCTGAGGCCGAACAAGAGCTTTTGGAATGACGTGTCTGGAATTTTCATTGTCTTGGAAGGCGCGAGAAGGAACCCCAGATTGCGTTCTGAAAAGCTTTCGGTATAGACGTTAGATATCTCCGGCTCTGATTTTATTTGATATATGTGATAAAAACATCATAAAGTAGTTTTTTTAAACCGAGTTATATCAGTTTATTGAACGTTTATTGCGATTTTCGTAATTTTATTTTCTTTGCGTCATGTGAAGTTGGGCACGTTTGCGCCACATGGCTAGCTATGTTTGCTAATTCGACAGGAGAAGAGGACATTCTAAAACCAAACAACGATTATTCTGGACAAAGGACTCCTTGTACAAGATTCTGATGGAAGCTCAGCAAAAAGTAAGAACAATTTATGATGTTATTTCGTATTTCTGTTGAAAATGTTTAGTCATATTTTCCGTCCTTATTTTGGGCGCTGTCTCGCTATAACGTAAGCTGTATGTCGTACTAAAGTTATTTTTTAAAAATCTAACACAGCGGTTGCATTAAGAACTAGTGTATCTTTCATTTGCTGTACAACATGTATTTTTTAGTAAAGTTTATGATGAGTTATTTGATTAGATTAGGTGACTGTCCAAGATTTCTCCGGACAATTTTGTGCATTTTGACTACGTATTCACATTGTAAAACCACGATTTGTACCGCTAAATATGCACATTTTCGAACAAAACATATATGTATTGTGTAACATGATGTTATAGGACTGTCATCTGATGAAGTTTGTCAAGGTTAGTGAATCATTTTATATCTTTTGCTGTTTTTTTGCGATCGCTACCTTTGCGGTGAATGAATGCGGTTGTGTGGTTGGCTATTGTAGTAAGCTAATATAATGCTATATTGTGTTTTCGCTGTAAAACACTTAAAAAATCGGAAATATTGGCTGGATTCACAAGATGTTTGTCTTTCATTTGCTGTACACCATGTATTTTTCATAAATGTTTTATGATGAGTATTTATGTATTTCACGTTGCTCTCTGTAGTTATTCTAGCTGCTTTGGTGATATTTGTGATTGTAGCTGCAATGTAAAACTATGATTTATACCTGAAATATGCACATTTTTCGAACAAAACATAGATTTATTGTATAACATGTTATAAGACTGTCATCTGATGAAGTTGTTTCTTGGTTAGTGACTAATTATATCTTTATTTGGTCGAATTTGTGATAGCTACCTATGCGGTAAAAAAATTGTGAAAATATGCGGTTGAGTCTTTTGCTATTGTGGTTAGCTAATAGAAATACATATTGTGTTTTCGCTGTAAAACATTTTAAAAATCGGAAATGATGGCTGGATTCACAAGATGTGTATCTTTCATTTGGTGTCTTGGACTTGTGATTTCATGATATTTATATGCTAGTATTTACTTGTGGCGCTATGCTAGGCTATGCTAGTCAGCTTTTTTACTGATGAGGATGCTCCCGGATCCGGGATGGTGACTCGTGAGAAGTTAAAATATTGACGGACTGTCGTTTCTCTTTGCTTATTTTAGCTGCTCTTGCCATACTATGGACTTGGTCTTTTACCAAATAGGGCTATCTTCTCTATTCCACCCCTACCTTGTCACAACACAACTGATTGGCTCAAATGCATTAAGAAGGAAAGAAATTCCACTAATTTACTTTTAACAAGGCAGACCTGTTAATTGAAATGCATTCCAGGTGACTACCTCGTAAAGCTGGTTGACAGAATGCCAAGAGTGTGCCAAGCTTTCATCAAGCCAAAGGGTGGCTACTTTGAAGAATCTCAAATGTAAAATAGATTTTGGTTACTACATGATTCCATTTGTGTTATTTCATAGTTTTTAGTATAGTCTAATAGTCTTCACTATTATTCTACAATGTTGAAAATAGTACAAATAAAGAAAAACCAATGAATGAGTAGGTGAGTCCAAACTTTTGACTGGTGCTGTATGTATATATAGATGCACTACTGTTCAAAAGTTTGGTGTCACTTAGAAATGTCTTTGTTTTTGTCTATTAAAATAACATCAAATTGATCAGAAATACAATGTAGACATTGTTAATGTTGTAAACGACTATTGTAGCTGGAAACGGCATATTTTTTATGAAATATCTCCGTAGGCGTACAGAGGCCCATTATCAGCAACCATCACTCCTGTGTTCCAATGGCACGTAGTGTTAGCTAATACAAGTTTATCATATTTTTTTTTTTTTTTTATTTTATTATTATTATTATTATTATTATAATTTTTTTAATTTTCTCCCCTTTTCTCCCCAATTTGTCGTGGTATCCAATCCCTAGTAATTACTATCTTGTCTCATCGCTACAACTCCCGTACGGGCTCGGGAGAGACGAAGGTCGAAAGTCATGCGTCCTCCGAAGCACAACCCAACCAAGCCACACTGCTTCTTAACACAGCGCGCCTCCAACCCGGAAGCCAGCCGCACCAATGTGTCGGAGGAAACACCGTGCACCCGCCCCCCTCGGTTAGCGCGCACTGCGCCCGGCCCGCCACAGGAGTCGCTGGAGCGCGATGAGACAAGGATATCCCTACCGGCCAAACCCTCCCTAACCCGGACGACGCTAAGCCAATTGTGCGTCGCCCCACGGACCTCCCGGTCGCGGCCGGCTGCGACAGAGCCTGGGCGCGAACCCAGACTCTGGTGGCGCAGCATAGCACTGCGATGCAGTGCTCTAGACCACTGCGCCACCCGGGAGGCTAAGTTTATCATTTTAAAAGGCTAATTGATCAAATTTCATCTGAAACTCGTCAGTCTATTCCTGTTCTGAGAAATGAAGGCTATTCCATGCGAGAAATTGCCACAAAACTGAAGATCTTGTACAACGCTGTGTACTACTCCCTTCACAGAAGAGCACAAACTGGCTCTAACTAGAATAGCAAGAGGAGTGGGAGGCCCCAGTGCACAACTGAGCAAGAGGACAAGTACATTTGAGTGTCTAGTTTGAGAAACAGACGCCTCACAAGTCTTCAACTGGCAGCTTCATTAAATAGTACCCGCAAAACACCAGTCTCAACGTCAACAGTGAAGAGGCGACTCCGGGATGCTGGCCTTCTAGGCAGAGTTACAAATAAAAAGCCATATCTCAGACTGGCCAATAAAAAGAAAAGATTAAGATGGACAGAAGAACACAGACACTGGACAGAGGAAGAATGTAAGTCGCCTCGTCACTGTTGACGTTGAGACTGGTGTTTTGCAGACACATCTAAGTTTGAGGTGTTCTTATCACAAAGAAGAACTTTTGTGAGATGCAGAAAAATGAAAAGATGCTGGAGGAGTGCTTGACGCCATCTGTCAAGCATGGCGGAGGCAATGTGATGGTCTGGGGGTGCTTTGGTGGTGGTAAAGTGGGAGATTTGTACAGGGTTAAAGGGATCTTGAAGAAGGAAGACTATCACTCCATTTTGCAATGCCATGCCATACCCTGTGGATGGTGCTTAATTGGAGCCAATTTCCTCCTACAACAGGACAACGACCCAAAGCACAGCTCCAAACTATGCAAGGACTATTTAGGGAAGAAGCAGTCAGCTGGTATTCTGTCTATAATGGAGTGGCCAGCACAGTCACCGGATCTCAACCCTATTGAGTTGTTGTGGGAGCAGCTTGACCGTATGATACAAAAGAAGTGCCCATCAAGCCAATTCAACTTGTGGCAGGTGCTTCAGGAAGCATGGCGTGAAATCTCTTCAGATTACCTCAACAAATTGACAACTAGAATGCCAAGCGTCTGCAAGGCCGTAATTGATGTAAATGGAGGATTCTTTGACGAAAGCAAAGTAAAGGACACAATTATTATTTCATTTAAAAATCATTATTTATAACCTTGTCAATGTCTTGACTATATTTCCTATTCATTTTGTAACTCATTTCATGTATGTTTTCATGGAAAACAAGGACATTTCAAAGTGACACCAAACTTTTGAACGTTGGTGCAGATATACACCGTAACAGTCAAAGGTTTTAGAACACCTACTCATTCCAGTGTTTTTCTTTATTTTTACTTTGTAGAAGAATAGTGAGAAATCACATTAGGAGACCACCCACCTTTCTTCCCCCACCCATTCCCTACCCAGCAGTACCCTCCACTCTCTTTTAGTCTCTCCACCCTTTATTGTATTGGTTTTGGTATTTAATTAGGATCCCCATTAGCTGTTGCAAAAGCAGCAGCTACTCCTTCTGGGGTCTGCACAAAACATGAAACATAATACAGAATGACATAATACAGAACATCAATAGACAAGAACAGCTCAAGGACAGAACTACATACATTTTTTAAAAGGCACATGTAGCCTACATATCAATGCATACACACAAACTATCCAGGTCCAATAGGGGAGAGGTGTTGTGCAGCAAGGTGTTGCTTTATCTGTTTTTTGAAACCAGGTTTGCTGTTTATTTGAGCAATATGAGATGGAAGGAAGTTCCATGCAATAAGGCTCAATATAATACTGTACACTTTCTTGAATTTGTTCTGGATTTGGGGAATGTGAAAAGACCCCTGGTGGCGTGTCTGGTGGGATAAGTGTGTGTGTCATAGCTGTGTAAAAATTGACTATGCAAACAATTTGGGATTTTCAACACATTAATGTTTCTTATAAAAAGAAGAAGTGATGCAGTCAATCTCTCCTCAACTGTTACCCGAAAGAGACTGGCATGCCTAGTATTTCTATCAGCCCTCTGATTACAATTAAGAGCAAAACGTGACACTCTGTTCTGGGCCAGCTGCAGCGTAACTAGGTCTTTCCTTGCAGCACTGAACCACACGACTGGGCAATATTTAAGATTAGACTAAACTAGAGCATGTGAGTGAGTTGTCAATAAAGCAGTGCATCTCTTTATTAATGCTAGACCTCTCCCCATCTTTTCAACCAAGTCATTTAGTCCCCTCAACTTGTTCAACAGCCACACCATTCATTACCAGATTTAGCTGAGGTCTAGCACTTAAGGAATGATTTGTACCATCCTCTCTTCCTGATTTTGTATTCATCCTCTCCCCCATCCTCTTCAGTCTCTCCACCCTTCGTCCTCTCCCCCATCCTCTTCAGTCTCTCCACCCTTCTTCCGCTCCTCCACCCTGTTCTTTTTCTCCCCTGAGGAGCAATCGATGTGAGGTGGAGAAGAGATTTGGTTAGCAACACAGGTCTGCTTGTAATCCCATAATAGTCCCACTCCCAGACACACTTCACACTCTCTTAAACCTCAACACACACACACACACACGTACACCCGACGGCCATTAAATTGCGTTATATTGGCGCCCATCGATCCATTGCACTTCCTGTAGACTTTATGACTCCGTTCCAACTAACTACAGAGCCTCCTGCATTACCGCCGTAAACAATGACAGAGTGTTTTCACTGATGCACACACAATGCAAGTCTCAAAAGAGACACACACACTGCTGCTTGGCAGATGAATAGCCCTGAGTATGGAGAGTCGGGAGGGGAGGTGGGGGGGATAAAGAGGGAGGAGAGAGAGAGAGAGAGAGATGATGAGAGGGAGAGATGATGAGAGGGAGATGGAGAGGAGAGAAGGAGTGCCAGGGGCAAAGAGGGAGACACAATATGTGTGTTGATTGGCCTCCTTAGCTCAGCAGCAAAATCAATTTGACTGGTGCTTCACAGAATGAATGAGGGAGGATATAGGTGGAGGAAAAATAGGTTGGAGTGAGAGAGGAGAGAGACGGAGGAAGAGGGATGAGAGATAGAAAACCATTGACTGACAATGTTTACTTAACGTGTATAGTTGTAAATAAAACATCCGTGAAAAGTCCTTACTGTACAAGATACTTATATGAAAGGTGTTAATTTAAGTTGCTGCTATACACTGAGTTTACCAACTGTTAGAAACAAACACCTTCCTAATATTGAGTTGCACCCCGCCGTTTTGCCCTCAGAAGAGCCTCAATTCTTCAGGGCATGGACTCTACAAGGTGTCGAAAGCGTTCCACAGGGATGCTTGCCCATGTTGACTCTTAATGCAGTTGTGTCACGTTGGCTGGATGTCCTTTGGTTGGTGGATCGTTTTTAGGAAACCAGCAGCAGTGCAGTTCTTGACTCAAACCGGTGCACCTGGCACCCTGTTCAAAGGCACTTAAATCTTTTGTCTTTCCCATTCACCCTCTGAATGGTACACATACACAAGTCACACCTCACTTGTCTCAAAGCTTAAAAATCCTTCTTTAACCTGTCTTCTCCCCTTCATCTACACGGATTGAAGTGGATTTAATAAGTGACATCAATAAGGGACCATAGCTTTCACCTGGATTCCCCTGGTCAGTCTATGTCATAGAAAGAGCAGGTGTATTGTATTTCCACTGTGTATACTGCTCTAAGATGCTGTAACTTAAGCTGAGATTCAAACAGGAACGTTCCCCCAGTCTTCCAGTATCCTCAGAACCCAGGAGCAATTCTCTACTGTTGCTGCTGTTTCAAAAAATCTAGAACCTTGATGTTCAGCAATCCCCCTATTCCCTACTCACAAACCTAAAAAAACAACATTTTTAAGTGTTTGTGTATTTGTGTGTTTGTGTTTTTATGTGTTTGCAGGCCCATACAACTCACCAGAAGAAATAAAACAAACGAATGATAAAAAATAGCAACAGAATTATATAAATGTCGCCACAAGCTCAGAATGGTGTCACCTGGGGAATGCTGGCACAGGACGCCAAACGGAACACAGACCATTCCGAGCACAGCGTTCCGGAGTAATGAGACAATGTGGAAACCCGATTCATACCTCCAGCCTGCCAGAATACACAGGGAAACAGGGATTTTACGGCTTTATCAAATCTATTTTCTCCTTTTCTTGCTCTTTTTCTCTATTCTTCCACGGAATAGAGGTATATTGGAAACATGGTGTGTCAGTTTGAGACCCAGAGGAGGGAGAGAACAGGCAGAATGGAGCTTGGCTTCCTGTTATGGAACAAGGTATAACTCCAATTTAGGCCTTTACTAATGCAACTCAATACACTGTATGGTCTGCATGTCATTCCAAATGGCTCAGTAAATAGGAGCACGGTGATCACAACTTCAGCGTGTTTGATTTCTGCATGAGATTTCTGTATTGAACATATGTAGCTAAGTAAGTAAGCCTTGTCCAAGCCAGAACGACAAGATTCTATTTCCTGTTTCTGTACCGTGAGGTAGCTTGATGTACAAGTACGTCCCAGTCTGTCAGAGGGCCACACAGCCAATACATATCCTTAATGCTGAATGCCAAGCAGAGATTCAGAATAAGAATCACCTTTATTCTTCAAAAACATTTGCAGGTTCAGGAATTTGAATTGGTGAAATGGTGCTGCCACAATAAACAGAATATACAGACAAGATATATAGACATAGCATTTACACAATCTACATACATTATGCACACAATGAACACCAAGCTAAAAACAACAGACTACACTAGAAACACTAGAAACTACACTCTTGAATTGTGCATGTATAGATTAAATACAGAAATTACAGGATGATTTGCAATAGGGGAAATATATATACTAGTGTATATGTAAGGGTCAGTCCGTGGCAGAGGGCATAAGGCAGGTGCAGGATGTGCAGGATGTGCAGAATGTGCAGAGTGCAATGTGCAGTTCTATGAAATTGCAGGGGGCAAGTCCGACGATGAATATTGAAGAGTGCATAGTCCATGAATGAAGAGATCATCGTGGACCAGGTGGCCGGTTGGTGAGGGCCACGACGCGGGGGATTGAACTGTTCAGGTGGCGGGAAGTTTTGGTCGTGATTGACCTGAACCGTTTGCCAGAGGGGAATCTTTGGAAGAGGGGGTGGCCGGGGTCGAAGGGGTCAGCAATTATCTTTCCTGCACGCGTCCTTGCCCTGGAGTCATGCAGGACCTCGATAGAGGGCAGGTGGCAGCCGATAACCCTCTCAGCAGACCGGACAATCTGTTACAGTTCGCTCTTTAACCAGGCAGACACAGTCCCGAATCAGACAGTGATTGAGGAGGTGAGGATGGACTCGGTGATGGCCACGTAGAGCCAAATCAGTATTGTTTGTGATAGTTTGAGAGAAGCATCGGACCCATTTTTAGAGTCTTTAGTATGACTCGATCGGGGATCGAACCCAATCTCAGAGTGGCCACTGAATTGACTGAATATAATACACAGCATGGTCCCTGTGAAAAGTAGAGATGCCCATGTGGTGAGAAGGTCTCAGTGTAGACAGCCCATAGTAGAGATGTGTTGAGAAGGTCTCAGTGTAGACATACCATAGTAGAGATGTGGTGAGAAGGTCTCAGTGTAGACAGACCATAGTAGAGATGTGTTGAGGAAGGTCTCAGTGTAGACAGAACATAGTAGAGATGTGTTGAGGAAGGTCTCAGTGTAGACAGACCATAGTAGAGATGTGTTGAGGAAGGTCTCAGTGTAGACAGACCATAGTAGAGCTGTGTTGAGGAGGTCTCAGTGTAGACAGACCATAGTAGAGATGTGTTGAGGAAGGTCTCAGTGTAGACAGACCATAGTAGAGATGTGTTGAGGAAGGTCTCAGTGTAGACAGAACATAGTAGAGATGTGTTGAGGAAGGTCTCAGTGTAGACAGACCATAGTAGAGATGTGTTGAGGAAGGTCTCAGTGTAGACAGAACACAGTAGAGATGTGTTGAGGAAGGTCTCAGTGTAGACAGACCATAGTAGAGATGTGTTGAGGAAGGTCTCAGTGTAGACAGAACACCGTAGAGATGTGTTGAGGAAGGTCTCAGTGTAGACAGACCATAGTAGAGATGTGTTGAGGAAGGTCTCAGTGTAGACGGACCATAGTAGAGATGTGGTGAGGAAGGTCTCAGTGTAGACAGACCATAGTAGAGATGTGTTGAGGAAGGTCTCAGTGTAGACAGACCATAGTAGAGATGTGTTGAGGAAGGTCTCAGTGTAGACAGACCATAGTAGAGATGTGGTGAGAAGGTCTCACCACATGACGTATTCTCCAATTGAATAAAGTGAATATGTGACTCCTAGTTGTACTGTAATGTGTCTGTACTAAAGGTAATTTAGCGTTGTTTGGGATCTTGTCCCCTCTGCCACCCCAGCCTTGATGCAGATCCATATTGTTTTATTGAGCTGTTTGCTGCACAGTGGAGGATATCCTTATTTTCTCATTGCTGCTAACAGTGTGCGCGAGTGGCAGATATTTTTAAAAGTGAGTGGGTGCATGAGCTAGCTAATAAACGCTTGAGCTCTACCTCCAGCATACAACACACATGGAGTGCACACACAACCGCAAACACAAACACAAACACACACACACACACACACAACCAGGTAGTAATATCCCACACATACACACGGAACACATTCACACAAGCAAGCACACACACATGCACAAATACACACACAAGCATCAAACATCCTTCCCTTGCCCTTCACTCAAACCAACTCACAAACACACCAACTCACAAACACACCAACTCACAAACACACCAACTCACAAACACACCAACTCACAAACACACCAACTCACAAACACACCAACTCACAAACACACCAACTCACAAACACACTGACGCACTCACCCACATAGCCCCCCCCCAACACACACACACAGTCTTCAAGCATTGTTGTAGCTCTCATTATTTGGGAAATCCATCCCTATCCATCTCTCTCCCTGTCGTTCCTCCTCCCTGCTCTCCCCTCCCCCCTCCTTTGGATGACTATCTAATCTGCTGTGTTTTATTTAAAGCTGTCTATGAATAGTAATACCATTCGACATGAGAAAACAGACCTGAACCATTCCCTATCTAATGTAGCGGAGGATGTTGCCACAATCATTTCCGACAAAGAAAGGGGGAGGGAGGGAGAGAGGAGGGAGGGAGGGACAGAGAGAGAGGGATGGATGGATTGAGGGAGGGAGGAAGGAGAGCGCAATAGAGAACAAGGGGGAAAGAGAGTAGGGAGAAAGATAGAGACATTTTATCAGCAATTCCATTTAGCTTATATTCCCTCCCATCCGTCCCTCCCTCTGTGTTTAACCACGGTGGATATGATTACACCCCACACTCGTTTAGTGTGGCCTGTTCAGTGACTCGCTCCCTCCTTTCTTCCCTCGTTTCATGGATGAGGTGAATTCTAATGCTGTCATCTTCTCTTCCCAGGGCTGAGTCACCCCTCTCCACTCGTCATTTATTTCTCACATTACCACACACAGGCGTTACCACACACAGGCGTTACCACACACAGGCATTGCCGCACACCGGCGTTACCACACACAAGCATTGTGTTCTTTCCTCTCCTCTTCTTCATCCCTCTCTCCCTCTTTTTCTTTATCTGTGTCTGATAGGTAGTTATAGATCAGCCATTCGGAGAGCGTTCAGACCTAATTTAGTCTTATCTTGACATCAGTTAACATATCAATTAATTAATCAACTTTATTTATAATCAGCAGATGTCACAAAGTGCTCATACAGAAACCCAGCCTAAAACCTCAACATATTACAGCTATTGATCAACCGGGTCAAACACATTAGCTACTGAGTCGGAGAGTGACCGATTTATATCCACCCTCTTAACAAAGACTACACAGATTAGGGAAGATGAGGTGAGTAGCGCTCACTAATACTGAAGACCAATGAGCGGTTGCTTAGTGAATGGACTATGTCTAAAGTAGAGTGTAATTCTGATCATTCGGAAGAGTGGAGCAAGATGGGGCTATAGCGTCAAAACGATTCCATAGAATAGACATATCAAGAGTTGAAATGATCTGTATGATTGATGCATTTTGGAAGGCGTTTGTGATGCTAGTCTTTTAATAAACAGTGATCTGTAATGTATATGCTACCGTACCTGTATGTGTATCAGGAAGGTTCGGTCAGGCTATATGTAAAGCATGAGTCTGTCCTTCCGCTCTCAGTGAAACAGTCACATTGAGGCTGACTGTCCTTCTCTCAGTAAACAGTCACATTGAGGCTGACTGTCCTTCTCCTCTCAGTGAAACAGTCACATTGAGGCTGATTGTCCAGTGAAACAGTCACATCGAGGCTGACTGTCCAGTGAAACAGTCACATTGAGGCTGACTGTCCAGTGAAACAGTCACATTGAGGCTGACTGTCCTTCTTCTCTCAGGGAAACAGTCACATTGAGGCTGACTGTCCTTATTCTCTCAGTGAAACAGTCACATTGAGGCTGACTGTCCTTCTCTCAGTGAAAAAGTCACATTGAGGCTGACTGTCTTTCTCTCAGTGAAAAAGTCACATTGAGGATGACTGTCCTTCTCTCTGTGAAACAGTCACATTGAGGCTGACTGTCCTTATTCTCTCAGTGAAACAGTCACATTGAGGCTGACTGTCCTTCTCTCAGTGAAAAAGTCACATTGAGGCTGACTGTCCTTCTCTCAATGAAAAAGTCACATTGAGGATGACTGTCCTTATTCTCTCAGTGAAAAAGTCACATTGAGACTGACTGTCCTTCTCTCAGGGAAACAGTCACATTGAGGCTGACTGTCCTTCTCTCAGGGAAACAGTCACATTGAGGCTGACTGTCCTTATTCTCTCAGTGAAAAAGTCACATTGAGGCTGACTGTCCTTATTCTCTCAGTGAAAAAGTCACATTGAGTCTGACTGTCCAGTGAAACAGTCACATTGAGGCTGACTGTCCAGTGAAACAGTCACATTGAGGCTGACTGTCCTTCTTCTCTCAGTGAAACAGTCACATTGAGGCTGACTGTCCAGTGAAACAGTCACATTGAGGCTGACTGTCCTTCTTCTCTCAGTGAAACAGTCACATTGAGGCTGACTGTCCTTCTCTCTGTGAAACAGTCACATTGAGGCTGCCTGTCCTTATTCCCTCAGTGAAACAGTCACATTGAGGCTGACTGTCCTTCTCTCAGTGAAAAAGTCACATTGAGGCTGACTGTCCTTCTCTCAGTGAAAAAGTCACATTGAGGATGACTGTCCTTATTCTCTCAGTGAAAAAGTCACATTGAGTTAGACTGTCCTTCTCTCAGTGAAAAAGTCACATTGAGGCTGACTGTCCTTCTCTCAGGGAAACAGTCACATTGAGGCTGACTGTCCTTCTCTCAGTGAAACAGTAACATTGAGGCTGACTGTCCTTCTCTCTGTGAAACAGTCACATTGAGGCTGCCTGTCCTTATTCCCTCAGTGAAACAGTCACATTGAGGCTGACTGTCCTTCTCTCAGTGAAAAAGTCACATTGAGGCTGACTGTCCTTCTCTCAGTGAAAAAGTCACATTGAGGATGACTGTCCTTATTCTCTCAGTGAAAAAGTCACATTGAGTTAGACTGTCCTTCTCTCAGTGAAAAAGTCACATTGAGGCTGACTGTCCTTCTCTCAGGGAAACAGTCACATTGAGGCTGACTGTCCTTATTCTCTCAGTGAAAAAGTCACATTGAGGCAGACTGTCCTTCTCTCAGTGAAAAAGTCACATTGAGGCTGACTGTCCTTATTCTCTCAGTGAAACAGTCACATTGAGGCTGACTCCTTCTAAGTAAACAGTCACATTGTGGCTGACTGTCCTTCTCCTCTCAGTGAAACAGTCACATTGAGGCTGACTGTCCAGTGAAACAGTCACATTGAGGCTGACTGTCCAGTGAAACAGTCACATTGAGGCTGACTGTCCTTCTTCTCTCAGTGAAACAGTCACATTGAGGCTGACTGTCCTTCTTCTCTCAATGAAACAGTCACATTGAGGCTGACTGTCCTTCTCTCAGTGAAACAGTAACATTGAGGCTGACTGTCCTTCTCTCTGTGAAACAGTCACATTGAGGCTGCCTGTCCTTATTCCCTCAGTGAAACAGTCACATTGAGGCTGACTGTCCTTCTCTCAGTGAAAAAGTCACATTGAGGCTGACTGTCCTTCTCTCAGTGAAAAAGTCACATTGAGGATGACTGTCCTTATTCTCTCAGTGAAAAAGTCACATTGAGTTAGACTGTCCTTCTCTCAGTGAAAAAGTCACATTGAGGCTGACTGTCCTTCTCTCAGGGAAACAGTCACATTGAGGCTGACTGTCCTTATCTCAGTGAAACAGTAACATTGAGGCTGACTGTCCTTCTCTCTGTGAAACAGTCACATTGAGGCTGCCTGTCCTTATTCCCTCAGTGAAACAGTCACATTGAGGCTGACTGTCCTTCTCTCAGTGAAAAAGTCACATTGAGGCTGACTGTCCTTCTCTCAGTGAAAAAGTCACATTGAGGATGACTGTCCTTATTCTCTCAGTGAAAAAGTCACATTGAGTTAGACTGTCCTTCTCTCAGTGAAAAAGTCACATTGAGGCTGACTGTCCTTCTCTCAGGGAAACAGTCACATTGAGGCTGACTGTCCTTATTCTCTCAGTGAAAAAGTCACATTGAGGCAGACTGTCCTTCTCTCAGTGAAAAAGTCACATTGAGGCTGACTGTCCTTATTCTCTCAGTGAAACAGTCACATTGAGGCTGACTCCTTCTAAGTAAACAGTCACATTGTGGCTGACTGTCCTTCTCCTCTCAGTGAAACAGTCACATTGAGGCTGACTGTCCTTATTCTCTCAGTGAAAAAGTCACATTGAGGCTGACTGTCCAGTGAAACAGTCACATTGAGGCTGACTGTCCTTATTCTCTCAGTGAAACAGTCACATTGAGGCTGACTCCTTCTCTCAGTAAACAGTCACATTGAGGCTGACTGTCCTTCTCCTCTCAGTGAAACAGTCACATTGAGGCTGATTGTCCAGTGAAACAGTCACATCGAGGCTGACTGTCCAGTGAAACAGTCACATTGAGGCTGACTGTCCAGTGAAACAGTCACATTGAGACTGACTGTCCTTCTTCTCTCAGGGAAACAGTCACATTGAGGCTGACTGTCCTTATTCTCTCAGTGAAACAGTCACATTGAGGCTGACTGTCCTTCTCTCAGTGAAAAAGTCACATTGAGGCTGACTGTCCTTCTCTCAGTGAAAAAGTCACATTGAGGATGACTGTCCTTCTCTCTGTGAAACAGTCACATTGAGGCTGACTGTCCTTATTCTCTCAGTGAAACAGTCACATTGAGGCTGACTGTCCTTCTCTCAGTGAAAAAGTCACATTGAGGCTGACTGTCCTTCTCTCAATGAAAAAGTCACATTGAGGATGACTGTCCTTATTCTCTCAGTGAAAAAGTCACATTGAGACTGACTGTCCTTCTCTCAGGGAAACAGTCACATTGAGGCTGACTGTCCTTCTCTCAGGGAAACAGTCACATTGAGGCTGACTGTCCTTATTCTCTCAGTGAAAAAGTCACATTGAGGCTGACTGTCCTTATTCTCTCAGTGAAAAAGTCACATTGAGGCTGACTGTCCAGTGAAACAGTCACATTGAGGCTGACTGTCCTTCTTCTCTCAGTGAAACAGTCACATTGAGGCTGACTGTCCAGTGAAACAGTCACATTGAGGCTGACTGTCCTTCTTCTCTCAGTGAAACAGTCACATTGAGGCTGACTGTCCTTCTCTCAGTGAAACAGTAACATTGAGGCTGACTGTCCTTCTCTCTGTGAAACAGTCACATTGAGGCTGCCTGTCCTTATTCCCTCAGTGAAACAGTCACATTGAGGCTGACTGTCCTTCTCTCAGTGAAAAAGTCACATTGAGGCTGACTGTCCTTCTCTCAGTGAAAAAGTCACATTGAGGATGACTGTCCTTCTCTCAGGGAAACAGTCACATTGAGGCTGACTGTCCTTATTCTCTCAGTGAAAAAGTCACATTGAGGCAGACTGTCCTTCTCTCAGTGAAAAAGTCACATTGAGGCTGACTGTCCTTATTCTCTCAGTGAAACAGTCACATTGAGGCTGACTCCTTCTAAGTAAACAGTCACATTGTGGCTGACTGTCCTTCTCCTCTCAGTGAAACAGTCACATTGAGGCTGACTGTCCTTATTCTCTCAGTGAAAAAGTCACATTGAGGCTGACTGTCCAGTGAAACAGTCACATTGAGGCTGACTGTCCTTATTCTCTCAGTGAAACAGTCACATTGAGGCTGACTCCTTCTCTCAGTAAACAGTCACATTGAGGCTGACTGTCCTTCTCCTCTCAGTGAAACAGTCACATTGAGGCTGATTGTCCAGTGAAACAGTCACATCGAGGCTGACTGTCCAGTGAAACAGTCACATTGAGGCTGACTGTCCAGTGAAACAGTCACATTGAGGCTGACTGTCCTTCTTCTCTCAGGGAAACAGTCACATTGAGGCTGACTGTCCTTATTCTCTCAGTGAAACAGTCACATTGAGGCTGACTGTCCTTCTCTCAGTGAAAAAGTCACATTGAGGCTGACTGTCCTTCTCTCAGTGAAAAAGTCACATTGAGGATGACAGTCCTTCTCTCTGTGAAACAGTCACATTGAGGCTGACTGTCCTTATTCTCTCAGTGAAACAGTCACATTGAGGCTGACTGTCCTTCTCTCAGTGAAAAAGTCACATTGAGGCTGACTGTCCTTCTCTCAATGAAAAAGTCACATTGAGGATGACTGTCCTTATTCTCTCAGTGAAAAAGTCACATTGAGACTGACTGTCCTTCTCTCAGGGAAACAGTCACATTGAGGCTGACTGTCCAGTGAAACAGTCACATTGAGTCTGACTGTCCTTCTTCTCTCAGTGAAACAGTCACATTGAGGCTGACTGTCCAGTGAAACAGTCACATTGAGGCTGACTGTCCTTCTTCTCTCAGTGAAACAGTCACATTGAGGCTGACTGTCCTTCTCTCAGGGAAACAGTCACATTGAGGCTGACTGTCCTTATTCTCTCAGTGAAAAAGTCACATTGAGGCAGACTGTCCTTCTCTCAGTGAAAAAGTCACATTGAGGCTGACTGTCCTTATTCTCTCAGTGAAACAGTCACATTGAGGCTGACTCCTTCTCAGTAAACAGTCACATTGTGGCTGACTGTCCTTCTCCTCTCAGTGAAACAGTCACATTGAGGCTGACTGTCCTTATTCTCTCAGTGAAAAAGTCACATTGAGGCTGACTGTCCAGTGAAACAGTCACATTGAGGCTGACTGTCCTTATTCTCTCAGTGAAACAGTCACATTGAGGCTGACTCCTTCTCTCAGTAAACAGTCACATTGAGGCTGACTGTCCTTCTCCTCTCAGTGAAACAGTCACATTGAGGTTGACTGTCCTTCTCTCAGGGAAACAGTCACATTGAGGCTGACTGTCCTTCTCTCAGGGAAACAGTCACATTGAGGCTGACTGTCCTTCTCTCAGTGAAAAAGTCACATTGAGGCTGACTGTCCTTATTCTCTCAGTGAAACAGTCACATTGAGGCTGACTCCTTCTCTCAGTAAACAGTCACATTGAGGCTGACTGTCCTTCTCCTCTCAGTGAAACAGTCACATTGAGGCTGACTGTCCTTCTCTCAGTAAACAGTAACATTGAGGCTGACTGTCCTTCTCCTCTCAGTGAAACAGTCACATTGAGGCTGATTGTCCAGTGAAACAGTCACATTGAGGCTGACTGTCCAGTGAAACAGTCACATTGAGGCTGACTGTCCAGTGAAACAGTCACATTGAGGCTGTCTGTCCTTCTCTAGGGAAACATTCACATTGAGGCTGACTGTCCTTCTCCTCTCAGTGAAACAGTCACATTGAGGCTTATTGTCCAGTGAAACAGTCACATTGAGGCTGACTGTCCAGTGAAACAGTCACATTGAGGCTGACTGTCCAGTGAAACAGTCACATTGAGGCTGACTGTCCAGGGAAACAGTCACATTGAGGCTGACTGTCCAGTGAAACAGTCACATTGAGGCTGACTGTCCTTATTCTCTCAGTGAAACAGTCACATTGAGGCTGACCGGCCTTCTCTCAGTGAAAAAGTCACATTGAGGCTGACTGTCCTTCTCTCAGGGAAACAGTCAAATTGAGGCTGACTGTCCAGTGAAACAGTCACATTGAGGCTGACTGTCCTTCCGCTCTCAGTGAAACAGTCACATTGAGGCTGACTGTCCTTCTCTCAGTAAACAGTCACATTGAGGCTGACTGTCCTTCTCCTCTCAGTGAAACAGTCACATTGAGGCTGATTGTCCAGTGAAACAGTCACATCGAGGCTGACTGTCCAGTGAAACAGTCACATTGAGGCTGACTGTCCAGTGAAACAGTCACATTGAGGCTGACTGTCCTTCTTCTCTCAGGGAAACAGTCACATTGAGGCTGACTGTCCTTATTCTCTCAGTGAAACAGTCACATTGAGGCTGACTGTCCTTCTCTCAGTGAAAAAGTCACATTGAGGCTGACTGTCCTTCTCTCAGTGAAAAAGTCACATTGAGGATGACTGTCCTTCTCTCTGTGAAACAGTCACATTGAGGCTGACTGTCCTTATTCTCTCAGTGAAACAGTCACATTGAGGCTGACTGTCCTTCTCTCAGTGAAAAAGTCACATTGAGGCTGACTGTCCTTCTCTCAATGAAAAAGTCACATTGAGGATGACTGTCCTTATTCTCTCAGTGAAAAAGTCACATTGAGACTGACTGTCCTTCTCTCAGGGAAACAGTCACATTGAGGCTGACTGTCCTTCTCTCAGGGAAACAGTCACATTGAGGCTGACTGTCCTTATTCTCTCAGTGAAAAAGTCACATTGAGGCTGACTGTCCTCATTCTCTCAGTGAAAAAGTCACATTGAGGCTGACTGTCCAGTGAAACAGTCACATTGAGGCTGACTGTCCAGTGAAACAGTCACATTGAGGCTGACTGTCCTTCTTCTCTCAGTGAAACAGTCACATTGAGGCTGACTGTCCAGTGAAACAGTCACATTGAGGCTGACTGTCCTTCTTCTCTCAGTGAAACAGTCACATTGAGGCTGACTGTCCTTCTCTCAGGGAAACAGTCACATTGAGGCTGACTGTCCTTCTCTCTGTGAAACAGTCACATTGAGGCTGCCTGTCCTTATTCCCTCAGTGAAACAGTCACATTGAGGCTGACTGTCCTTCTCTCAGTGAAAAAGTCACATTGAGGCTGACTGTCCTTCTCTCAGTGAAAAAGTCACATTGAGGATGACTGTCCTTATTCTCTCAGTGAAAAAGTCACATTGAGTTAGACTGTCCTTCTCTCAGTGAAAAAGTCACATTGAGGGTGACTGTCCTTCTCTCAGGGAAACAGTCACATTGAGGCTGACTGTCCTTATTCTCTCAGTGAAAAAGTCACATTGAGGCAGACTGTC
Source organism: Salvelinus alpinus (assembly GCF_045679555.1). Taxonomy (NCBI): domain Eukaryota; kingdom Metazoa; phylum Chordata; class Actinopteri; order Salmoniformes; family Salmonidae; genus Salvelinus; species Salvelinus alpinus. Next base: position 40,220,619 of record NC_092106.1, on the reverse strand, counting down.
CTTCTCTCAGTGAAAAAGTCACATTGAGGCTGACTGTCCTTATTCTCTCAGTGAAACAGTCACATTGAGGCTGACTCCTTCTCAGTAAACAGTCACATTGTGGCTGACTGTCCTTCTCCTCTCAGTGAAACAGTCACATTGAGGCTGACTGTCCTTATTCTCTCAGTGAAAAAGTCACATTGAGGCTGACTGTCCAGTGAAACAGTCACATTGAGGCTGACTGTCCTTATTCTCTCAGTGAAACAGTCACATTGAGGCTGACTCCTTCTCTCAGTAAACAGTCACATTGAGGCTGACTGTCCTTCTCCTCTCAGTGAAACAGTCACATTGAGGCTGATTGTCCAGTGAAACAGTCACATCGAGGCTGACTGTCCAGTGAAACAGTCACATTGAGGCTGACTGTCCAGTGAAACAGTCACATTGAGGCTGACTGTCCTTCTTCTCTCAGGGAAACAGTCACATTGAGGCTGACTGTCCTTATTCTCTCAGTGAAACAGTCACATTGAGGCTGACTGTCCTTCTCTCAGTGAAAAAGTCACATTGAGGCTGACTGTCCTTCTCTCAGTGAAAAAGTCACATTGAGGATGACAGTCCTTCTCTCTGTGAAACAGTCACATTGAGGCTGACTGTCCTTATTCTCTCAGTGAAACAGTCACATTGAGGCTGACTGTCCTTCTCTCAGTGAAAAAGTCACATTGAGGCTGACTGTCCTTCTCTCAATGAAAAAGTCACATTGAGGATGACTGTCCTTATTCTCTCAGTGAAAAAGTCACATTGAGACTGACTGTCCTTCTCTCAGGGAAACAGTCACATTGAGGCTGACTGTCCTTCTCTCAGGGAAACAGTCACATTGAGGCTGACTGTCCTTATTCTCTCAGTGAAAAAGTCACATTGAGGCTGACTGTCCTTATTCTCTCAGTGAAAAAGTCACATTGAGGCTGACTGTCCAGTGAAACAGTCACATTGAGGCTGACTGTCCAGTGAAACAGTCACATTGAGGCTGACTGTCCTTCTTCTCTCAGTGAAACAGTCACATTGAGGCTGACTGTCCAGTGAAACAGTCACATTGAGGCTGACTGTCCTTCTTCTCTCAGTGAAACAGTCACATTGAGGCTGACTGTCCTTCTCTCAGTGAAACAGTAACATTGAGGCTGACTGTCCTTCTCTCTGTGAAACAGTCACATTGAGGCTGCCTGTCCTTATTCCCTCAGTGAAACAGTCACATTGAGGCTGACTGTCCTTCTCTCAGTGAAAAAGTCACATTGAGGCAGACTGTCCTTCTCTCAGTGAAAAAGTCACATTGAGGCTGACTGTCCTTATTCTCTCAGTGAAACAGTCACATTGAGGCTGACTCCTTCTCAGTAAACAGTCACATTGTGGCTGACTGTCCTTCTCCTCTCAGTGAAACAGTCACATTGAGGCTGACTGTCCTTATTCTCTCAGTGAAAAAGTCACATTGAGGCTGACTGTCCAGTGAAACAGTCACATTGAGGCTGACTGTCCTTATTCTCTCAGTGAAACAGTCACATTGAGGCTGACTCCTTCTCTCAGTAAACAGTCACATTGAGGCTGACTGTCCTTCTCCTCTCAGTGAAACAGTCACATTGAGGCTGATTGTCCAGTGAAACAGTCACATCGAGGCTGACTGTCCAGTGAAACAGTCACATTGAGGCTGACTGTCCAGTGAAACAGTCACATTGAGGCTGACTGTCCTTCTTCTCTCAGAGAAACAGTCACATTGAGGCTGACTGTCCTTATTCTCTCAGTGAAACAGTCACATTGAGGCTGACTGTCCTTCTCTCAGTGAAAAAGTCACATTGAGGCTGACTGTCCTTCTCTCAGTGAAAAAGTCACATTGAGGATGACTGTCCTTCTCTCTGTGAAACAGTCACATTGAGGCTGACTGTCCTTATTCTCTCAGTGAAACAGTCACATTGAGGCTGACTCCTTCTCTCAGGGAAACAGTCACATTGAGGCTGACTGTCCTTCTCTCAGTGAAAAAGTCACATTGAGGCTGACTGTCCTTCTCTCAGGGAAACAGTCACATTGAGGCTGACTGTCCTTCTCTCAGTGAAACAGTAACATTGAGGCTGACTGTCCTTCTTCTCTCAGTGAAACAGTCACATTGAGGCTGACTGTCCTTCTCTCAGTGAAACAGTAACATTGAGGCTGACTGTCCTTCTCTCTGTGAAACAGTCACATTGAGGCTGCCTGTCCTTATTCCCTCAGTGAAACAGTCACATTGAGGCTGACTGTCCTTCTCTCAGTGAAAAAGTCACATTGAGGCAGACTGTCCTTCTCTCAGTGAAAAAGTCACATTGAGGCTGACTGTCCTTATTCTCTCAGTGAAACAGTCACATTGAGGCTGACTCCTTCTCAGTAAACAGTCACATTGTGGCTGACTGTCCTTCTCCTCTCAGTGAAACAGTCACATTGAGGCTGACTGTCCTTATTCTCTCAGTGAAAAAGTCACATTGAGGCTGACTGTCCAGTGAAACAGTCACATTGAGGCTGACTGTCCTTATTCTCTCAGTGAAACAGTCACATTGAGGCTGACTCCTTCTCTCAGTAAACAGTCACATTGAGGCTGACTGTCCTTCTCCTCTCAGTGAAACAGTCACATTGAGGCTGATTGTCCAGTGAAACAGTCACATCGAGGCTGACTGTCCAGTGAAACAGTCACATTGAGGCTGACTGTCCAGTGAAACAGTCACATTGAGGCTGACTGTCCTTCTTCTCTCAGAGAAACAGTCACATTGAGGCTGACTGTCCTTATTCTCTCAGTGAAACAGTCACATTGAGGCTGACTGTCCTTCTCTCAGTGAAAAAGTCACATTGAGGCTGACTGTCCTTCTCTCAGTGAAAAAGTCACATTGAGGATGACTGTCCTTCTCTCTGTGAAACAGTCACATTGAGGCTGACTGTCCTTATTCTCTCAGTGAAACAGTCACATTGAGGCTGACTGTCCTTCTCTCAGTGAAAAAGTCACATTGAGGCTGACTGTCCTTCTCTCAATGAAAAAGTCACATTGAGGATGACTGTCCTTATTCTCTCAGTGAAAAAGTCACATTGAGACTGACTGTCCTTCTCTCAGGGAAACAGTCACATTGAGGCTGACTGTCCTTATTCTCTCAGTGAAAAAGTCACATTGAGGCTGACTGTCCTTATTCTCTCAGTGAAAAAGTCACATTGAGGCTGACTGTCCAGTGAAACAGTCACATTGAGGCTGACTGTCCAGTGAAACAGTCACATTGAGGCTGACTGTCCTTCTTCTCTCAGTGAAACAGTCACATTGAGGCTGACTGTCCAGTGAAACAGTCACATTGAGGCTGACTGTCCTTCTTCTCTCAGTGAAACAGTCACATTGAGGCTGACTGTCCTTCTCTCAGTGAAACAGTAACATTGAGGCTGACTGTCCTTCTCTCTGTGAAACAGTCACATTGAGGCTGCCTGTCCTTATTCCCTCAGTGAAACAGTCACATTGAGGCTGACTGTCCTTCTCTCAGTGAAAAAGTCACATTGAGGCTGACTGTCCTTCTCTCAGTGAAAAAGTCACATTGAGGATGACTGTCCTTATTCTCTCAGTGAAAAAGTCACATTGAGTTAGACTGTCCTTCTCTCAGTGAAAAAGTCACATTGAGGCTGACTGTCCTTCTCTCAGGGAAACAGTCACATTGAGGCTGACTGTCCTTATTCTCTCAGTGAAAAAGTCACATTGAGGCAGACTGTCCTTCTCTCAGTGAAAAAGTCACATTGAGGCTGACTGTCCTTATTCTCTCAGTGAAACAGTCACATTGAGGCTCACTCCTTCTCAGTAAACAGTCACATTGTGGCTGACTGTCCTTCTCCTCTCAGTGAAACAGTCACATTGAGGCTGACTGTCCTTATTCTCTCAGTGAAAAAGTCACATTGAGGCTGACTGTCCAGTGAAACAGTCACATTGAGTCTGACTGTCCTTATTCTCTCAGTGAAACAGTCACATTGAGGCTGACTCCTTCTCTCAGTAAACAGTCACATTGAGGCTGACTGTCCTTCTCCTCTCAGTGAAACAGTCACATTGAGGCTGACTGTCCTTCTCTCAGGGAAACAGTCACATTGAGGCTGACTGTCCTTCTCTCAGGGAAACAGTCACATTGAGGCTGACTGTCCTTCTCGCAGTGAAAAAGTCACATTGAGGCTGACTGTCCTTATTCTCTCAGTGAAACAGTCACATTGAGGCTGACTCCTTCTCTCAGTAAACAGTCACATTGAGGCTGACTGTCCTTCTCCTCTCAGTGAAACAGTCACATTGAGGCTGACTGTCCTTCTCTCAGTAAACAGTAACATTGAGGCTGACTGTCCTTCTCCTCTCAGTGAAACAGTCACATTGAGGCTGATTGTCCAGTGAAACAGTCACATTGAGGCTGACTGTCCAGTGAAACAGTCACATTGAGGCTGACTGTCCAGTGAAACAGTCACATTGAGGCTGACTGTCCTTCTCTCAGGGAAACAGTCACATTGAGGCTGACTGTCCTTCTCCTCTCAGTGAAACAGTCACATTGAGGCTTATTGTCCAGTGAAACAGTCACATTGAGGCTGACTGTCCAGTGAAACAGTCACATTGAGGCTGACTGTCCAGGGAAACAGTCACATTGAGGCTGACTGTCCAGTGAAACAGTCACATTGAGGCTGACTGTCCTTATTCTCTCAGTGAAACAGTCACATTGAGGCTGACCGGCCTTCTCTCAGTGAAAAAGTCACATTGAGGCTGACTGTCCTTCTCTCAGGGAAACAGTCAAATTGAGGCTGACTGTCCAGTGAAACAGTCACATTGAGGCTGACTGTCCTTCTCCTCTCAGTGAAACAGTCACATTGAGGCTGACTGTCCTTCTTCTCTCAGTGAAACAGTCACATTGAGGCTGACTGTCCAGTGAAACAGTCACATTGAGGCTGACTGTCCAGTGAAACAGTCACATTGAGGCTGACTGTCCTTCTCCTCTTAGTGAAACAGTCACATTGAGGCTGACCGGCCTTCTCTCAGTGAAACAGTCACATTCGAGGCTGACTGACCTTCTCCTCTTAGTGAAACAGTCACATTGAGGCTGACCGGCCTTCTCTCAGTAAACAGTCACATTGAGGCTGACTGTCCGTCTCTCAGTGAAACATTCACATTGAGGCTGACTGACTTCTCTCAGTGAAACAGTCACATTGAGGCTGACTGACCTTCTCTCAGTGAAACAGTCACATTGAGGCTGACCGGCCTTCTGACTGCTTATCCCTTGATCATGACCAGCTTCATTTGTCTCAATTAAGGCCGACAGCTTTTTCTTTGCTCATGTCCACTTCAATTAGCACTTCCAGCTACAGCGCACACCAGTGTGTGAGTGTGTGTGTGTGCATGCGTGAATGAGTGCTTGTGTCTGTGTGTTTCTGTGTGTGTGCACGCACGTGTGTTGCATTTGGGTGTGTTTGTTGTTTGGTTGTGTTTATGAGTGATGACCAAATCCCCACACTAAAAGAAACCTACACACACATAACACAGATTGAACGTATCTTATGGGATTGTGCAAGGGCACCATGACCCAGAGACAGCAGTAGTAGTACTAGAGTACAGACCTGTCACCTGGACCCAGAGGCAGCAGTAGTAGAACTAGAGTACAGACCTGTCGCCTGGACCCAGAGACAGCAGTAGTAGAACTAGTATACAGACCAGTCACCTGGACCCAGAGACAGCAGTAGTAGAACTAGAGTACAGACCTGTCACCTGGACCCAGAGGCAGCAGTAGTAGAACTAGAGTACAGACCTGTCGCCTGGACCCAGAGACAGCAGTAGTAGAACTAGTATACAGACCTGTCACCTAGACCCAGAGACAACAGCAGCAGCAGTAGTACTAGAGTACAGACCTGTCACTTGGACCCAGAGACAACAGCAGTAGTACCAGAGTACAGACCTGTCACCTGGACCCAGAGACAGCAGCAGTAGTACTAGAGTACAGACCTGTCACCTAGACCCAGAGACAACAGCAGTAGTACCAGAGTACAGACCTGTCACCTGGTCCCAGAGACAACAGCAGTAGTACCAGAGTACAGACCTGTCACCTAGACCCAGAGACAACAGCAGCAGCAGTAGTACTAGAGTACAGACCTGTCACTTGGACCCAGAGACAACAGCAGTAGTACCAGAGTACAGACCTGTCACCTGGACCCAGAGACAGCAGCAGAAGTACTAGTATACAGACCTGTCACCATGACCCAGAGACAACAGCAGTAGTAGAACTAGAGTACAGACATGTCGCCTGGACCCAGATAAACAGCAGTAGTACCAGAGTACAGACCTGTCACCTGGTCCCAGAGACAACAGCAGTAGTACCAGAGTACATACCTGTCACCTGGACACAGAGACAACAGCAGTAGTACCAGAGTTCAGACCTGTCACCTGGTCCCAGAGACAACAGCAGTAGTACCAGAGTACAGACATGTCACCTGGTCCCAGAGACAACAGCAGTAGTACTAGAGTACAGACCTGTCACCTGGTCCCAGAGACAACAGCAGTAGTACTAGAGTACAGACCTGTCACCTGGACCCAGAGACAGCAGTAGTAGAACTAGAGTACAGACCTGTCACCTGGTCCCAGAGACAACAGCAGTAGTACCAGAGTACAGACCTGTCACCTAGACCCAGAGACAACAGCAGCAGCAGTCGTACTAGAGTACAGACATGTCACTTGGACCCAGAGACAACAGCAGTAGTACCAGAGTACAGACCTGTCACCTGGACCCAGAGACAACAGCAATAGTACCAGAGTACAGACCTGTCACCTGGTCCCAGAGACAACAGCAGTAGTACCAGAGTACAGACCTGTCACCTGGACCCAGAGACAATAGCAGTAGTACCAGAGTACAGACCTGTCACCATTACCCAGAGACAGCAGTAGTAGAACTAGAGTACAGACATGTCGCCTGGACCCAGAGACAAGAGCAGTAGTACCAGAGTACAGACCTGTCACCTGGACCCAGAGACAAAAGCAATAGTACCAGAGTACAGACCTGTCACCTGGACCCAGAGACAACAGCAATAGTACCAGAGTACAGACCTGTCACCTGGTCCCAGAGACAACAGCAGTAGTACCAGAGTACAGACCTGTCACCTGGTCCCAGAGACAACAGCAGTAGTACCAGAGTACAGACCTGTCACCTGGACACAGAGACAACAGCAGTAGTACCAGAGTACAGACCTGTCACCTGGTCCCAGAGACAACAGCAGCAGCAGTACTAGAGTACAGACCTGTCACCTGGACCCAGAGACAAGGCTACCCCTAGGCTACCCTGGTCCTGGAGGGCCGCTGTAATACCTCTCTAGGACAAGGGTAGGCTACCCTGGTCCTGGAGGGCCGCTGTAATATCTCTCTAGGACAGGGTAGGCAACCCTGGTCCTGGAGGGCCGCTGTAATATCTCACTAGGACAGGGTAGGCAACCCTGGTCCTGGAGGGCCGCTGTAATATCTCACTAGGACAGGGTAGGCAACCCTGGTCCTGGAGGGAAGCTGTAATATCTCTCTAGGACAAGGGTAGGCTACCCTGGTCCTGGAGGGCCGCTGTAATATCTCACTAGGACAGGGTAGGCTACCCTGGTCCTGGAGGGCCGCTGTAATATCTCTCTAGGACAGGGTAGGCTACCCTGGTCCTGGAGGGCCGCTGTAATATCTCACTAGGACAGGGTAGGCTACCCTGGTCCTGGAGGGCTGCTGTAATATCGCTCTAGGACAGGGTAGGCAACCCTGGTCCTGGAGGGCCGCTGTAATATCTCTCTAGGACAGGGTAGGCTACCCTGGTCCTGGAGGGCTGCTGTAATATCGCTCTAGGACAGGGTAGGCAACCCTGGTCCTGGAGGGCCGCTGTAATACCTCTCTAGGACAGGGTAGGCTACCCTGGTCCTGGAGGGCCGCTGTAATATCTCTCTAGGACAGGGTAGGCAACCCTGGTCCTGGAGGGAAGCTGTAATATCTCACTAGGACAGGGTAGGCAACCCTGGTCCTGGAGGGCCGCTGTAATATCGCTCTAGGACAGGGTAGGCTACCCTCCCGGCACTTCATGTTTTTGATTTAACTGACCAGAATGATCAGGTGTGTTGAATTTGGCAATCCTTAAACTGATCAGTTAGATAATTATGTCAGTGTAGTGCCTAGTTGGGACAAAATCTTGCAGTTCCTGTGGCACTCCAGGAAATACATTTGAAGAGAGCAGCGTTGTTTTTCTTTCGATCCTATCAATATCCACACATGGTCTATACACGCACTTACCTTATCTCTTCGTTCTGGGAAACATTCTTTAAAAAGTTGTCTCATAAATAGCGATGCATCTGGTACGATTGTCGTAATGCTTAAGTTACATCGCATTAGGGAAACGAAGCACAGACCTGTCACCTGTACCTAGGTGTTGTTGACAAATGGCCTTCAGGTGAACTGTTGAGACTGCCTTCTATGCCCACAGTTCTTAACTCTCACACTCTGGGTGCGTGTGTGTGTGTGTGTGTGTGTGTGTGTGTGTGTGTGTGTGTGTGTGTGTGTGTGTGTGTGTGTGTGTGTGTGTGTGTGTGTGTGTGTGTGTGTGTGTGTGTGTGTGTGTGTGTGTGTGTGTGTGTGTGTGTTTGTGTATTTGAATCAGCAGGGTATGGTCGTGGGGGGGCACTGTTCTCTTTTGGAATGAATGTTGCCCTGATTCCAGCTCCATTCTGTAGCAGTTGCCATGGAAACTAGGAGACACTACATCAACCAAAGTATAAGTTTCTCTGGATGTGTGTTAAAGAGGGAGGGAGGTAGGGAGGAAGGAAGGGATCTAGATTAAGTGTGTGTGTGTGTGTGTGTGTGTGTGTGTGTGTGTGTGTGTGTGTGTGTGTGTGTGTGTGTGTGTGTGTGTGTGTGTGTGTGTGTGTGTGTGTGTGTGTGTGTGTGTGTGTGTGTGTGTGTGTGTGTGTGTGTGTGTGTGTGTGTCTGTGCATTAATAACACACACACGCGTGTGTGTGCGCGTGTTATTAATGTGTAAGTGCAATATTGTCTGCTTGAGCAATTGGTAAACATTAATTGTTTGTGCGTGTGTATTTGTTTGTGTGTGCGTGTGTGTGTGTGTGTGTGCGTGCGTGCGTGTAAGTGTGTAAATGTGTAAGTGTGTGGATGCTTCTTTCCCTGTCAACCTGCTGATGGCTGATTTAATTTGTTCTGACAGAAAACGGTGTAAATAAGGGGAATCTTCCATGCTCAAATGAATGCAGCCATCACCAAACCAATGAGACACACTACAAAAGAGAACGACCTTCCCACAAACCTTCCCACAAATACATTTTTTTTAGAAATAACTCATTAAATAATGGGAAGCGAAAGGGAGAGGGGAGTCAAAGGGGGAACATTAGGGAGAGGGGGTACCCCATCCTTAGAAACAGTTGCCAAGGCAACAGGGGTACAGTAGAGGCAATGATTTGGGGGGAAATATTCTCAGTATTGTCTTCTTATCACACAGTGGGCTTCAGACAGACTCACTCCCCAAATGGCGACACAGCAAATAACTTGCCTCCCCACTTCAGTCTGAGAGAGAGAGACAAAGAGATAGATGGAGGGAGAGAAACAGAGAGAGCAAGAGATAGAGAGAAAGAAACAGAGAGTGAGAGATGGAGAGAGAGAAACAGAGAGAGAAGAGAAACTTGCTGAGCTAATGATGCATCATGGAGTGATGGACAAGTGCTCCAGTTCCCCTGAAGGAGAAGAAAGGGGAGGAGGAGGAGGAGGATGAGAGGAGGGAGGGGGCTGAGAATCAGAAAGGAGGAGGAGGAGGAGGAGGACTGAGATGAAGAGAAAAGGGAGGAGGGCTGAGAGGATTGGAGGAGGGGGAGGAGGAGAAGGGCTGAGAGGAAGAGTGTATTGTATTTCTGCCAAGGCAGCAGCTACTCTTCCTGGGGTCCAGCAAAATGAAGGCAGTTTATAAAATTGCAAAAACATTACAATACATTCACAAATTTCACAACACACTGTGTGCCCTCAGGCCCCTACTCCACCGCAACCACATATCTACAGTACTAAATCCATGTGTACGTGTGTGTCTAGTGCGTATGTGGATTTGTATCTGTTTTTTAAATCCAATGTTACTGCATCCGTTACTTGATGTGGAATAGAGTTCCATGTAGTCCTGGCTCTATGCAGTACTGTGCGCCTCCCATAGTCTGTTCTGGACTTGGGGACTGTGTAGAGACCTCAGGTGGCATGTCTTGTGGGGTATGCATGGGTGTCCGAGCTGTGCGCCAGTAGTTCAAACAGATAGCTCGGTGCATTCAACTTGTCAATACCTCTAATAAATACAAGTAGTGATGAAGTCAATCTCTCCTCCACTTCCAGGAGAGATTGACATGCATATTATTAATATTAGCTCTCCGTGTACATCCAAGGGCCAACCGTGCTGCTGTGTTCTGAGCCAGTTCTAATTTTCCTGAGTCCCTTTTTGTGGCACCTAAACACACGACTGAACAGTAGTCCAGGTGTAATGCGATGCTACTGGCGGCAGAGAAGTCAGGCGCAGTAGAGCGGAAACTGATTTACAACGGTTGTTGTTTAATAACCATAAACCACCGTCAACAGAATAATACAATAAATGGGTCAAACAAAACCCGGTAAATACCAGCATACCGTGCACAAGCACTACAAGAAACAATTACCGACAAGGACATGGGGGGAACAGAGGGTTAAATACACAACATGTAATTGATGGAATTGGAACCAGGTGTGATGGAAGACAAGACAAAACCAATGGAAAATGAAAAGTGGAACGGCGATGGCTAGAAGGTCGGTGACGTCGACCGCCGAATGCCACCCGAACAAGGAGAGGGACCAACTTCGGCGGAAGTCGTGACACCCGGTGCGACAAAATTAGGGTCTGTAGGACCTGCCTCGTTGATAGTGCTGCTAAAAAGGTAGAGCAGCGCTATATTATGGACAGACTTTCCCCATCTTAGCTACTGTTGTATCAATATGTTTTGGCCATGACAGTTTACAATCCAGGGTTACTCCAAGCAGTTTAGTCACCTCAACTTGCTCAATTTACGCATTATTTATTACAAAATGTGGTTGAGGTTTAGGGTTTAATGAATGATTTCTCCCAAATACAATGCTTTTAGTTTTAGAAAAATTCAATCATTCAATCAATCAAATGTATTTATAAACCCCTTTTTACATCAGCCGATGTCACAAAGTGCTGTACAGAAACCCAGCCTAAAACCCCAAACAGCAAGCAATGCAGATGTAGAAGCAATTAGGACTAACTTATTCCTTGCTACCCACTCTGAAACTAACTGCAGCTATTTGATAAATGTTGCAGTCATTTCAGTCGCTGTAGTAGCTGACACGTATAGTGTTGAGCCATCCGCATAAATTTGAAACACTGGTTTTTACTCAAAACCAGTGGCATGTCGTTAGTAAAGATTGAAAAAAGTAAGGGGCCTAGACAGCTGCCCTGGGGAATTCCTGATTCTACCTGGATTATGTTGTAGATGCTTCCATTAAAGAACACCCTCTGTGTTCTGTTAGACAGGTAACTCTTTATCCACAATATAGCAGGTGGTGTAAAGGCATAAATTATTCCAGCAGCAGACTATGATCGATAATGTCAAAAGCCACACTGAAGTCTAACATAACTTCTTATGGCTGAAGGGGCAGTATTAAGTAGCTTGGTTGAAAGGTGGACAGAGGTGCCCAGAGTAAACGGCCTGCTCCTATGTCATAGTTGCTAATATATGAATATTATTATTAGTATTGGATAGAAAACACTCTGAAGTTTCTAAAACTGTATGAATTATGTCAGTGAGTATAACAGAACTCATATGGCAGGCAAACTTCCAAACAGGAAGTGAGAATTCTGAAAAGGGTCGATGTGAAAGTCATCGCCTATTCAATTCCCTGTAATATATGGATATGTTTGCACTTCCTACGCCTTCCACTAGATGTCAACAGTCAGTAGAACATGGAATGAAGCCTCTAGTGTGATGTGGGGCCGGATGGGAGCTATTTGAGTCAGTGGTCTGGCAGAATGCTAGTTCCTGGTCACGCGCGCTAGTCATGAAGACATGAATAAATTCTCCGGTTGGAACGTTATTGGATATATATGATAACAACATCCTGAAGATTGATTCTCTACTAAGTTTGACCAGTTTATTCGACTTGTAATATAACTTTTTGAAGTTTTCGTCCGACGTTTGCCTGCATCTGCGCCAGCGTTTGGACATGTGTACTACACATGCTAGCTAAAGTTGCTAATTGGACATAAGTAATGGACATTATCAAACAAAAAAAAAACATTTATTGTGGAAATAGGATTCCTGGTATTGCATTCTGATGAAGATAATCAAAGGTAAGGGAATATTTATGATGTATTTTTGTATTTCTGTTGACTCCAACATGGCGGAGAAATTTTGTTAAATCTGAGCGCCGTCTCAGATTATTGCATGGTGTGCTTTTTACTAAAGTTTTTAAAAAATCTGACACAGCGGTTGCATTAAGAACAAGTGTATCTTTAATTATATGTAAAACATGTATCTTTCATCAAAGTTTATGATGAGTATTTCTGTTATTTGACGTGTTTCTCTGTAATTACTCCGGATATTTTGGAGGCATTTCTGAACATGGCGCCAATGTGAACCGAGATTTGTGGATACAAATATGCACATTATCGAACAAAACATAAATGTATTGAGTAACATGATGTCCTATGAGTGTCATTTGATGAAGATTATCAAAGGTTAGTGATTCATTTTATCTCTATTTCTGCTTTTGTGTGACTATCTTTGGCTGGGAAAATTGGCAGTGTGTTTTTTGGATTTGGTGGTGATCTAACATAAATATCTTCTTGTCACTACAGGGGGTGCTGTTTCAACTTCGACATTTTGCGTCTCCAAATTAAACTGCCTCGTACTCAATTCTTGCTCGTACAATATGCATATTATTATTACTATTGGATAGAAAACAATCTCTAGTTTCTAAAACCGTTTGAATTATGTCTGTGGGTGAACCAGAACTCTTTCTACAGCAAAAATCATGACAGGAACTGCGAAGGTCTGAAAACTAGGCTCTGATCTCGGATCAGTTTAAAACTCTGTGTATGCCCTATGGATCGAAATGAACTGCACCCGCCTTCCCCTGGATGTCAGTAACCAATGAGAAGTGGAATGGTGTTTCTACGTATTTGTCAGAGCTTATAAAAGGCAATAGAGTGACGTGTCCCTTCTTTTCGTCGCTCGCCAAGGCGCAAGAGGGGACATCAGAATGGCATGTTGAATAGCTCTTGTTATCGGGCTAAGATATATCCGTCTGTGATTTAATTCGAAATAGGTGTTAGAAACATCATAACGAAGTTATTTGAAACCGATTTATATCAGTTTATGCGAGTATATTGCTATTTTCGGAATTTTCGTAGTATTGAGTTTGAGGATTTGGACATGTGTGTGCCAGGTAGCTACTATTAGCTGCTAGTTCCGACGTTGAAGTGGACGTTTTACAACAAAGCAACGATTCTTTTGGACAAAAGGACACCTTGCCCAAGATTCTGATGGAAGCTCGTCCAAAAGTAAGAACTATTTATGATTTTATTCCGTATTTATGTGGAAAAATGTAAACGCATTTTTCGGCCAATATTGCGGCACTAGTCTGGCTGTAACGCACACTGTATGTCAAGTAAGGTCAATTTTTAAAATCTAAATCAGCGGTTGCATTAATAACCAATGCATCTTTCATTAGCTGTCCAACCTGTATTTTTTTTGTCAATCTAATCGATAAATAATCGTAAACTTAGGTGCCCTTCCAAGATGGCGCCGGCCAGAATGCATGCCATGTTTTGACTGATTACATAGCATAACCACGATTTGTGATGCTAAATATGCACATTTTCGAACAAACTCTATATGCATTGTGTAATATGATGTTACAGGACTGTCATCTGAAGAATTCTGAGAAGGTTAGTGAAAAAATTTATATATTTTGGTGGCGATAACGTTATCGCCCCTTTTGCATTGATTCAATGCTGGGGTGATGTTAGCTCATGTGGTACGCTAATATAACGATATATTGTGTTTTCGCTGTAAAACACTCAGAAAATCTGAAATATTGTCTGGATTCACAAGATCTGTGTTTTTCAATTGCTGTACGCTGTGTATTTTTCAGAAATGTTTTAAGATGAGTAATTAGGTAATACACGTTGCTCTCTGTAGTTATTCTAGTCGCTTTGGGTGAGTTTTGTGATAGTGGCTGCAATGTAGAACTGTGATTTATACCTGAAATATGCACATTTTTCTAAAAAAACATATGCTATACCATAAATATGTTATCAGACTGTCATCTTATGAAGTTGTTTCTTGGTTAATGGCTATATATATCTTTATTTAGTCGAATTAGTGATAGCTACTGATGGAGTAAAAAAATGGTGGACAAAAAAAAGTTGTGTCTTTTGCTATGGTGGTTAGCTAATAGAAATACATATTTTGTCTTCCCTGTAAAACATTTAAAAAATCGGAAATGATGGCTGGATTCACAAGATCTGTATCTTTCATTTGGTGTCTTGGACTTGTGATTTCATGAACATTTGATTATATGATATCCCTGTGGCTTTAGGCTAGGCTATGCTAGTCAGCTTTTTTGATGGGGGGGATCCCGGATCCGGGTTTGTGACTCGTTAGAGGTTAAATGTTGTATTTTCGCTGTAAAACATTTAAAAAATCGGACACGATGGGTAGATTAACAAGATGTTCATCTTTCATTTGCTGTATTGTGTGAAAGTTACAGTACATATTTCTAAAATATTTTTGAATTTCGCGCGCTGCCTTTTCAGCGGAATGTTGGGGGGGGTTCCGCTAGCGGAACGTGAGTCCTAGAAAGGTTAACCTGTCAGGCACCTGTGGGACGGTAACGTCCCACCTGACCAACATCCAGTGAATGTGCAGGGCGCCAAATTTAAACAACAAAAATCTCATAATTAAAATTACTCGAACATACAAGTATTATACACCATTTTAAAGATACACTTCTTGTTAATCCAGCCACAGTGTCTGATTTCAAAAAGGCTTTACAGCAAAAGCACACCATGCGATTATGTTAGGTCAGCGCCTAGCTACAGAAAACCATTCAGCAATTTTCCAACCAAGGAGAGTTGTCAGAAATAGCGTTAAAATGAATCACTTACCTTTCATGATCTTCATCTGATGGCACTCCCAGGTCTCCATGTTAGACAATAAATGTTTGTTTTGTTTGATAAAGTTCATCTTTATGTCCAAACACCTCCTTTTTGTTTGCGCGTTTAGTCCAGTAATCCAAATGCACAAGGCGCAGACAAAAAGTAAAAAAAGTAAAATTACAGTTTGTAGAAACATGTCAAACGATGTATAGAATCAATCTTCAGGATGTTTTTATCATAAATCTTCATTAATATTACAACCGGACAATTTCTTTGTCTTTAGAAATGAAAGGGAACGGAGCTTGCGCTCACGGCCGCATGCGATAAACAACTCAAGGCTTTCAGCCAGACCACTGGTTCAAACAGCTCTTATTCACTCCTCTTTCACAATAGAAGCCTGAAACAATGTTCTAAAGACTGTTGACCTCTAGTGGAAGCCTTAGGAAGTGCAATCTGACCCCATTTACACGTATATTGGATAGGCAATCACTGAGTTTTGTTATACTCACAGACATCAGTCAAACAGTTTCAGAAACTTCAGAGTGTTTTCTATCCAATTATACTAATAATATGCATATCCTAGCCTCTTGGCCTGAGTAGCAGGCAGTTTACTCTGGGCACGCTTTTCATCCGGACGTGAAAATACTGCCCCCTACCCCCTAAATTACACATGTTAACGTGGGCTATTTTAAGCACTTTTCTTCTTGGATGCTTACTTGGTTCCATTGCTTTACTGGGGAGCTTAGCAGAAGTAGAAATGCTCATGTTATTTATGTTAGTATAGGGTGAGCTGCACATAGTGGACTTCCTCCTAGGGCACACCGCCTCAGTACTACTAGTATACATCTGGTTCATAGGAACATGATTACTGGATACTTTTATTTATTTTACCTTTATTTAACTAGGCAGGATAGGCAGGATAACTTGAGCTTGTTGCTCCCGGCGCCTACTGCTGGCCTCCGACAGATGGAAAAGCCCTGCTCGATACAGAGCATGGACAGAAGGTTGCTGACGTCGACTTTGAAATCGTAGTAGTAGGCACTGCAGCCGCAGACACAGGCACCCCCAGCGACAAAGGTGCAGGCAGATCAGGCTCCAGGACGGCAAAACTATTAGTTGTTTGTATCGTCTCAGGGCCTCTCTTTGGGAGTGTAGACTACTTTGCGGGAGGCCGTTATCTTCGGCTTCCACGGCTCGTGACATGCGACCATTGTTGATTGCCTTGTTCCTCTTCCTGTGCTCCTTCGACTCCGCTAGATTGGGGAGCTCCGGGCAACAACGGCCACCCGGATAATGACAAATGACAAATGTCAAGGGGTAGATGCATACAACAAGTGCGAAACCCGTTCTGCCACCAGCATAGAAAATGTAAACATTCCACTCTGTGTTTTCCACAGTTTCTTACGTCGTCTGGTGTCATGACTACACATGAGGATCACAATGGGTCAGATCAGCTTGGCAATGGCTGACAATCACCAGGCCCTCTCCCACCCACAAAGGTGGGAGAGGGAATGGTGGGGTTTTTGACACCTTCACCCCCAGTCATATAAATGAAGCAGGAAGAGAACTATCTTTGGCTCTCTAGTATTGGGACTGAAATGTCCTCTGTCTCACAGAGACTTTGCCAGGCAAAAACTCTAACGTCCAAAAAGTAAACTTTAGAACAAATATTTCTAACATCTGAATGTGGGGAATGGTAAATTGTAATGTCATTAAACATTGTATAAAAATGTTATAACAGAAATATTGTAACTTTAACGCTATACACACTGTATATGTCAAGTTTACATCCAATCTCAAATCAAATTTTATTGGTGACATACACATGGTTAGCAGATGTTAATGAGAGTGTAGCGAAATGCTTGTGCTTCTAGTTCCGACCATGCAGTAATATCTAACAAGTAATCTAACAATTTCACAACAACTACCTTAAACACACAAGTGTAAAGGAATGAATAAGAATATGTATATATAAATATATGGATGAGCGATGGCCGTGTGGCATAGGCAAGATGGAGTAGATGGTATAGAGTACAGTATATAAATATGAGATGTGTCATGTAGTGTATGTAAACATTATATAAAGCAGCATTGCTTAAAGTGACTAGTGATATATTTATTACATCCAATTTTTAATTATTAAAGTGGCTAGAGATTTGAGTCAGGATGTTGGCAGCAGCCACTCAATGTTAGTGATGGCTGTTTAACAGTCTGATGGCCTTGAGATAGAAGCTGTTTTTTAGTCTCTCGGTCCCAGCTTTGATGCACCTGTACTGACCTCGCCTTTTGGATGATAACGGGGTGAACTGGTAGTGGCTCAGGTGATTGTTGTCCATGATGATCTTTTTGGCCTTCCTGTGACATCGGGTGGTGTAGGTGTCCTGGAGGTCAGGTAGTTTGCCCCTGGTGATGCGTTGTGGAGACCTCACTACCCTCTGGAGAGCCTTACGGTTGTGGGTGGAGCAGATGCCATACCAGGCGGTGATACAGCCCGACAGGATGCTCTCGATTGTGCATCTGTAAAAGTTTGTGAGTGTTTTCAGTGACAAGCCACATTTCTTCAGCCTCCTGAGGTTGAAGAGGCGCTGTTGCGCCTTCTTCACCACGCTGTCTGTGTGGGTGGACCATTTCATTATGTCCGTGATGTGTACGCCGAGGAAGAGGGCTGAGAGGAAGCATGGAAGGAGGAGGGCATAAATTAGGGGAATAGGAGGAGGAAGGCTGAGGTCAGGGGAGGAGGGCTGAGAGGAAGCATGGAAGGAGGAAGGCATAAATTAGGGGAATAGGAGGAGGAAGGCTGAGGTCAGGGGAGGAGGGCTGAGAGGAAGCATGGAAGGAGGAAGGCTGAGGTCAGGGGAGGAAGGAGGGCTGAGAGGAAGCATGGAAGGAGGAGGGCTGAGGTCAGGGGAGGAAGGAGGGCTGAGAGGAAGCATGGAAGGAGGAGGGCATAAATTAGGGGAATAGGAGGAGGAAGGCTGAGGTCAGGGGAGGAGGAGGGCTGAGAGGAAGCATGGAAGGAGGAAGGCTGAGGTCAGGGGAGGAAGGAGGGCTGAGAGGAAGCATGGAAGGAGGAGGGCATAAATTAGGGGAATAGGAGGAGGAAGGCTGAGGTCAGGGGAGGAGGAGGGCTGAGAGGAAGCATGGAATGAGGAAGGCTGAGGTCAGGGGAGGAAGGAGGGCTGAGAGGAAGAGTGGAGGGAGGAGGAGGTCTGAGAGAAAGACTGGAGGGCTAGGTCACTACACCAAGCAGGGGCCGTGATCCTCTGCCCAGGCGTTGTCGACGCATATCAGATCTTACATCGACTGGATAGATATTTTAAGTATCAGCTAACCACATCATATGTTATAGCAATCTGGTGCCCGACTGCACAGTTCATGACATGGAATGCAACCATTGGTAGATGCATGCAACTTCTGAGAAGGGGAAAGCCACCTGTCTATCATGTGAACTTTCCCCACCACGTCACATTACAGAAACAGACCAATGAGGTTTGCTTCCTCTTTACACTTCAAGCAAGTAGTCACATGGTCAGGGTTGCTTCTCTCCAGGTGGTTACTATATGTACTGTATGTTGCAGGGTTTCTACTTCGTTATGTCTCCACTGACACAGCCAGTGGCCCCATTGAAGACACAGATCCTAGGTCAAATCTCTGAGCTGAGGCAGATGGGTAGTTCCATTAATAAATGAGTGCCTTTGATATTTTTAGTAAAAATTGTGCACAAAATTGCATTTTAAAACCCTGTTTTATTAAAGATGCACTATGCAGAAATCCCTTCGCCATTTCCTAGATAATAAAATTCTAATAGTTTTCCTAATTTCAGTTTGTGACAAAACAAGCAAATATGGTGTAGAGAATCACTGAACAATCTAAACCGCTGTGAAATATATTTTCCATTAGCAAAAATATTGTACTTTAAGCTGTTTGAAGCTGGTGTACAAAACCAAAAGTTAAAGACCCCAAAACGAAACTTAAGAATGGGAAGCATATAATAGAGATAGAACAGTTCTACCACTTCTTAGATGTTTGCCCTTTAATATAGACCACATGGAAAATTATATACATATTTTTTTTTGCCAAAATTCCAAAATTCTGCATTTTGACATGTCCCTCTGTGACTTCTTGGAAGAATTGAACCCACTTAAAGTTTTAAACTTCATTGTAAAGCCCTCCTGGGCAGACACTGGTTGAGTCAACATTGTTTCCACATAACTTCAATGAACCATCATTAAACCAACGTGGAATCGACGTTGAATTGACGTCTGTGCCCAGTGAGGCCATATCTATTTTGTTGCTTTGACAAATTCATTTCTGAAGATGATTATTTATTTCATGTGATTAGTGATTAATTTAAGGTAAAAAAAAAACAGCAACCTTTCCCTCATTTTAAGGTCAACCCCATTACGCAAACTGCACTCTCGTTTTTTGAAACTGTTCCTTTAAAAAAAAATGTGTTAAATATGTAACATCTAAATCGGTCTAAGGCACTGCATCTCAGTGCTAGGGGCGTCACTACAGACCCTGGTTCGATTCCAGGCTGTATCACAACCAGCCATGATTGGGAGTCCCATTGTGTGCCGCACAATTGGCCCAGCGTCGTCCGGGTTAGACAGGACTAGGCCGTCATTGTAAATAAGATGTTGTTCTTACCTGACTTGCCAAGTTAAATAAAAAAAAAAAAATGAAATAATACTCCAGTCAGTGTAGCACCCAGCCTAGCGGTTAAGAGCATTTGGCCAGTAAGCAAAACAATCTATAGATGTGCACTTGAAGTGTCCTTTAATATAGACCACAGGGAAAACTCGATAAATCTAATTTTGACATGTCC
The DNA here is from genome assembly GCF_045679555.1 of Salvelinus alpinus. NCBI lineage: Eukaryota > Metazoa > Chordata > Actinopteri > Salmoniformes > Salmonidae > Salvelinus > Salvelinus alpinus. The sequence goes on along the minus strand of NC_092106.1, from coordinate 40,200,613 downwards.
TTCTGTGCATCCTTTGATGCACAGCGGGACATTTAACCAGCATTACTCCTGTAAGTCACTCTAAACTGTAAAGTGTAGTGTTAAAGCAGATGAGCTGGTTGTTTTTGCTGTTTTGTGGTGGAGAACTGAGTGGGTCGATCATAATAGATAGGCTAGACATTGTTACGTGAAGCTTCCTGTAGCACGCAACACACTTCCATTCCCCTTGTCACGGGAATGTATAGCCGATTTAAGTCACCGACCCTGTTACAGTCAACCCTGGTTTCTTTTGGGGCAGTTACCATAGTCATTTTTTTTATGGGGAAAACATGCTTTTTATTAAATTGAACATGTGCTCTTTTTGCTAGATTGTTACAATTTGGTGTAATAAAACATTTTTTATTCACCAAGATACACTCCTAAAAATGCACCTAATTGGTGAAAAGACCCAGCTGTGTGCATTGGATTGTGATATATATGAGTGCTGGTCTGGGATCAGATGGTATGAGTCAGAGTATGCTGTGGTCTCTGACTGAACTGTGCTGAGTCAATGAGATGGAGCAGCTGGGAGAGAAACAGAGAGATGATCAGAGGACAGAGAGTAGTTCTTTACACACCCTCCGAGGATACATGCTCGCACACACGCAAGCACCCACACACACACACACACACACACACACACACACACACACACACACACACACACACACACACACACACACACACACACACACACACACACACACACACACACACACACACACACACACACACACACACACACACACACACACACACACACACACACACACACACACACACACACACACACACACACAAACACGTCCTAAAACAAAGAGACACAGGTGTTGAATTTTGGGGATATGTTATTTTCCCTCTCTCTACCCGTTTCTCTCTTTTGTTCAGACTCTCTTTCTGTCCCTGGGAATGCTTTATGACGGACTCCTCACTAAACTAACAATCAGCCCGACTTTGCTTTGGAAATGTAAACATATTGTTTCCCATGCAGATAAAGACCATTACATTGAAATTGAATTGAAAGAGAGATAGAAAGAGATACATACAGAGAGAGACAGGTGCCTGCTAATGGCCACAAGCACATTGTGTGTACAAATAAATAAACAAACATGGTTATTATCTCCAGAAGGCAGCACACCTGACTTCACCTAGCTCTGCCCTTCTCCCTGATGTCACAACAAACTTCATATCGGTTTACCCACAACTAAGGTCTTGGGTAATTGGTCGGCCGCTCGATTAAGTTCTGGGTCAATAAGTGTTGAGAGAATATAGATGAAGAGATGCTAGAACGAGAAACGGAACCGGAATGAGGAACTCCACGGTTTCTCGTTGCAAGTTGCGGGCCGAATGTCCCATCCCCTTCCGAAATTTGGAATCAAATCAAATCAAATGTATTTATATAGCCCTTCGTACATCAGCTGATATCTCAAAGTGCTGTACAGAAACCCAGCCTAAAACCCCAAACAGCAAGCAATGCAGGTGTAGAAGCACCTGCATTGGAAGATGCTAAAACCTGCTAAATCGGGATTTGTCCCACACGTCCTATTACTTCCTGACATATTTTACAGTACCAGCTATGTTTACGTAAATCTGTCCACTAGAGAGATTCCCACAGACCTGCCACAGGCTGCCGTTCCAACCTCCAAAATATAGGGGGAGATGTTCCCTTTCTTGTGACATATCTGAGGCAGAATACACAGAATACTCACTCTCTCACCCTCTCCCTCACACTGTATTTTCCATTTGTGTCAATGTCCTCAAATTGCGGAAATGAATGAGACATATATAATTTCCTTTTAAATTGACACCATGTGTGAAAGTAATCTTGACTACATCCGTTTGTCTGTCCCACTCAGCCATAAACGGATATTAAGTTACATCACTGAGCCTTTTTGACCAATCAAATGACCTCTGATACAAAAACTGATTAGAAGATAATGTTTAGTGTGGCTTAAGGAACATCCTGATTCACATAATCATTACCCCAGAGAGAGAGCGAGAGAGCGAGAGCGAGAGAGAGAGAGAGAGAGAGATGGGGCTTAGGGAAGAGTCAGGACATCAGAAAAGACCAATGAACATCAAAGTGAGTGTACAAACTGAGCACACTAACATACACACAAAATGAGCACACTAACTAAGCACACTAACTAATTACACTAACTGAGCACACTAACAAACACACAAACTGAGCACACTAACTAACACACTAACTGAGCACACTAACTGAGCACACTAACAAACACACTAACAAACACACTAACTGAGCACAGTAACAAACACACTGACAAACACAACAACAAACACAGTAAATGAGCACACTAACTGAGCACAGTAACAAACACACTAACAAACACACTAACTGAGCACAGTAACAAACACACTAACAAACACAACAACAAACACACTAACAAACACACTAACTGAGCACACTAACAAACACACTAACTGAGCACACTAACTGAGCACACTAACTGAGCACAGTAACAAACACACTAACTGAGCACACTAACTGAGCACAGTAACAAACACACTGACTCACACAACAACAAACACAGTAAATGAGCACACTAACTGAGCACAGTAACAAACACACTAACAAACACACTAACTGAGCACAGTAACAAACACACTAACAAACACACTAACTGAGCACAGTAACAAACACACTAACAAACACAACAACAAACACACTAACAAACACACTAACTGAGCACACTAACAAACACACTAACTAACACACTAACTGAGCACACTAACTGAGCACAGTAACAAACACACTAACAAACACACTGAGCACAGTAACAAACACACTAACTGAGCACACTAACTGAGCACAGTAACAAACACACTAACAAACACACTAACTGAGCACAGTAACAAACACACTAACAAACACACTAACTGAGCACAGTAACAAACACACAAACAAACACACTAACTGAGCACAGTAACAAACACACTAACAAACACAACAACAAACACAACAACAAACACAGTAACAAAAACACTAACAAACACACTAACTTAGCACACTGACAAACACACTAATAAGCACACTAACAAACACACTAACTTAGCACACTGACAAACACACTAATAAGCACACTAACAAACACACTAACAAACACAACAACAAGCACACAAACACACTAACAAGCAGCACAATAACAAACACAATAGCAAGCACACTAACAAGCAGACTAATAAACACACCTTATACAAACGCACACCTTCACAAATAACCTCAAAACACTCATACCTTGAATGAATGATCTCAACACTCTCACGCTTTAACAAATGACCTCAACTCAATCACACTTTCAAAAAATAAATCAACCCACTCACACTTTCACGAATGATCTCAAAACTCTCACACTTTCACAAATGACCTCAACACACTCACACATCACAAATGACCTCAACACTAAACACTTTCACAAATTCCCTCAACACACCCACACTTCACAAATGACCTCAACACACTCACACTTTCAATGATGACCTCAACACTCACACGTTCAGAGATGACCACATCACACTCACAATTTCACAGATGACCTCAACACTAAACACTTTTACAAATTACATCAACACTCTCACACATTCACACATGATCTCACACCCACAGCTTCACAAATGACCTAAACACAGGAACACTTTCAAAAATGACCTCAACACAGGAACACTTTCAAAAATGACCTCAAAACACCCACACTTTCACAAATTACCTCAACACACTCACAATTTCATAAATGACCTCAGCACACTCACACTATCACAGATGACCTCAACACACTCACACTTTCACAAATGACCTCAACACACTCACATTTTCACAAACGACCTCAACACACCCACACTTCCACAATTTACATCAACACACCCACACTTTTACAAATTATCTCAACACACCCACACCATCACAAATTAACTCAAAACACTCACACTTTTAAAGATGACCTCGACACACTCACACTTTCATAAATTATCTCCAAACTAAAATATTTTACAATTGACCTCAACACACCCACATGATCTCACAACCACACTTCCACATATTACCTCAAAACCCCCACATTTTCACAAATTACCTCATCACACCCACACTTTCAAAGATGACCTCAACACTCACACCTTCACAAATTACCTCAACACACCCACACTTTCACAATTGACCTCAGCACAATCACACTTTCACAGATGACCTCAACACGTTAACACTTTCACAAATGACCACAACACACTCCCACTTTCACAAATGACCTCAGCACGTTCACACTTTTAAAGATGACCTCAACACACTCACACGTTCACAAATTACCTCAACACTAAACACTTTTAAAATGACCTCAACACATCCAGACTTGCACACATGATCTCACACCCACACTTTCACAAATTACCTCAACACACCCACACATTCAAACTTGATCTCACCCCCACACCTTCACAAATTACCTCATTACACCCACACTTTCACAAATTACCTCAGCATACTCACACTTTCACAAATAATCTAAACACACTCACACTTTCACAGACAACCTTAAAACACTCACACTTTCACAAATTGCCTCAACACACCCATACTTTCACAAATGACCTCAACACACTCACACATTCACAAATTACCTCAACACACCCACACTTTTACGAACTACCCCAACACTTTCCCACTTTCACAAATGACCTTAACACATTCACACTTTCATGAATGACCTCAACACTCTCCCACTTTCACAAATGACCTCAACACACTCACACTTTCAAAGATGACCTCAACATACTTACACTTTCACAGATGACCTAAGCACACTTTCACAAATTACCTCAACATACCCACAATTTCACACATGACCTCAACACACCCACACTTTCACAAATACCTCAACACACCCACACATGATCTCACAGCCACACTTTCACAAATCACTTCAAGACATCCATACTTTCACATGTTATCTCAACACACTCACACCTTCACAAATTACCTCAACACACCCACACTTTCAGAATTGACCTCAGCACAATCACACTTTCACAGATGACCTCAACACTCTCCCACTTTCACAAATGACCTCAACACACACACACTTTAACAAATGGTCTCAACACACCCACACATTCATACATGAACTCAACACACCCACACTTTCACAAATTACCTCAACACCCTCACACTTCACACATGACGTCAATACACTCACACTATCACAGATGACCTCAACACACTCACACTTTCACAAAATACCTCAACACACTCACACTTTTACCTCAACACACCCACACCTTCACAAATGACCTCAACATACTCACATTTTCAATGATGACCTAAACACACTCACACTTTCACAAATGACCTCAACACTAAAAACTTTCACAGATGATCTCAACACACACACATATTCACAAATTACCTGAACACACCAACAATTTCATGAATTACCTCAACACACCCACACTTTCACAAATGACCTAAACACACTCACACATTCACAGATGACCTCAACACACTCACACTTTCATAAATTACCTGAACATAGCAACCATTTCATAAATTACCTCAACTCATTCACACTTTCACAAATTTCCTCAACACACTCACACTTTCAAAATTACGTCAACACCTTTCACAAATGACCTAAACACAGTCAAACTTTGACAGATGACCTCAACACACCCACACTTACACAAATTACCTCAACACACTCACACTTTCACACATGACCTCAACACACTCACACTTTCAAAGATGACCTCAACACAGTCAAACTTTGACAGATGACCTCAACACAGTCAAACTTTGACAGATGACCTCAACACACCCACACTTACACAAATTACCTCAACACACTCACACTTTCACAAATGAACTCAACACACCCACAATTTCACAAATTACCACAACACACTCACATTTTCAAAGATGACCTAAACACACTCACACTTTCACAAATGACCTCAACACTTAAAAGTTTCACAGATGATCTCAACACACACACACATTCACACATTACCTGAACACACCAACAATTTCATGAATTACCTCAACACACACACTTTCACAGATGACCTAAACACACTCACACTTTCACACATTTCCTCAACACACCCAATCTTTCTCAAAAATGACCTCAACACACTCACGCTTTCACAAATGACCTCAACAAACTCACACCTTCAAAGATGACCTCAACACACTCCCACTTTCACAAATTAACTCAACACTCCCACTCTTTCTCGAATGACCTCAACACTCTCACACTTTCACAGATGACCTCAACACACTCACACCTTCAAAAATTATCTCAACACACTCAAACTTTCCCAAATTACCTCAACACACTCACATTTTCAAAGATGACCTAAACACACTCACACTTTCACAAATTTCCTCAACACTAAAAACGTTCACAGATGATCTCAACACACACACACATTCACAAATTTCCTCAACACAACCACACTTTCACGAACTACCTCAACACTCTCCCACTTTCACAAATGACCTCAACACACACACACTTTAACAAATGGTCTCAACACACCCACACATTCACACATGAACTCAACATACCCACACTTCAACAAATTACCTCAACACCCTCACACTTTCACACATGACCTCAACACACTCACACTTTCACAAATTTCCTCAACACACTCACACTTTCACAAATGACCTCAACATTCTCACACTTTCAGAAAAAAACAACTGTCCTGCCACTCAAACAACTACTCTCCTGCCACTCAAACAACTACTCTCCTGCCACTCAAACAACTACTCTCCTGCCACTCAAAAACCTACTGTCCTGTCACTCAAACAACTACTGTCCTGCCACTCAAAAACCTACTGTCCTGTCACTCAAACAACTACTGTCCTGCCACTCAAACACCTACTGTCCTGCCACTCAAACACCCACTGTCCTGCTACTCAAAAACCTACGGTCCTGTCACTCACTAGCATGAGCACGCATTGGGTCAAAATTTCACTCACCTTGTTCTGTGTCACACACAAATATGCATGTATGTATGCACTCACTCACTCACCCGCCAAGCGTCAGCATGAGAGTCTGTGATTTTAAATTCTTTGTCTGAACACTGGTTTGCTTTTAATGCCGAGTCATTTGAGTAAAGCAATTGGAACATCATTTACATGGGCTTTATGATCTTTGTTCTATTTTAATGAAGTTCTAACCTTGTCAGGGACAGCCAGACGCAGAGGAAATGAAAAGGAAATTAGGGAAAATGCACTTAGGAATTGTATTTTATTTTTTTTATCCCATATCGTAATATCAGCTTGAAAATGTAGACACCAGTACTTACTTTCCAGAGCATAATCTTCCAGCAGCTCCATTCTCTTTCAGCCACCTCCCCCACTATAATAACCTCATCAGTGGCAGCGTATACCTGCTAACGAGAAAAGTTGCCTGTCAAACTTTCTTAAATGTTTTTGGGTGATATTTATAGGCTGAGCTGAGATGTTTGTGTCTCTCTCGGAAACAGTTAGGGATATTTAACGAGTGTGTGTGTGCGTGGTATGTGTGTGTGCGTGGTATGTGTGTGTGCGTGGTATGTGTGTGTGCGTGGTATGTGTGTGTGCGTGGTATGTGTGTGCCAGAGAGCTTGGAGGCATCTCCTGCTGACAGTAAATTACCCAAAGCAACACCACCCAGGAGGGAACAGTGGGGGTGGGGGGGAGCAGAGGCAAGAAGAATAGAGACAAAACAGGAGAAGGAGAAGAGAAGACTGAGGGAAATGGAGAGATGATTTGGAACTCCAGTGTCTTATCAAATATTGTTAGTGCAACCCCCCCCACACACATTTAACACTGCACACACTCCCTCTCTTCATCTCACCTCACCTGCTCTCCTGACCTCCTCACCTCACCTGCTCTCCTGACCTCCTCTCCTCACCTCCTCTCCTGACCTCCTCTCCTGACCTCCTCACCTCCTCTCCTGACCTCCACTCCTGACCTCCTGAACTCCTCTCCTGACCTCCTCAACTCCTCTCCTGACCTCCTCAACTCCTCTCCTGACCTCCTCTCCTGACCTCCACTCCTCACCTCCTCTCCTGACTTCCTGACCTCCTCTCCTGACCTCCTCTCCTCACCTCCTTTCCTGACCTCCTGACCTCCTCTCCTGACCTCCTCTCCTCACCTCCTCTCCTCACCTCCTCTCCTCACCTCCTTTCCTGACCTCCTGACCTCCTCTCCTGACCTCCTCTCCTCACCTCCTCTCCTGACCTCCTCTCCTGACCTCCACTCCTGACCTCCTTTCCTGACCTCCTCACCTCCTCTCCTGACCTCCTCAACTCCTCCCCTGACCTCCTCTCCTGACCTCCACTCCTCACCTCCTCTCCTGACCTCCTGACCTCCTCTCCTGACTTCCTCTCCTGACCTCCTCTCCTCACCTCCTTTCCTGACCTCCTGACCTCCTCTCCTGAACTCCTCTCCTGACCTTCTCTCCTGACCTCCTCTCCTGATCTCCACTCCTCACCTCCTTTCCTGACCTTCTCACCTCCTCTCCTGAACTCCTCTCCTGACCTTCTCTCCTGACCTTCTCTCCTGACCTCCTCTCCTGACCTCCTCTCCTCACCTCCTCTCCTGACCTCCTGACCTCCTCTCCTGACCTGCTCTCCTGACCTCCTCTCCTCACCTCCTCTCCTGACCTCCTCTCCTGACCTCCTCTCCTGACCTCCTCTCCTCACCTCCTCTCCTCACCTCCTCACCTCCTTTCCTGACTTCCTGACCTCCTCTCCTGACCTCCTCTCCTGACCTCCTCTCCTCACCTCCTCTCCTCACCTCCTCACCTCCTTTCCTGACCTCCTGACCTCCTCTCCTGACCTCCTCTCCTGACCTCCTCACCACCTCACCTCCTCTCCTGACCTCCTCAACTCCTCTCCTGAACTCCTCTCCTCACCTCCTCTCCTCACCTCCTCACCTCCTCTCCTGACCTTCTCTCCTGACCTCCTCACCTCCTCTCCTGACCTCCTCTCCTGACCTCCTCTCCTGACCTCCTCTCCTCACCTCCTCTCCTGACCTCCTCAACTCCTCTCCTGAACTCCTCTCCTCACCTCCTCTCCTCACCTCCTCACCTCCTCTCCTGAACTCCTCTCCTGACCTCTCCTGACTCCTCACCTCCTCTCCTGACCTCCTCTCCTGACCTCCTCTCCTCACCTCCTCTCCTCACCTCCTCTCCTGACCTCCTGAACTCCTCTCCTGACCTCCTCTCCTCACCTCCTCTCCTCACCTCCTCACATCCTTTCCTGACCTCCTCACCTCCTCTCCTGACCTCCTCTCCTGACCTCCTCTCCTGACCTCCTCTCCTCACCTCCTCACATCACCTCCTCACCTCACCTCCTCTCCTGACCTCCTCTCCTGACCTCCTCTCCTGACATCCTCTCCTGACCTCCACTCCTCACCTCCTCTCCTCACATCCTCTACTCACCTCCTCTCCTCTTTCCTTCTATCTTCTCTCTTTTCTTTTTGTCTCTCCTGTTTCTGAGGGACTCAGTGACCACGTTTACATGTGGTTTAGTTTCCACTTTACAATGCATAAATATCGATTTGACATTTATGTACTCTAATTGGTTTGTTCAAGTCAGATGTCAATAAAAAAGTTATGCCATTTTGTCATGCTTGCAGATAGCGGGAGATCGTGAACGTACATTTTTCCCAGTCTGATATTGACATGAAAGTGGTAGGTCACGTTCTGAAATAATGTATTCAATTTTCATATTTACAATGTGTACGAGTTCACTATGAACATGTCCTGATGGGTACGGTACCTGTTAGATATTGGGGGGGCATCCTGGGATGTGCATTTGTATGTTATTGCTGTAAGAGCGAGTTTGCTAGTGCACTCTAATTGTAGTAGTAGTCACATTGGCTCGCTGCTAATTTACAGTTCTTCCCATGCTAACAGACAAATCATAAATCTACAGCCAACAACATACTGTTGTCCTGCACATCTGTGCTTTCTTGTGTCTATCGTCAGTCAGTCAGTCAGTCAGAATAAACACCAGTCAACTGGGTTCGCTGGCTGGACAGGCCTTTCTTTTTAAAAAACAACACAAGAGACTTATGAAATAAGATCACAGCTGTTGATCTACTGGTGCTGAGACCAGCCTTCTGGTCTTCACTGGACAGCTGTTACACTACTGGTGCTGAGACCAGTCTTCTGGTCTTTGTGTGGACAGCTGTTACACTACTGGTGCTGAGACCAGCCTTCTGGTCTTCGTGTGGACAGCTGTTACACTACTGGTGCTGAGACCAGTCTTCTGGTCTTTGTGTGGACAGCTGTTACACTACTGGTGCTGAGACCAGCCTTCTGGTCTTCACTGGACAGCTGTTACACTACTGGTGCTGAGACCAGCCTTCTGGTCTTCACTGGACAGCTGTTACACTACTGGTGCTGAGACCAGCCTTCTGGTCTTCAATGGACAGCTGTTACACTACTGGTGCTGAGACCAGTCTTCTGGTCTTCGTGTGGACAGCTGTTACACTACTGGTGCTGAGACCAGTCTTCTGGTCTTCGTGTGGACAGCTGTTACACTACTGGTGCTGAGACCAGTCTTCTGGTCTTCGTGTGGACAGCTGTTACACTACTGGTGCTGAGACCAGTCTTCTGGTCTCCGTGTGGACAGCTGTTACACTACTGGTGCTGAGACCAGTCTTCTGGTCTTCGTGTGGACAGCTGTTACACTACTGGTGCTGAGACCAGTCTTCTGGTCTTTGTGTGGACAGCTGTTACACTACTGGTGCTGAGACCAGTCTTCTGGTCTTCACTGGACAGCTGTTACACTACTGGTGCTGAGACCAGTCTTCTGGTCTTCGTGTGGACAGCTGTTACACTACTGGTGCTGAGACCAGCCTTCTGGTCTTTGTGTGGACAGCTGTTACACTACTGGTGCTGAGACCAGCCTTCTGGTCTTTGTGTGGACAGCTGTTACACTATTGGTGCTGAGAACAGTCTTCTGGTCTTTATGTGGACAGCTGTTACACATACACACCAATATCCTGTTAATATTTGGGACACTCAAGTATTCTGTTTTTGAGTGGATGCATTTATGATTGTCATACCCTGTTTTACAACAACGGGAATAAGCTCGTATCCCGTTCTGAGAAACCCGAACAAGATGCCTGGGGTTTGCTGATCTCAATGTATAAAACAGATATATATAAAAACAATTTTTTATTTAGAACATTTATTTGTCCTTACTGCTATTGGCTCCTAAATAAGTTTGTTCTGAAGTGTCTTATTTGAGAGAGATATAAGAAAAATCAGGAAACTTTCTATTTTGTATTTTTTATTTTTACATTTATTTAACCCCTTATTTTTGCCACTAAACAGTCTCCATTTATGCTTCCAATAATTTTTTCTACTGGTACCGGGGGACATTTAGTAGAGTTTTGTGAGGCCTCTGGGTGTCAAACCATTCAAATGCTAAAGACGATTTTGTGAGAAGACCAATTTTCGGGATCCTAGATATCTCTAGCTGATATTGACAGATTTCTATGAGGATGTTTTTATTATGCTAATTAGGTTTTCATGGTGGTGCGACATCGACTCTATAACAGCAAAGACCTTGAGACGTTGTGGTTTCTAAGGAATCTACTGCCAACCTTTGTTGCACACACACACACACACACACACATTCACACGTAAGCACGCACGTGCACTCTTACGCATGCACATGCAAACACCCCCAAAAAAATCGCTTGAGTTTATAAAATATTATTTATTATTTATTTATTTATTATTTATTATTTATTTATAAAATAAATCCTTACAGAAATATTTAGGAAATGTTCCGAGGTTCTTTATTTACTCCAGTGTGTGTATGTTAGGATAGTGTGGATCAATATGACTGGCTGGTCCTTGTGTCTCCAATGGATATTGTTCTAATCAATAATACAGACTGATACTGGACAAACAACCCAACCCCCACCCTCCCCTCTCTACACACCTATATCTCACTAACTCTCACTCTGCCCTTTGCTCAATTTGGGTCCCTCCTCTAATCCTCTGTCTCTCCTCTCACCCCTCCTTTTTTCTCACTCTTTATTCCTTTAATCCATCTCTTCACCACTTCTTCCCCCTCTCCTAGTCTCCCTCTTTCTTCTCATCCCCCCTTCTCTCTCTCTCTCTCTCTCTGTCTGACTGTCGGACTGTCTGCAGCCATTGCAATCTGCTGAAGTGCTTGTTCAATGACTGTTCATTTTTGATAGTGGGCAAAGCAGCTGGGGTAATTTACCTGGTGGGCTGTTTATTCCCAGATCACATTACAGAAGAGCAGCAGAGGAATGAAGGAGGAGGAGAGGAGGAGGGGAAGAGGAGAGGAGGAGGAGAGGAGGGGAGGAGGAGAGGTGGGAGAGGTTGTTGTTCTATCAACAAGGTAATCCAACCCCTGTCCCTGGAGAACCTATGATCCTTCACTCTCCCCCGACGGGAAAAGCAGGGCCACGGGGTGTAATGCAATCAGGTGTTGTGGCGGTAAATGAACACAAACACCCAGCAACAGACAGACACAATACTGCCACTAGCTACGTAAGTGACTGTTGCTAAATCAGCCTCATTTGACTGGTGGACATTTTTGATTTGATTTCAACTCTGGACTGTGTAGTGCTGGACTGCCCACATCAGAAGAGATGTATGGTGTTTGTGTGTGTGTGTGCACACGTGTGTGTGCGTGTGAGTTAGTCAGATAGATTTAGTTACCCTGTCTGTCCTACTTTCTTGCTTCCATTTTATTCCCAAACCCAAAAAGACAAAAGGATAAGAGAAATCTCTCTCTCTCTCCCCCTCTCTGCTCTTCCTCTCCCTGTAAGGAAGGAGGGAACGATGGGGGTGCGTGAGAGAAGAGTGTCAGACTAATTGACTCCTGATGTGGCTGCTGATTGCTTTCTCTCCGTAACTTACAAAAAATTGGGGTGTAAATTACAAACGCCTGGCGTCCTTCAATCACATCAGCCAATCACATTAGTGCCTGAGCGTTCCGGAACTCTCTGTCAGTGACAAAAGATAGACATGCCTTCTATGATCTCACTCTGTCTCCTACTTTCCATATCTCTCTCTCTCTCTCTCTCTCTCTCTCTCCCTCATTTCCCTCTCTCTCTCTCTCTCTCTCTCATTTCCCTCATTCTCTCTCTCTCTCTCTCTCTCTCTCTCTCTCTCTCTCTCTCTCTCTCTCTCATTTCCCTCATTCTCTCATTCTCTCTCTCTCTCTCTCTCTCTCTCTCTCTCTCATTTCCCTCATTCTCTCATTCTCTCTCTCTCTCTCTCTCTCTCTCTCTCTCTCTCTCTCTCTCTCTCTCTCTCTCTCTCTCTCTCTCTCTCTCTCTCTCTCTCTCTCATTTCCCTCATTCTCTCTCTCATTTCCCTCATTCTCTCTCTCTCTCTCTCTCTCTCTCTCTCTCTCTCTCTCTCTCTCTCTCTCTCTCTCTCTCTCTCTCTCTCTCTCTCTCTCTCTCTCTCTCTCTCTCTCTCTCTCTCTCTCTCTCTCTCTCTATCTCTCTCATTTCCCTCATTCTCTCCCCTTGTCTCTCTCTCCCTGACCAGTGATAGCCAGTTGTCACAGAGAGAAGAGGAGGGAAGGGGAGAGAAGAGAGGAGAAGAGAGGAGAAGAGATTAGAAGAGAGTAGAGGAGGGGAGGGGGTAAAAACAGGGGAGAGGAGAGAAGTTGATGGCAGCAGTGATTGTTATATTTAGACATAATTAAGGTTCATTGCAATCTATCAGTGCAGTGGGGCCAAGAGGGGAGAGGGAGGGGGGAGAGGGGGAGGGATTGGGGCAGAGGGGAAAGGGGGGAGAGGGGAAGGGAAGGGGGCAGGGGGAAAGGGGGGAGAGGGGGAAAAGAAGGGGGCAGAGGGGAAAGGGGGGATAGAGTCTGGCCTTGGGTTTTCCATATTGTCATTGCCTCACCCTCCATCTCCTCTCTAGATTTCCCAATTAGGTGAATGTGATTACACCCATTAGAGTGATTATAACTGTGATTTCAGGAGAAGGGACAGAACAACAAGATAGAAAGAGAATCATTAGTGACAGGTACTGTTGGTCTTTGTAATTCGTCTCAAGGAAATGATAACCAAGTTTACATGTTCATATGAATGATACAATAATAAAGTGACTGAAAGAGATAATGTGCATTCTCCTGTCTGTGTAACACTTAAAGGAAATATTCAATTTCACTGTTAACTGTCTATGTGGTTGACATCTGTAAAACAATCAAACACCAGCGTGGAGAAGTTAGGTGAGATAACAATAGATTAACAAAGTTTGTCTGACATGTGAGCTCATGCAGGGAGATAAAGGAAGGGGATTGGCTCAGCAGCTTCCTGGTCTGTGTACTTTCAGGAAACTAAGAGGATACAGTTACAGGCTGTTAGGATGGGAGGAGGAAGAGTTACACAAGAATAGCAAGGTAAAGGACCTGGATATATACGCACGCGCACGCGCACGCGCACACACACACACACACACACACACACACACACACACACACACACACACACACACACACACACACACACACACACACACACACACACACACACACACACACACACACACACACACACACACACACACACACACACACACACACACACACACACACACACACACACACACACACACACACACACACACACACACACACATCATGTCTGATAGTGGTGTCCTGGGGTACAGTTGCCGATAAGGATGTTGGTTGGTGGCAACAGGTTGTCTCAGATAACCTCTTGTTGCCCCAGCTCTAACTGTGGGCCTGCAGTGGACAGGAATCATACCATGATAGGCCTGCTTACAGTAATGAAAGTTCTGCAGGAAATATAGGTTTCCTGATGGGAAGTCCAGATTCTGTTTCCATGGTTGCTTTAAATAATAATGTATTAATTACATATTTAATGTTCATGACCTTCCTGTCCCTCTATCACCGTAGATATGGTGAATGGTGTGCCCCAAGGCTCTGTACTTGGTCCTCTCTTATTCACTATTTATATAAATGATTTAGACAAAAATGTCCAAAATGCACAACTTCATTTTTATGCTGATGATACTGTTATTTACTGTTGTGCCTCATCTCTTACAAAAGCTTTCCAGAACTTGCAAACTGCTTTTTATACTGTTCAACATACCTTGTGTCAATTGAAGCTTATCCTCAATACTGACAAAACTAAACTAATGGTGTTTTCTAATGCAAGAAATAGACCTCTGAACCTATCACCTGTCAGGGCAAGGAGATTGAGGTTGTAACCTCATATAAATATCTTGGAATTCTAATTGATGACGGCCTCTCTTTTAAATTGCATATTCAACAACTTACAAAAAAATTGAAGCTGAAATTGGGATTTTATTTTAGGAATAAGGCCTGTTTTTCTTTTGAAGCCAGAAGGAGGCTAGTATCAGCTACATTTATGCCTTTACTAGACTATGGGGATATTTTATATATGAATGCTTCCGCTCAGTGTTTGAGATCAATTGACACTCTTTACCATGGCACTTTGAGATTTATTTTAAACTGCAAAACCCTTACGCACCACTGTACTTTATATACCAGGGTTGGCTGGCCTTCTCTAGTCACTCGTAGGCTCAGTCACTGGTATACTTTTATTTACAAAGCCATTTTGGGTTTACTACCTTTTTATTTGGGCATTTTTATTGTTCAGAAATGTGGTGGGTACTCTCTTCGTTCGCTAGACTTTATCCTGCTAACTGTTCCAAATGTCCGAACTGAATTTGGTAAAAGGTCTTTTATGTACTCTGCGCCATCGTCTTGGAACGCCTTACAAAATAATTTTAAACTGGAAGAACTTGTCCCGATTGGTGTTTTTAAATCACTGATGAAGGATTTTGAGGCTGATTCCCTGACCTGTCAATGTTTTTAATTTGCTGTTTTTGATATTGTTATACTCTTGTGAATTCAATGGTTTTTACTAGATTACTTGTAGTTTTTCATGTCTGTCTGTAATTTTTGTAATGACTTGGTGCTGCCTATCTTGGCCAGGACGCTCTTGAAAAATAGATTTTAAATCTCAATGAGCCCTTCCTGGTTAAATAAAGGTTAAATAAAAATAAATAAATAAATAAAAAAATATGAGTGAGAGGAATGTGTCATGTCGCCGTTGTCATGGGTGATTCATTACCCGCACTAAATGACCATGGTATCGGTATTGGTGTGATGTCATCATAGTGATGTCATCAGAGTGTGTCAGAGGGTGAAACACATCTAAAAGTGTTTGTTATTAACATTATGAGTGTCCTAGGAAACATTAAATATCACCTCCTCTCCTTCCCGCCGTTGCTTTTCTTTATGACTCAGCTCTCTCCCAATACCCCTGAGTGCTATCTTATTGTTTGGTGTTACTGCACTGTTGGAGATAGAATCATACACATTTTGTCGCACCTTGCAATAACATCTACACAATATGTGTACACGACCAATAACATTTTTATTTTATTAGATTAAACATTCCTTATAAGACCACTTATTTGTATTCATGGATTTCCATTCAGTTATCCAAGCATGTTTGTCTTAGCGTCCTCTGTGAGTGTGTGTCCTTTGTCTGTCCCTCCTCCGACAGCCTGCTCTTCATTAATGAGGCTACGTGCAGGGTGATAACTCACATTAAAGTGTGTTTCTCCTCTAATTAACAAACAGAAATACGCCTTTCTTTACTTTATCCCTTATTTGTATCATTCTGTCATAGTCTGTCGCTCCAGACAGAGAGCAGGGGGGAGAGGGGGAATAAAGAGTTTGACAACCTGACTGCATCTGCTGAGAGAGGAGAGAAAGAGAGGGAGATGTAAAAAGGAGAGAGAGAAAAGGCTTGAGCGTAATATTCCGCAGGCGAGAAGCGGGGAGCGTGGTAGAGTGACGGTGTTACCTATCCAGAGATGGAGAGATGGATGGAGGGAGAGAGAGGTAGGAATGGAGGGAAGAGGGTGTCTTCCGCGGAAGTATTTTTATTAAATGATAAATACAGGCCCTGTGGGAGAAAGAACAGAGCAGGAAAGGAGGAAATGGGAAAGTGAGAGGAGGCTATAGGTGGGAAATCAGTAAACATAGACAAAAAGAGAGATGGGGTTTACAGGTACAGGATACAGAGAGATGGGATTTACAGGTACAGGATACAGAGAGATGGGGTTTACAGGTACAGGATACAGAGAGATGGGATTTACAGGTACAGGATACAGAGAGATGGGGTTTACAGGTACAGGATACAGAGAGATGGGGTTTACAGGTACAGGATACAGAGAGATGGGGTTTACAGGTACAGGATACAGAGAGATGGGGTTTACAGGTACAGGACACAGAGAGATGGGGTTTACAGGTACAGGATACAGGGAGATGGGTTTACAGGTACAGGATACAGAGAGATGGGCACTGGCATAGCACACTCCCCGCAGCCTACGAGCTTTGGTGACCCACAACCCAAAATATCATTAGTGTTATTTATTTTTGGGTTGTGGTCCCCCCAGAGGTTGGGGTCCATATATGGTAAATGAACACATCATAAACCATAAATACATTTTTTGAATTACATGAAATTAGCTTTAAAACAGCACCATTTCTCTCTCCTTTTCTGTAAAATAGTATGAAATTAGATATAAAACTGCAAATTTTTCTCTCTGTTTGGACGTTGTCGGGAGGGGGGGGGGGCTGCAGAAATGCGCTACACCAATGGGCATGGGTAGAGAGACAGACAAAGAGAGAGACAGGGTTTACAGGTACAGTGATACAGAGGGATGGGTAGAGACAGACAGAGACATGGAAAGACAGAGACAGAGACTGGGTGTGTCAGAGGGAGAGAGAGAGATGGTGAGAGAGAGAGAGATGGAGAGAGAGAGAAAGAGAGAGGTGGGATAGAGAGAGAGAGCCAGCCGGGGGGAGAGAGAGAGAAATGGGGAGAGAGAGAGAGAGAAAGGCCAGCGAAGGCAGACCTGGCTCTCAAGAGGCTATGTGCACACTGCCCACAAAATGAGGTGGAAACTGAGCTGCACTTCCTAACCTCCTACCAAATGTATGACCCTATTAGAGACACATACTTCCCTCAGATTACACAGACCCACAAAGAATTAGAAAACAAATCCAATTTTAATAAACTCCCATATCTATTGGTTGAAATACCACAGTGTGCCATCACAGCAGCAAGATGTGTGACCTGTTGCCACAAGAAAAGGTCAACCAGTGAAGAACAAACACCATTGTAAATACAACCCATATTTATGTTTATTTATTTTACCTTTTGTACCTTAATTCTTTTCACATCATTACAACACTGTATATAGACATCCTGTGACATTTGAAATGTCTATTCTTTATTTCACTTGCTTTGGCAATGTGTTATAACATATGTCTCCCATGCCAATAAAGCCCCTTAAATTGAGAGAGATTTCAAAGAGAGAGCGAGACAGAAGGAGAGAGAGGACGAGGGAGAGAGGACGAGAGAGAGATAGGACGAGAGAGAGGACGAGAGAGAGAGAGGACGAGAGAGAGAGAGGACGAGAGAGAGAGAGAGAGAGAGAGAGAGAGAGAGAGAGAGAGAGAGAGAGAGAGGATGAAAGAGAGAGAGAGAGAGAGATGAACCAGAGATGAACCAGATGAACAGTGTGATGATTCTTTTCGTTCTAAATTGTGTAACATCCTTCACCCCATCATAAAGCCTGCTGGACTGAAACATCCTTCACCCCATCATAAAACCTGCTAGACTGAAACATCATTCACCCCATCATAAAGCCTGCTGGACTGGAAGGTCCTTCACCCCATCATAAAACCTGCTGGACTGGAAGGTCCTTCACCCCATCATAAAACCTGCTGGACTGGAAGGTCCTTCACCGCATCATAAAATCTGCTGGACTGGAAGGTCCTTCACCGCATCATAAAACCTGCTGGACTGGAAGGTCCTTCACCGCATCATAAAACCTGCTGGACTGGAAGGTCCTTCACCCCATCATAAAACCTGCTGGACTGGAAGGTCCTTCACCGCATCATAAAACCTGCTGGACTGGAAGGTCCTTCACCCCATCATAAAACCTGCTGGACTGGAAGGTCCTTCACCCCATCATAAAACCTGCTGGACTGGAAGGTCCTTCACCCCATCATAAAACATAATGGACTGGAAGGTTCTTCACCCCATCATAAAACCTGCTGGACTGGAACTTCCTTCACCCCATCATAAAACCTGCTGGACTGGAAGGTCCTTCACCCCATCATAAAACTACTGGACTGGAAGGGTCTTCACCCCATCATAAAACCTGCTGGACTGGAAGGTCCTTCACCCCATCATAAAACATGCTGGACTGGAAGGGTCTTCACCCCATCATAAAACCTGCTGGACTGGAAGGTCCTTCACCCCATCATAAAACATGCTGGACTGGAAGGGTCTTCACCGCATCATAAAACCTGCTGGACTGGAAGGTCCTTCACCCCATCATAAAACCTGCTGGACTGGAAGGTCCTTCACCCCATCATAAAACCTGCTGGACTGGAAGGTCCTTCACCCCATCATAAAGCCTGCTGGACTGGAAGGTCCTTCACCCCATCATAAAACCTGCTGGACTGGAAGGTCCTTCACCCCATCATAAAACCTGCTGGACTGGAAGGTCCTTCACCCCATCATAAAACCTGCTGGACTGGAAGGTCCTTCACCGCATCATAAAACCTGCTGGACTGGAAGGTCCTTCACCCCATCATAAAACCTGCTGGACTGGAAGGTCCTTCACCGCATCATAAAACCTGCTGGACTGGAAGGTCCTTCACCCCATCATAAAACCTGCTGGACTGGAAGGTCCTTCACCCCATCATAAAACCTGCTGGACTGGAAGGTCCTTCACCCCATCATAAAACCTGCTGGAGTGGAAGGTCCTTCACCCCATCATAAAACCTGCTGGACTGGAAGGTCCTTCACCCCATCATAAAACCTGCTGGACTGGAAGGTCCTTCACCCCATCATAAAACCTGCTGGACTGGAAGGTCCTTCACCGCATCATAAAACCTGCTGGACTGGAAGGTCCTTCACCCCATCATAAAACCTGCTGGACTGGAAGGTCCTTCACCCCATCATAAAACCTGCTGGACTGGAAGGTCCTTCACCCCATCATAAAACCTGCTGGACTGGAAGGTCCTTCACCCCATCATAAAGCCTGCTGGACTGGAAGGACCTTCAAACCACCGTAGAGCCTTCTAGGACTGGAACTATTCAAAGACCAAATATAAACATTTGAGATCTAACTCTTCACCTTTCACCTGGAAACTAGTCTGATTTAATTCACTCACAGATCAGACAACATTGTATTTAAAATGAATGACAAAGTGAGGAAGAAAACTAAAATATTCAAGTTCCAAAAAACATTTATTTTTCTCAAAAAACACAATTAGTTTCACATTTAAAGATTTACCTCTCAATAGTGACCTGATGTTTTAATCAGAAGACCCTTAACCTCTCCCTCCTCTCCCTCTCCTCTCCCTCCCTTCTCCATCCCCTCTACCTTTCCCCTCCCCTCTCCTCTCCCCTTCCCCTCTCCCTCCCCTCTTCTTCCCCTCTCCCTCCCCTCCCCTCTACATTTCCCTTCTCCATCCCCTCTACTCTTCCCCTCCCCTCTCACCACCCCCCATCTCCCTCACCTCTACCCCTCTCCCTCCCTTCTCCATCCCCTCTACCTTTCCCCTCCCCTCTCCTCTCCCCTTCCCCTCTCCCCTCCCCTCTTCTTCCCCTCTCCCTCCCCTCCCCTCTACATTTCCCTTCTCCATCCCCTCTACTCTTCCCCTCCCCTCTCACCCCCCCCCCTCTCCCTCACCTCTACCCCTCTCCAACCCATCTCCCTCTCCCTCCCCTCACCATCTCCCTCCCCTCTCCTCTCCCCTCTCCTCTCCCTCCCCTCTCACTCCCCTCTCCCTCCCCTCTCCATCCCCTCTACCCATCCCCTGTCCTCTCACTCCCCTCTCCCTCAAATCTACCCCTCTCCCTCCCTATACCCTTCCCCTCTCCATCCCCTCTCCCTCCCATCTCCCTCCCATCTCCCTCTCCTCTCCATCCCTTATCCATCCCATCTACCCTTCCACACCCCCCCCTCTCCATCCCCTCTTACTTTCCCCTCTCCATCCCCTCTACCCTTCCCCTCCCCTCTCCATCCCCTCTACCCTTCCCTTCCCCTCCCCTCTACCCTTCCCCTCCCCTCTCCCTCCCCTCTACCCATCTCCCTCCACTCTCCATCCTCTCTCCCTCCCTACTCCCTCTACCCTTCCCCTCCCCTCTCCCTCTCCTCCCCTCTCCTCTCCCCCTCCATCCCCTCTCCATATCCTCTCCCTCCCCTCTCCCTCCCCCTCCCCTCTCCCTCCCCTCTACCGTTTCTATTCTTTCCCTCTCCTGGCTCTACCTCTACCCGCTCCATCCCTCTCTCTCTGACAGATAGCTCTGACCTTCTCCCTCCCTCCCCTCCTCTCTTCTCTCTCCCCCTCTCCCTTCTCCCTTTTCTCTCTTCTCTCACCTCAATGGGTTTGAATAAATACTGATTGATGAAGTGAGGCTGAATTGTGTGTACAGCAGTGCTTTATGTGTAAATCAGGAGGTCCCGGAACACATTGTGAGCGTCAGGGGGAGGTTATCCGGGGGGCTCTGAGATACCGGAACACATAGTGAGCGTGAGGGGGAGGTTATCCGGGTAGCCCTGAGATACCGGAACACATAGTGAGCGTGAGGGGGAGGTTATCCGGGGGGCTCTGAGATACCGGAACACATAGTGAGCGTGAGGGGGAGGTTATCTGGGGGGCTCTGAGATACCGGAACACATAGTGAGCGTGAGGGGGAGGTTATCCGGGGGGCTCTGAGATACCAGGACATATAGTGAGCGTGAGGGGGAGGTTATCCGGGGGGCTCTGAGATACCGGGACACATAGTGAGCGTGAGGGGGAGGTTATCCGGGGGACTCTGAGATACCGGAACACATTGATTAAAAAAGTGTCAAACACAACGTAGCAACCAAGTAGCCTACTATCTATGGTGATGAAATGGACAGCACTCTCCAAGGTGCAAATTAATTAAAAGCATTTTAGACGTCACCGCAGTATGCCCACATACTTGAGTATAGCTGCGGGACTTACACAAGTCCGAATTTCTTATAGCTTAATTTTCTAGACATCAAATGCAGAGCAACATTTATTGCCGACACTGCAGAACACCCGCCATACACACATATACACAGCTGTGGGGCTTACAAGACCTGAATTTTATAACATTTTCAAGACAATGTAGCAGTAGAACAAATATCACAATATGGTAATATAACTTAAAATATAATATATCAATGTAGGCTAAATAGACCTCCTGCCTATGTGATAATATGAAGCACATATTCAAATTACCTTCACAGAACAAGTTTGTAAACAAACAAAAAATGTCCTACCTTAGTTTTCAAAACCTCCCTCATTGACTCTCCCAATGTCAAGACCATTTTACTCCTCAGAGTCAACTTTTTGCTCATAGCCATGATCAGGCACGTGGATGCAATGTTTAGCCTCCTTCTAAGGCTGTTCTGGAGACTGTAGTGTCTATTGTTTTTATTTTGAGTGTTAACCTGGGTGTCCTCTTTAGCCTTGTCTACATGGCTTGCTGCCACCAAATGGTCCTTGGTTCAACCTTTTTTCTGATGGCTCTTTGTTGTTTGTTTATGTCAGATGCATAGGATATAAATATTTTTGCAAGATGGCGCCGACAGAGATGGTCAACCTCGCTTCACGTCCTTAGGAAACTATGCAGTAGTTTTTATGTATTATTTCTTACATTGTTAGCACAGAAAATCTTAGGCGTTATTACATAAAGCAGGGAAGAACTACTGGATATAGCGCGACGTCAACTTACCAACATTATGATCAGGAATACGACTTTTCTGAAGTGGATCCTTTGTTCGGACCTCCACCCAGGACATTGGTTCTAATCTCAGAGGCCGACCCAAAACAACGTCGGCACCGCAGGAGAGGCAGACAGAGCGGCCTCCTGGTCAGACTTAGAAGGTGAGCACACCATCCACTGCTTCCGAGCATATTACTCGCTAATGTCCAGTCTCTAGACAACAAGGTGGATGAAATTAGGGCACGAGCTGACTTCCAGAGAGACATCAGAGATGGAAACATGCTCTGTTTCACAGAAACATGGCTCACTCGGGATATGTTGCCAGAGTCGGTACAGCCACCGGGTTTCTTCATGCGTTGCGCCGACAGAAACAAACATCTCTCTGGAAAAAGATGGGCGGGGGTGTATGCCTCATGATTAGCGACTCATGGTGTAATCATAACAACGTACAGGAACTCAAGTCCTTTTGTTCACCTGACCTAGAATCCCTTACAATCAAATGTCGACTGCATTATCTTCCAAGAGAATTCTCTTCGATTATAGTCAGAGCCCCCCCAAGCAGATACCTCGACGGCCCTGAAACAACTTCACTGGATTCTATGTAAACTGGAAACCATATATCCTGGGGCTGCATTTATTGTAGCTGGGGATTTTAACACAGCTAATTTGAGAACAAGGTTACCTAAATTCTACCAGCACACTGATTGTTGTACCCGCTCAAGCAAAACATTGGACCACTGCTACTCAAACTTCCACGATGCATACAAGGCCCTGCCCAACCGTCCCTCTGACAACGACTCCATCTTGTTGCTCCCCTCCTATAGGCAGAAATTAAAACAGGTCGCACCCGTGCTTAGGTCCATCCAACGCTGTTCTGACCAATTGGATTCCATGCTTCAAGATTGCTTCGATCACGTGGACTGGGATATGTTTCAGGTAGCCTCCGACAATAACATTGACGTGTACGCTGACTCAGTGAGTGAGTTTATTAAGACGTCATTGGAGATGTTGTACCCACTGTAACGTTGAAAACCTTCCCTAACCAGAAACCGTGGACTGATGGCAGCATTCGTGCAAAACTGGAAGCGCGAACTACCACATTCAATCATGGCAAGGCGCCTGGAAACATGACCGAATACAAACAGTGTAGCTATTCCCTCCGCAAGGCAATCAAACAAGCAAAGCGTCAGCATAGAGACAAAGTAGAGCCGCAATTCAACGGCCCAAACATGAGACCTATGTGTCAAGGTCTACAGACAATCACGGATTACAAAAAGAAAACCAGCCCTGTCGCCCTTTGAGGACAATACAGTGCCCCCGACACGGCCCGCTACCAAAGACTGTGGGCTCTCCTTCAATGTGGCCGACTTAAGTAAAGAAATTAAACGTGTTAACCCTCACGTCCTCAGAGCTTGCACAGACCAGCTGGCTGATGTGTTTATGGACTTATTCAATCAATCCCTTTCCTAGTCTGCTGTCCCAACATGCTTCAAGATGGCCACCATTGTTCCTGCTCCCAAGAAAGCTAAGGTAACTTAACTAAATGACTCTATCGCCCCATAGCATTCACTTATGTCATCATGAAGTGCTTTGAGAGACTAATCAAGGATCCTATCACCTCCACCCTACCTGATACCCTAGACCCACTCCACTTTGCTTACCGCCCCAATAGGTCCACAGACAATCTCCATTACACTGCACACTGCCCGATCCCATCTGGACAAGAGGAATACCTATGTAAGAACGCTGTTCATTGACTCTAGCTCTGCATTCAACACCATAATACCCTCCAAACTCATCATTAAGCTTTAGATCCTGGGTCTCGACCCCACCCTGCGCAACTGGGTCCTGGACATTCCCAGGGGGTGAAGGTAGAAAACAACATCTCCGCCCCGCTGATCCTCAACACTGGGACCCCACAAGGGTGAGTTCTCAACCCTCTCATGTACTCTCTGTTCAACCATGACTGATTGGCCATGCACGCCTCCAACTCAATCATCAAGTTTGCAGATGACACTACAGTGGTAGGCTTGATTACCAACAATGACGAGACAGCTTACAGGGAGGAGGTGAGGGCCCTCGGAGTGTGGTGTCAGGAAAATAGCCTCTCACTCAACATCAGCAAAACAAATGAGATGATCGTGGACTTCAGGAAACAGCAGAGGGAGCACCCCCACTATACACATCGACGGGACAGTAGTGGGCAAGGTGGAAAGTTTTAAGTCCCTCGGCGTATACATCATGGACAAACTGAAATGGTCCACCCACACAGACAGAGTGGTGATAAAGGCGCAACCATTTCAACATCAGGAGGCTGAAGAAATGTGGCTTGTCACCTAAAACCATAAAACTTCGACACATGCTCAATCGAGAGCATCCTGTCGGGCTGTATCCCCACCTGGTACGGCAACTGCACCATCCTCAACTGCAAGGCTCTCCAGAGGGTAGTGCGGTCTGCACAACGCATCACCGTGGGCAAACTACCTGCCCTCCAGGACACCTACAGCACCTGATGTCACAGGTAGGCCAAAAAGATCATCAAGGACAACAACCAACCGAGCCACTGTCTGTTCAACCCCCTATCATCCAGAAGGTGACGTAAGTACAGGTGCACCAAAGCTGGGACCAAGTGACTGAAAAACAGCTTCTATCTCAAGGCCATCAGACTGTTAAACAGCCATCACTAACATAGAGAGGCTGCTGCCAACATACAGACTGAAATCACTGGCCACTTTAATAAATAAAAATGTTATCACTATTTACTTTAAATAATGCCACTTTAATAATGTTTACATATCCTACATTACTCATCTCATATTTACATACTGTACTTTATTTAATACCATCTATTGCATCTTGTCTATGCTGCATGAATGTATATGTACACATTCTTATGCCATCCCCTTACATTGTGTGTGTATAAGGTAGTTGTTGTGGAATTGTTAGATTACTTGTTAGATATTACTGCACTGTCGGGAACTAGAAGCACCAGCATTTCGCTACACTCACAATAACATATGCTAAACATGTGTATGTGACAAATACAATTTGATTTTATTCCATTTGATTTGATTTACTGTACATTCCACCAACTCTTTTGCTACTTTAATCCCTCCAGACATTTGTAGACCCAAGCTTCCTACCTTATTGCATGTTGTATAGCCCAACTTTGAATTCTGCATGATAAGCCAGGGTTATACGTTTGCTTGTTCTTGAACTTTGAATTGCATCTGCTCTGAGCACTTCATCTGTGGATGCACTGCATCCCTCCCCCACAGCTCCCCTTCTCCCTCTCCCGCTGAATCTGACTCGCTAGTAGTTCTACAAGCTAGTGGAGGTGCCAGTGGTGATACTGAACTGGCGGGATTAGCAGCGCTGCTAACTAAGGCATTTTCATCAGGAACAGTGACCCTCACTCCTCTCCTCCGGCATTGACAGTTCTTTGGCTCGTTCTGTGTTCGATTCACCATGGTTCTCTGGATTTCTGAACTGAATGTGAATCTCATTTGCCTTTTCTTATCCACTTTTTATTTGGCTTTCCCACGATTCAAGTTCAGTAGGGAGACAACTAGCCTAGGCTACGTAACGTGATTACGTAGGGACCTATAGACAATCTGAACACCACTACCAAAACCTGTGTCAAGATCAGTTACTTACCCCACTGGCCCTCCCCATAACCTCTGTGTACAAATAAGAGAGCAGGTCTGGAATCAGAGTGGCAGGATAGGATAATTACACAGAAGGATCACCGTAATTTTACATGATGGTTTTTCTGGGAGGCGGGAAAAATAATGAGGAAGCAACTTGATTTAATGCTGATCATTTTTATGAGAATGTCTAGAGAACAAAACAGTGAAATAATTAATAAATCGTGCCGTGAGAGGTACCGGAACCGGACCAATAGGTGCCGGAACAAACAAAGTCAAATCTGTTCCAGCAGGATCAGGCTCAAATTAAGCACTGGTGTACAGTATGTCTGATTGATGTAGCAGGGTAGATGCAGGGCAAAGGGAGACTGAGTTGGTGGGTCAGTGAGGTCATCATCAGTAGCTCACCTACACAGGTCACCTGTCACTTTGTAAAGGGGATAACTAGTCAATTATACAACTGAATGCATTCAACCGAAATGTGTCTTCCACATTTAACTCAACTTCCCTGGAACAGAGAGGTGTAGGGGGCTGGCTTAATCAACATTCACGTTATCAGCGGCCCAGGACGCATCTGTTGTAGGGGGTAAAAAGTCTTGCTCAAGGGCAGAACGGCAGATTTTTCCACCTTACCGGCTCAGGGATTCAAACCAGCAACATTTAGGTTACTTGCGCAACGCTCTTAACCGCTAGCCTATCTGCCGCCCATTTGTGTGTATGTGTGTGTGTGTGTGTGCGCATGTGCGTGTGCGCGTGTGTGACTGACCTTGAAAAGAAAGTGGAAATTGTACTACATGTGGATAAATTCAAAGTTAACAGCTTCTGGACAGGTCATTTAGCCCAACCAAACATATCAGAACAACAGACATAGTTAGATAGACAGAGGGAGACACAGAAAAGGAGAGATAACAAGAGAGAGAGACAGGTAGATATGCAAAAATATGCTTATGGAACATCTCATTCCAGAATCATGTGCATTAATATGGATTCGGTCCCCCCTTTGCTGCTATAACAGCCTCCGCTCTTCTGGGAAGGCTTTGCACTAGATTGGAACATTGCTGCAGGGACTTGCTTCCATTCAGGCACTTGCTTCTATTCTGAATGGAAGCAGGGACTTGCTTCCATTTAGTGCTCAACCTTAGTGAGGTTGAGCACAGATGTTGGACAATTAGGCCTGGCTCACAGTCGCCGTTTCAATTAATCCCAAAGGTTTGCGATCGGGGTTTAGTTCCGGGCTCTGTGCAGGCCAGTCAAGTTCTTCAACACCGACCTTGACAAACCATTTCTGTATGTACCTCGATTCGTCATTGTATGCTGTAGTGTTGAGATTGCCCTTCACTGGAACTAATGGGCCCAGCACGAACCATGAAAAACAGCCCCAGACCATTATTCCTCCTCCACCAAACTTTAGTTGTCACTATGCATTGGGGCAGGTAGTGTTCTCCTGGCATCCGCCAAAACCAATCCGTCAGACTGCCAGATAGTGAAGCTTGATTCATCACTCCAGATAACGCGTTTCCAATGCTTCTAAGTGCAATGGCAGCAAGCTTTACAGCACTCCAGCCGATGTTGGCATTGCGTTTCGTGATCTTAAGCTTATGTGTGGCTGCTCGGCCATGGAAACCCATTTCATGAAGCTGTCGACGAACGGTTCTTGTGCTGACGTTGCTTCCAGAGGCAGTTTGGATCTCGGTAGTGAGTGTTGAAACCACGGACAGATGATTTTTACTGACTACGATCTTCAGCATTCCCCGGTCCCATTCTGTGAGCTTGTGTGGCCTACCACTTCATGGCTGAGCCGTTGTTGGTCCTAGACGTTTCCACTTCACAATAACAGCACTTACAGTTGACAGGGGAAGACATGTGATGAACTGACTTGTTGGAAAGGTGGCATCATATGACGATGCCATGTTGAAAGTCACTAAACTCTTCAGTAAGGCCATTCTACTGCCAATAATTTGTCTATGGACATTGCACGACTGTGTGTTCGATTTGATACACCTGTCAGCAACTGGTGTAGCTGAAATAGCCGACTCCACTCATTTGAAGGGGTTTCCACACACTTGTGTATATATAGTGTAGACAGGGAGAGAGAGCCACAAAGAAAGAGAACAAGAGAGAGACAGGCACAGAGAGAGAGAACAAGAGAGAGACAGGCACAAAGAGAAAGAACAAGAGAGAGACAGGCACAAAGAGAGAGAACAAGAGAGAGACAGGCACAGAGAGAGAGAACAAGAGAGAGACAGGGACAGAGAGAGAGAACAAGAGAGAGACAGGCACAGAGAGAGAGAACAAGAGAGAGACAGGCACAGAGAGAGAGAACAAGAGAGAGACAGGCACAAAGAGAAAGAACAAGAGAGAGACAGGCACAAAGAGAGAGAACAAGAGAGAGACAGGAACATAGAAAGAACAAGAGAGAGACAGGCACAAAGAGAGAGAACAAGAGAGAGACAGGAACATAGAGAGAACAAGAGAGAGACAGGCACAGAGAGAAAGAACAAGAGAGAGATAGGCACAAAGAGAGAGAACAAGAGAGAGACAGGCACAGAGAGAAAGAACGAGAGAGAGACAGGCACAAAGAGAGAGAACAAGAGAGAGACAGGAACAGAGAGAGAGAACGAGAGAGAGACAGGCACAGAGAGAGAGAACGAGAGAGAGACAGGCATAAAGTGAGAGAACAAGAGAGAGACAGGCACAAAGAGAAAGAACAAGAGAGAGACAGGCACAGAGAGAGAGAACGAGAAAGAGACAGGCACAGAGAGAGAGAACAAGAGAGAGACAGGCACAGAGAGAGAGAACGAGAGAGAGACAGGCACAAATAGAGAGAACGAGAGAGAGACAGGCACAGAGAGAGAGAACGAGAGAGAGACAGGCACAGAGAGAGAGAACGAGAGAGAGACAGGCACAGAGAGAGAGAACAAGAGAGAGACAGGCACAGAGAGAGAGAACGAGAGAGAGACAGGCACAGAGAGAGAGAACAAGAGAGAGACAGGTACAAAGAGAGAGAACAAGAGAGAGACAGGAACATAGAGAGAACAAGAGAGACAGGCACAGAGAGAGATAACAAGAGAGAGACAGGCACAAAGAGAAAGAACAAGAGAGAGACAGGCACAAAGAGAGAGAACAAGAGAGAGACAGGAACATAGAGAGAACAAGAGAGAGACAGGTACAAAGAGAGAGAACAAGAGAGAGACAGGAACATAGAGAGAACAAGAGAGAGACAGGCACAGAGAGAGAGAACAAGAGAGAGACAGGCACAAAGAGAAAGAACAAGAGAGAGACAGGCACAAAGAGAGAGAACAAGAGAGAGACAGGAACATAAAAAGAACAAGAGAGAGACAGGCACAAAGAGAGAGAACAAGAGAGAGACAGGAACATAGAGAGAACAAGAGAGAGACAGGCACAGAGAGAAAGAACACGAGAGAGATAGGCACAAAGAGAGAGAACAAGAGAGAGACAGGCACAGAGAGAAAGAACGAGAGAGAGACAGGCACAAAGAGAGAGAACAAGAGAGAGACAGGAACATAGAGAGAACAAGAGAGAGACAGGCACAGAGAGAGAGAACAAGAGAGAGACAGGCACATAGAGAGAGAACAAGAGAGAGACAGGCACAGAGAGAAAGAACAAGAGAGAGACAGGCACAGAGAGAGAGAACAAGAGAGAGACAGGCACAGAGAGAAAGAACAAGAGAGAAACAGGCACAGAGAGAGAGAACAAGAGAGAGACAGGCACAGAGAGAGAGAACGGGAGAGAGACAGGCACAGAGAGAGAGAACAAGAGAGAGACAGGCACAGAGAGAGAGAACGAGAGAGAGACAGGCACAGAGAGAGAACAAGAGAGAGACAGGCACAGAGAGAAAGAACAAGAGAGAGACAGGCACAGAGAGAGAGGACAAGAGAGAGACAGGAACAGAGAGAGAACAAGAGAGAGACAAGCACAAAGAGAGAGAACAAGAGAGAGACAGGAACATAGAGAGAACAAGAGAGAGACAGGTACAAAGAGAAAGAACAAGAGAGAGACAGGCACAAAGAGAGAGAACAAGAGAGAGACAGGAACATAGAGAGAACAAGAGAGAGACAGGTACAAAGAGAGAGAACAAGAGAGAGACAGGAACATAGAGAGAACAAGAGAGAGACAGGCACAGAGAGAGAGAACAAGAGAGAGACAGGCACAAAGAGAAAGAACAAGAGAGAGACAGGCACAAAGAGAGAGAACAAGAGAGAGACAGGAACATAGAAAGAACAAGAGAGAGACAGGCACAAAGAGAGAGAACAAGAGAGAGACAGGAACATAGAGAGAACAAGAGAGAGACAGGCACAGAGAGAAAGAACAAGAGAGAGACAGGCACAAAGAGAGAGAACAAGAGAGAGACAGGCACAGAGAGAAAGAACAAGGGAGAGACAGGCACAAAGAGAGAGAACAAGAGAGAGACAGGAACATAGAGAGAACAAGAGAGAGACAGGCACAGAGAGAGAGAACAAGAGAGAGACAGGCACAGAGAGAGAGAACAAGAGAGAGACAGGCACAGAGAGAAAGAACAAGAGAGAGACAGGCACAGAGAGAGAGAACAAGAGAGAGACAGGCACAGAGAGAAAGAACAAGAGAGAGACAGGCACAGAGAGAGAGAACAAGAGAGAGACAGGCACAGAGAGAGAGAACGAGAGAGAGACAGGCACAGAGAGAGAGAACAAGAGAGAGACAGGCACAGAGAGAGAGAACGAGAGAGAGAGAGGCACAGAGAGAGAACAAGAGAGAGACAGGCACAGAGAGAAATAACAAGAGAGAGACAGGCACAGAGAGAGAGAACAAGAGAGAGACAGGCAAAGAGAGAGAACAAGAGAGAGACAGGCACAGAGAGAAAGAACAAGAGAGAGACAGGCACAGAGAGAAAGAACAAGAGAGAGACAGGCACAGAGAGAAAGAACAAGAGAGAGACAGGCACAGAGAGAGAACAAGAGAGAGACAGGCACAGAGAGAAAGAACAAGAGAGAGACAGGCACAGAGAGAGAGAACAAGAGAGAGACAGGCAAAGAGAGAGAACAAGAGAGAGACAGGCACAGAGAGAACAATAGAGAGACAGGCACAGAGAGAGAACAAGAGAGAGACAGGCACAGAGAGAGAACAAGAGAGAGACAGGCACAGAGAGAGAGAATGAGAGAGAGACAGGCACAAAGAGAGAGAACAAGAGAGAGACAGGCACAGAGAGAGAACAAGAGAGAGACAGGAACATAGAGAGAACACGAGAGAGAGACAGGCACAAAGAGAGAACAAGAGAGAGAGACAGGCACAAAGAGAGAACAAGAGAGAGACAGGCACAGAGAGAGAGAACAAGAGAGAGACAGGCACAGAGAGAGAGAACAAGAGAGAGACAGGCAAAGAGAGAGAACAAGAGAGAGACAGGCACAGAGAGAACAAGAGAGAGACATGCACAGAGAGAGAACAAGAGAGAGACAGGCACAGAGAGAGAACAAGAGAGAGACAGGCACAGAGAGAGAGAACGAGAGAGAGACAGGCACAAAGAGAGAGAACAAGAGAGAGACAGGCACAGAGAGAGAACAAGAGAGAGACAGGAACATAGAGAGAACAAGAGAGAGAGACAGGCACAAAGAGAGAACAAGAGAGAGAGACAGGCACAAAGAGAGAACAAGAGAGAGACAGGCACAAAGAGAGAACAAGAGAGAGACAGGAACATAGAGAGAACAAGAGAGAGACAAGCACAGAGAGAGAACGAGAGAGAGACAGGCACAGAGAGAGAGAACGAGAGAGAGACAGGCACAGAGAGAGAGAACAAGAGAGAGACAGGCACAGAGAGAGAGAACAAGAGAGAGACAGGAACATAGAGAGAACAAGAGAGAGACAGGCACAGAGAGAGAACAAGAGAGAGACAGGCACACAGAGAGAACAAGAGAGAGACAGGCACAAAGAGAGAACAAGAGAGAGACAGGAACATAGAGAGAACAAGAGAGAGACAGGCACAAAGAGAGAACAAGAGAGAGACAGGCACAGAGAGAGAGAACAAGAGAGAGACAGGCACAGAGAGAGAGAACAAGAGAGAGACAGGCACAAAGAGAAAGAACAAGAGAGAGACAGGCACAGAGAGAGAGAACAAGAGAGAGACAGGCACAGAGAGAGAGAACAAGAGAGAGACAGGCACAGAGAGAGAGAACGAGAGAGAGACAGGCACAGAGAGAGAGAACGAGAGAGAGACAGGCACAGAGAGAGAGAACAAGCGAGAAGAAGAGGGAAGAAGAAACGGTCATGTCTCCCTGGTGAGAATATACGTCTGTGTTTTTATGAGGGCACCATAAAAGGGTAAATATATGACAGTGGTCTATTTGCGCTCACATTATCCCTGTGGATACAATTAAAGTAATTGCTTTTGTGCATTAAGTCAATTACACAACGCCATTGTACTGCAGTGCAGTGCGACGGTTCGTGTGGAGGTCTTTACAGTTTTCCTGTGCGTGTGTTTGAGTGCATGTGTGGTTTTCCTGCTTTCTGAGTCTCTGACCTTTCCTTGGAATTATCTGTCATATTCATTTGACTTAATTTCCTTGTGCCACAGCTAAGCATATTCCATATGGATTTTGCTGCGAGGTGTCAGTGTGGGAATGGGATGTGATTTGCATCCGGTTCAGTGATTTTTCCTACTAAAAGGAGAAATCCACTCTCATGCACAATCTACACCAGACAACATGCCCTGGTCCATAAAGAGACTGTTGGTAGAAATCCATAAAGAGACTGTTTGGTAGAAATCTAGACCAGACCACATGTCCTGGTCCATAAAGAGACTGTTGGTAGAAATCTAGACCAGACAACATGTCCTGGTCCATAAAGAGACTGTTGGTAGAAATCTAGACCAGACAACATGTCCTGGTCCATAAAGAGACTGTTGGTAGAAATCTAGACGAGACAACATGTCCTGGTCCATAAAGAGACTGTTGGTAGAAATCTAGACCAGACAACATGTCCTGGTCCATAAAGAGACTGTTGGTAGAAATCTAGACCAGACAACATGTCCTGATCCATAAAGAGACTGTTGGTAGAAATCTAGACGAGAAAACATGTCCTGGTCCATAAAGAGACTGTTGGTAGAAATCTAGACCAGACAACATGTCCTGATCCATAAAGAGACTGTTGGTAGAAATCTAGACGAGAAAACATGTCCTGGTCCATAAAGAGACTGTTGGTAGAAATCTAGACGAGAAAACATGTCCTGGTCCATAAAGAGACTGTTGGTAGAAATCTAGACGAGAAAACATGTCCTGGTCCATAAAGAGACTGTTGGTAGAAATCTAGACCAGACAACATGTCCTGATCCATAAAGAGACTGTTGGTAGAAATCTAGACGAGAAAACATGTCCTGGTCCATAAAGAGACTGTTGGTAGAAATCTAGACGAGAAAACATGTCCTGGTCCATAAAGAGACTGTTGGTAGAAATCTAGACCAGACAACATGTCCTGGTCCATAAAGAGACTGTTGGTATAAATCTAGACCAGACAACATGTCCTGGTCCATAAAGAGACTGTTTGGTAGAAATCTAGACCAGACCACATGTCCTGGTCCATAAAGAGACTGTTGGTAGAGATCTAGACCAGACAACATGTCCTGGTCCATAAAGAGACTGTTGGTAGATATCTAGACCAGACAACATGTCCTGGTCCATAAAGAGACTGTTGGTAGAAATCTAGACGAGACAATATGTCCTGGTCCATAAAGAGACCGTTGGTAGAAATCTAGACCAGACAACATGTCCTGGTCCATAAAGAGAGTGTTGGTAGAAATCTAGACCAGACAACATATCCTGGTCCATAAAGAGACTGTTGGTAGAAATCTAGACCAGACAACATGCCCTGATCCATAAAGAGACTGTTGGTAGAAATCTAGACCAGACAACATGTCCTGGTCCATAAAGAGACTGTTGGTAGAAATCTAGACCAGACAACATGCCCTGATCCATAAAGAGACTGTTGGTAGAAATCTAGACCAGACAACATGTCCTGGTCCATAAAGAGACTGTTGGTAGAAATCTAGACCAGACAACATGTCCTGGTCCATAAAGAGACTGTTGGTAGAAATCTAGACCAGACAACATGTCCTGGTCCATAAAGAAACTGTTGGTAGAAATCTAGACCAGACAACATGTCCTGGTCCATAAAGAGACTGTTGGTAGAAAACTAGACCAGACACCGTGTCCTGGTCCATAAAGAGACTGTTGGTAGAAATCTAGACCAGACAACATGTCCTGATCCATAAAGAGACTGTTGGTAGAAATCTAGACCAGACAACATGCCCTGGTCCATAAAGAGACTGTTGGTAGAAATCTAGACGAGACAACATGTCCTGGTCCATAAAGAGACTGTTGGTAGAAATCTAGACCAGACAACATGTCCTTGTCCATAAAGAGACTGTTGGTAGAAATCTAGACCAGACAACATGTCCTGGTCCATAAAGAGACTGTTGGTAGAAATCTAGACCAGACAACATGCCCTGATCCATAAAGAGACTGTTGGTAGAAATCTAGACTAGACAACATGTCCTGGTCCATAAAGAGACTGTTGGTAGAAATCTAGACCAGACAACATGTCCTGGTCCATAAAGAGTCTGTTGGTAGAAATCTAGACCAGACAACATGTCCTGGTCCATAAAGAGACTGTTGGTAGAAATCTAGACCAGACAACATGTCCTGGTCCATAAAGAGACTGTTGGTAGAAATCTAGACCAGACAACATGTCCTGGTCCATAAAGAGACTGTTGGTAGAAATCTAGACCAGACAACATGTCCTGGTCCATAAAGAGACTGTTGGTAGAAATCTAGGCGAGACAACATGCCCTGGTCCATTAAGAGACTGTTGGTAGAAATCTAGACCAGACAACATGCCCTGGTCCATAAAGAGACTGTTGGTAGAAATATAGACCAGACAACATGTCCTGATCCATAAAGAGACTGTTGGTAGAAATCTAGACGAGACAACATGTCCTGATCCATAAAGAGACTGTTGGTAGAAATCTAGACGAGACAACATGTCCTGGTCCATAAAGAGACTGTTGGTAGAAATCTAGACCAGAAAACATGTCCTGGTCCATAAAGAGACTGTTGGTAGAAATCTAGACCAGACAACATGTCCTGGTCCATAAAGAGACTGTTGATAGAAATCTAGACCAGACAACATGTCCTGGTCCATAAAGAGACTGTTGGTAGAAATATAGACCAGACAACATGCCCTGATCCATAAAGAGACTGTTGGTAGAAATCTAGACCAGACAACATGTCCTGGTCCATAAAGAGACTGTTGGTAGAAATCTAGACGAGACAACATGTCCTGGTCCATACAGAGACTGCTGGTAGAAATCTAGACCAGACAACATGCCCTGGTCCATAAAGAGACTGTTGGTAGAAATCTAGACGAGACAACATGTCCTGGTCCATACAGAGACTGCTGGTAGAAATCTAGACCAGACAACATGCCCTGGTCCATAAAGAGACTGTTGATAGAAATCTAGACCAGACAACATGTCCTGGTCCATAAAGAGACTGTTGGTAGAAATCTAGACCAGACAACATGTCCTGGTCCATAAAGAGACTGTTGGTAGAAATCTAGACCAGACAACATGTCCTGGTCCATAAAGAGACTGTTGGTAGAAATCTAGACCAGACAACATGTCCTGGTCCATAAAGAGACTGTTGGTAGAAATCTAGACCAGACAACATGTCCTGGTCCATAAAGAGACTGTTGGTAGAAATCTAGACCAGACAACATGTCCTGGTCCATAAAGAGACTGTTGATAGAAATCTAGACCAGACAACATGTCCTGGTCCATAAAGAGACTGTTGGTAGAAATCTAGACCAGACAACATGTCCTGGTCCATAAAGAGACTGTTGGTAGAAATCTAGACCAGACAACATGCCCTGATCCATAAAGAGACTGTTGGTAGAAATCTAGACTAGACAACATGTCCTGGTCCATAAAGAGACTGTTGGTAGAAATCTAGACCAGACAACATGTCCTGGTCCATAAAGAGTCTGTTGGTAGAAATCTAGACCAGACAACATGTCCTGGTCCATAAAGAGACTGTTGGTAGAAATCTAGACCAGACAACATGTCCTGGTCCATAAAGAGACTGTTGGTAGAAATCTAGACCAGACAACATGTCCTGGTCCATAAAGAGACTGTTGATAGAAATCTAGACCAGACAACATGTCCTGGTCCATAAAGAGACTGTTGGTAGAAATATAGACCAGACAACATGCCCTGATCCATAAAGAGACTGTTGGTAGAAATCTAGACCAGACAACATGTCCTGGTCCATAAAGAGACTGTTGGTAGAAATCTAGACGAGACAACATGTCCTGGTCCATACAGAGACTGCTGGTAGAAATCTAGACCAGACAACATGCCCTGGTCCATAAAGAGACTGTTGGTAGAAATCTAGACGAGACAACATGTCCTGGTCCATACAGAGACTGCTGGTAGAAATCTAGACCAGACAACATGCCCTGGTCCATAAAGAGACTGTTGATAGAAATCTAGACCAGACAACATGTCCTGGTCCATAAAGAGACTGTTGGTAGAAATCTAGACCAGACAACATGTCCTGGTCCATAAAGAGACTGTTGGTAGAAATCTAGACCAGACAACATGTCCTGGTCCATAAAGAGACTGTTGGTAGAAATCTAGACCAGACAACATGTCCTGGTCCATAAAGAGACTGTTGGTAGAAATCTAGACCAGACAACATGTCCTGGTCCATAAAGAGACTGTTGGTAGAAATCTAGACCAGACAACATGTCCTGGTCCATAAAGAGACTGTTGATAGAAATCTAGACCAGACAACATGTCCTGGTCCATAAAGAGACTGTTGGTAGAAATCTAGACCAGACAACATGTCCTGGTCCATAAAGAGACTGTTGGTAGAAATCTAGACCAGACAACATGCCCTGATCCATAAAGAGACTGTTGGTAGAAATCTAGACTAGACAACATGTCCTGGTCCATAAAGAGACTGTTGGTAGAAATCTAGACCAGACAACATGTCCTGGTCCATAAAGAGTCTGTTGGTAGAAATCTAGACCAGACAACATGTCCTGGTCCATAAAGAGACTGTTGGTAGATATCTAGACCAGACAACATGTCCTGGTCCATAAAGAGACTGTTGGTAGAAATCTAGACCAGACAACATGTCCTGGTCCATAAAGAGACTGTTGGTAGAAATCTAGACCAGACAACATGTCCTGGTCCATAAAGAGACTGTTGGTAGAAATCTAGGCGAGACAACATGCCCTGGTCCATAAAGAGACTGTTGGTAGAAATCTAGACCAGACAACATGCCCTGGTCCATAAAGAGACTGTTGGTAGAAATATAGACCAGACAACATGTCCTGATCCATAAAGAGACTGTTGGTAGAAATCTAGACGAGACAACATGTCCTGATCCATAAAGAGACTGTTGGTAGAAATCTAGACGAGACAACATGTCCTGGTCCATAAAGAGACTGTTGGTAGAAATCTAGACCAGAAAACATGTCCTGGTCCATAAAGAGACTGTTGGTAGAAATCTAGACCAGACAACATGTCCTGGTCCATAAAGAGACTGTTGATAGAAATCTAGACCAGACAACATGTCCTGGTCCATAAAGAGACTGTTGGTAGAAATATAGACCAGACAACATGCCCTGATCCATAAAGAGACTGTTGGTAGAAATCTAGACCAGACAACATGTCCTGGTCCATAAAGAGACTGTTGGTAGAAATCTAGACGAGACAACATGTCCTGGTCCATACAGAGACTGCTGGTAGAAATCTAGACCAGACAACATGCCCTGGTCCATAAAGAGACTGTTGGTAGAAATCTAGACGAGACAACATGTCCTGGTCCATACAGAGACTGCTGGTAGAAATCTAGACCAGACAACATGCCCTGGTCCATAAAGAGACTGTTGATAGAAATCTAGACCAGACAACATGTCCTGGTCCATAAAGAGACTGTTGGTAGAAATCTAGACCAGACAACATGTCCTGGTCCATAAAGAGACTGTTGGTAGAAATCTAGACCAGACAACATGTCCTGGTCCATAAAGAGACTGTTGGTAGAAATCTAGACCAGACAACATGTCCTGGTCCATAAAGAGACTGTTGGTAGAAATCTAGACCAGACAACATGTCCTGGTCCATAAAGAGACTGTTGATAGAAATCTAGACCAGACAACATGTCCTGGTCCATAAAGAGACTGTTGGTAGAAATCTAGACCAGACAACATGTCCTGGTCCATAAAGAGACTGTTGATAGAAATCTAGACCAGACAACATGTCCTGGTCCATAAAGAGACTGTTGGTAGAAATCTAGACCAGACAGGTCTAAAGGTATTGGGGCTTGGGGTAGGAGACTAGGTATTGGGGCTTGGGGTAGGAGACTATGTATTGGTGCTTGGGGTAGGAGACTAGGTATTGGGGCTTGGGGTAGGAGACTAGGTATTGGGGCTTGGGGTAGGAGACTAGGTAATGGGGCTTGGGGTAGGAGACTAGGTATTGGGGCTTGGGGTAGGAGACTAGGTAATGGGGCAAAGGGTAGGATGCTAGGGTAATGTTGCTAAAGGTAGTGGGTAACAGTTGGAGATGAGTGTATGGGCAGTGGTGTAAAGTACTTAAGTAAATATGTTTTTTGGGGGAATCTGTACTTGACTTTACTATTCATATTTTTGACTACCTTTACTTCACTACATTCCTAAAGAAAATAATGTACTTTTTACTCCAAATATTTTCCCTGACACCCAAAAGTACTCGTTATATTACGAATGCTTAGCAGGGCAAGAAAATGGTCCAATTGACACACTTATCAAGAGAACATCCCTGGTCATCCCTACTTCCTCTGATATGGTGGACTCACTAAACACAAATTATTTGTTTGTAAATTATGTCTAACTGTTGGAGTGTGGCCCTGGCTATCCATACATTTTCAAACAAGAAAGCCGTGCCGTCTGGTTTGCTTAATGTAAAGGAATGTGAAATGATTTATACTTTTGCTTTTGATACAACCATCTTTTGGTATTTTGTTCATTAGTCGATTGTTGACATAGTCCCAATATGTATTGCATGTCAGCATTCAAATTCATGATATGGTACTTTCAAAATATAGAAATCATCACCTTATGAAGCATTTTGCGTCATATGATCTTACAGGGACGATTTATTTTCCATGATTCATGAGTCATGTCACGTGATTCGATTCATGAATCATATGAGAAGGGAAAGGTTGAATGGGGATGACCTCTGACTATTTTAATCAAAACTGACTGTCTGACTATATCAGCAAAACCTACATTTAATTTTTTGGAGGGATCAAATCATGTATTAATTTGTTGTTCACTCTCTGTTTACCTTCCCCCACCTCCTGTCTTACTTTCTTTTTCTTTCCTTCTTTTTTTCATTCTCACTCACAAAAGTTCCAAAAGAATAAAGACATTACAAATGTCAAATTATGTATATATACAGTGTTGTAATGATGTACAAATAGTTAAAGTACAAAAGGGAAAATATAAATCAAAATAAATATTAAATCAACAATAATATGGGTTGTATTTACAAAGGTGTTTGTTCTTCACTGGTTGACCTTT
The DNA here is from genome assembly GCF_045679555.1 of Salvelinus alpinus. Taxonomy (NCBI): domain Eukaryota; kingdom Metazoa; phylum Chordata; class Actinopteri; order Salmoniformes; family Salmonidae; genus Salvelinus; species Salvelinus alpinus. The sequence continues at coordinate 40,160,482 of NC_092106.1, read as the reverse complement.
TCTTGTGGCAACAGGTCACACATCTTGCTGCTGTGATGGCACACTGTGGTATTTCACCCAGTAGATATGTAAGTTTATCAAAAGCGGGTTTGTTTTCAAATTCTTTGTGGGTCTGTGTAATCTGAGGGAAAAATCTGTCTCTAATATGGTCATACATTTGGCAGGAGGTTAGGAACTGCAGCTTAGTTTCCACCTTATTTTGTGGGCAGTATCCACATAGCCTGTCTTCGCTTGAGAGACAGGTCTGCCTACGGCGGCCTCTCTCAATAGCAAGGCTATGCTCACTGAATCTGTACATAGTCAAAGCTTTCGTTAAGTTTGGGTCCGTCACAGTGGTCTGGTATTCTGCCACTTCACTACCTGCACTGCTTGTTTAGGGCCAAATTGCATTCTAGTTTGCTCAGTTTTTTTGTTAATTCTTTCCAAGTAATCATATTTTTGTTTTCTCATGATTTGGTTGGGTCCAATTGTGTTGCTGTCCTGGGGCTCTGTGTGGTGTGTTTGTGTTTGTGAACAGAGCCCCAGGACCAGCTTTCTTAGGGTACCCTTCTCCAGGTTCATCTCTCTGTAGATGACGGCCTTTCTTAGGGTACCCTTCTCCAGGTTCATCTCTCTGTAGATGACAGCCTTTCTTAGGGTACCCTTCTCCAGGTTCATCTCTCTGTAGATGACAGCCTTGGTTAGGGTACCCTTCTCCAGGTTCATCTCTCTGTAGATGACAGCCTTGGTTAGGGTACCCTTCTCCAGGTTCATCTCTCTGTAGATGACAGCCTTGGTTAGGGTACCCTTCTCCAGGTTCATCTCTCTGTAGATGACAGCTTTGTTATGGAATGTTTCCGAATTGCTTCCTTTTAGGTGGTTACAGAATTTAACGTCTATTTTCTGGATTTTGATAATTAGCCGGTATCGGCCTAATTCTGCTCTACATGCATTATGTGGTGTTTTACGTTGTACACAGAGGATATTCTTGCAGGATTCTGCTTGCAGAGTCTCAATTTGATGTTTGTCCAATTTTGTGAATTCTTGGTTGGTGAGCGTACCCCAGACATCACAAACATAAAGGGCAATGGGTTCTATAACTGATTCAAGTATTTTAAGCCAGATTCTAATCGGTATGTTGAATGTTATATTCTTTTGATGGCATAGAAGGCCCCTCATGCCTTGTCTCTCAGATTGTTCACAGCTTTGTGGAAGTTACCTGTGTCGCTGGTGTTTAGGCCGAGATGGGTGTATTGCTCTCTCTCTGCCTCCCTCCCTTTCTCTCCTTCTCTCTCTGCCTCCCTTTCTCTCCCTCTTTCTCTCTATCCCTGTTGCTCCCCCCTCTCTCTGTTTTTCTCACGCTCTTTTCCCCTCCACACTCCCTCTCACTCACCCGTTACCCCTCTCCCTCTCTGCGAACCAGCAGGCAGTAGTGTTAGTGTTAATCTGTGCAGGGGAAAGCCTCTGTGTGATCTGCTCTGCTCACTGCTGTGTGTGTTTGTTGGGTGACAGCAGTAACATGGCTGCTGCTGCTACTGTCTCCTTTCACTGGGATGGAAGCAGCTTACTTCCCCTGAGCTGCACTCCTGGCTGCTCTCCTAAACAACCAAGCACCCAAAGCCTGCTCTCCCCCTCTCTCTCTCTTTATCTCTCTCTCTCTTCTCTATCTTTCCGCCCCTCTCTCTCTTTATCTCTCTCTCTCTTCTCTATCTTTCCCCCTCTCTCTCTCTTTATCTCTCTCTCTCTTCTCTATCTTTCCCCCTCTCTCTCTTTATCTCTCTCTCTCTTCTCTATCTTTCCCCCCTCTCTCTCTCTTTATCTCTCTCTCTCTTCTCTATCTTTCCCCCTCTCTCTCTCTTTATCTCTCAATTCATTTTCAATTCAATTTAAGGGCTTTATTGGTATGGGAAACATATGTTAACATTGCCAAGGCAAGTGAATTAGATAATAATCTAAAGTGAAATAAACAATACAAAATGAACAGTAAACATTACACTCACAAAAGTTCCAAAAGAATAAAGTAATTTCAAATGTCATATTATGTTGTAATGACGTGCAAATAGTACAAAAGGGAAAATAAATAAACATAAACATAGGTTCTGTTTACAATGGTGTTTGTTCTTCACTGGTTGCCCTTTTCTTGTGACAACAGGTCACACATATTGCTGATGTGATGGCACACTGTGGTATTTCACCCAGTAGATATGGGAGTTTATCAAAATTGGATTTGTTTTTGAATTCTTTGTGGGTCTGCGTAATCTGAGGGAATTATGTGTCTCTAATATGGTCATATATTTGGCAGGAGGTTAGGAAGTGCAGCTCAGTTTCCACCACATTTTGTGGGCAGTGTGCACATAGTCTGTCTTCTCTTGAGAGCCAGGTCTGCCTTCGGCGGCCTTTCTCAATAGCAAGGCTATGCTCACTGACTCTGTACATAGTAAAAGTTTTCCTTAATTTTGGGTCAATTACAGTGGTCAGTTATTCTGCCACTGTGTACACTCTGTTTAGGGGCAAATAGCATTCTAGTTTGCTTTGTTTTTTTGTAAATTCTTTCCAACGTGTCAATAGATATTTTTCTGTTTTCTCATGATTTGGTTGGGTCTAATTGTGTTGCTGTCCTGGGTCTCTGTAGGGTCTGTTTGTGTTTGTGAACAGAGCCCCAGGACCAGCTTGCTTAGAGGACTCTTCTCCAGGTTCATCTCTCTGTAGGTGATGGCTTTGTTATGGAAGGTTTGGAAATCGCTTCCTTTTAGGTGGTTGTAGAATTTAACATCTCTTTTCTGAATTTTGATAATAGAGGGTATCTCTCTCTCTCTCTCTATCTCTCTCTCTCTCTCGCCCACTTTCTGCCTCCCTATTTTCTCTTCTACTGTATCTACTGTATCTATCTCCTCTCTCTCTTCTCTCTATATATGTGTCTTTCCTACTTTCTCCTCTCTCTCTATTTCTCGTTTCTACTGTGCCTCTCTCCTCTCTTTCTCTCTCGTTGTCAGCCTCTCTCAGTCTATCCAAACTGCTGTATCTCTCTCACATTTTCACTGACCAGTTCAATCATTCTATTTCATTTCATTTCTTCCAATCCCTTCTGCTAAAACCTGTTTATTTAATCTGCCCTCGGCTAAGACCTGTTTATTTCAGGTTCATCTGGTCTTGACAATAGCATGGCCTCTCCTCTTTTAGATTCAGGGGAAAGCACTTTGAAATGATGCGGGGAGGATTAAGGTAAGACCTGGACCCATGACTACTTCTCTTCTTATTGAACTTCTGGGCCTTTAACCACCTTACCAACACCTCAACAAATCAACATTTATACTCTCTGCTCTACTTAGAGAAGTGCTGGGAACTTCTTTCTCAGCTCTCGGAATACTTTATACTTGGTTAGCATGTATAGACAGTTTTTTTGTGCATTTCAGAAACTGTCTCTCTCTTTGTGTGTATGTCTGTATGTGTGTGTGTGTGTGTGTGTGTGTGTGTGTGTGTGTGTGTGTGTGTGTGTGTGTGTGTGTGTGTGTGTGTGTGTGTGTGTGTGTGTGTGTGTGTGTGTGTGTGTGTGTGTGTGTGTGTGTGTGTGTTTGAATGCGTGTGTGTGTATACAGAGATGTGTACTTTGGGGACTGCGGTGCACCATCTGTTGTTTACAGTTGCAGGTACAATAGGCCTCAACCTGAGCAACCCATCAGGTATACACCAGCACACACACACACACACACACACACACACACACACACACACACACACACATACATACACACACGCACAGGCACACGCACAGGCACACGCACAGGCACAGGCACACGCACAGGCACACGCACAGGCACAGATACAGACACAGACACAGACACACTCACACACAAACACCCACACTTATACACAAACACTTATAAAACATATTGAACATTGCCTCTCTTTCAACACACAATCCACTTGGGGCCTATGGCCCTAAAACCCCTAGTGTCTTTAACTAACTCAACTCCACCTTCATTTTCAACGTTCAATATCACGTGTAAAAGTACAGTGAAATGCCTTTCTTGCAAGCTGTAAACCCAACTATGCAGTAATCAATGTAATAGTAAAAATAAGAACACAACAGTAAGTAAGCGATATACAGGGTCAGTTCCGATACCATATTTACAATGTGCAGGGATACTGGAGTGATAGAGGTAGGTATGTGTAGGGGTATGGTGAATAGGCATTAGGATATATGATTAACAGGGTAGCAGCATCATATATGATTTTTAGAGCCAGCCTATCCAATCAAATCAGAGTGTATTTGTTGTGTAGACAGATCTGCAGGTATTATGGCAGGTGCAGCAAAATGCTTGTGTTACTAGCTCCAACAGTGCAGCAGAATGTCTTGTGTTACTAGCTCCAACAGTACAGTAGAATGTCTTGTGTTACTGGCTCCAACAGTGCAGCAGAATGTCTTGTGTTACTAGCTCCAACAGTACAGTAGAATGTCTTGTGTTACTAGCTCCAACAGTACAGTAGAATGTCTTGTGTTACTAGCTCCAACAGTAACGTAGAATGTCTTGTGTTACTAGCTCCAACAGTGCAGCAGAATGTCTTGTGTTACTAGCTCCAACAGTACAGTAGAATGTCTTGTGTTACTAGCTCCAACAGTACAGTAGAATGTCTTGTGTTACTAGCTCCAACAGTGCAGTAGAATGTCTTGTGTTACTTGCTCCAACAGTACAGTAGAATGTCTTGTGTTACTAGCTCCAACAGTACAGAAGAATGTCTTGTGTTACTAGCTCCAACAGTACAGTAGAATGTCTTGTGTTACCAGCTCCAACAGTACAGTAGAATGTCTTGTGTTACTATAATAATAATCAAAACAGGAAATTAAGAAAAATAGTTCAACGTATCTATATATATATATACAGTGGGGAGAACAAGTATTTGATACACTGCCGATTTTGCAGGTTTTCCTACTTACAAAGCATGTAGAGGTCTGTAATTTTTATCATAGGTACACTTCAACTATGAGAGACGGAATCTAAAACAAAAATCCAGAAAATCACATTGTATGATTTTTAAGTAATTAATTTGCATTTTATTGCATGACATAAGTATTTGATACATCAGAAAAGCAGAACTTAATATTTGGTACAGAAACCTTTGTTTGCAATTACAGAGATCATACGTTTCCTGTAGTTCTTGACCAGGTTTGCACACACTGCAGCAGGGATTTTGGCCCACTCCTCCATACAGACCTTCTCCAAATCCTTCAGGTTTCGGGGCTGTCGCTGGGCAATACGGACTTTCAGCTCCCTCCAAAGATTTTCTGTTGGGTTCAGGTCTGGAGATTGGCTAGGCCACTCCAGGACCTTGAGATGCTTCTTACGGAGCCACTCCTTAGTTGCCCTGGCTGTGTGTTTCGGGTCGTTGTCATGCTGGAAGACCCAGCCACGACCCATCTTCAATGCTCTTACTGAGGGAAGGAGGTTGTTGGCCAAGATCTCGCGATACATGGCCCCATCTATCCTCCCCTCAATACGGTGCAGTCGTCCTGTCCCCTTTGCAGAAAAGCATCCCCAAAGAATGATGTTTCCACCTCCATGCTTCAGGGTTGGGATGGTGTTCTTGGGGTTGTACTCATCCTTCGTCTTCCTCCAAACACGGCGAGTGGAGTTTAGACCAAAAAGCTCTATTTTTGTCTCATCAGACCACATGACCTTCTCCCATTCCTCCTCTGGATCATCCAGATGGTCATTGGCAAACTTCAGACAGGCCTGGACATGCACTGGCTTAAGCAGGGGGACCTTGCGTGCGCTGCAGGATTTTAATCCATGACGGCGTAGTGTGTTACTAATGGTTTTCTTTGAGACTGTGGTCCCAGCTCTCTTCAGGTCATTGACCAGGTCCTGCCGTGTAGTTCTGGGCTGATCCCTCACCTTCCTCATGATCATTGATGCCCCACGAGGTGAAATCTTGCATGGAGCCCCAGACCGAGGGTGATTGACCGTCATCTTGAACTTCTTCCATTTTCTAATAATTGCGCCAACAGTTGTTTCCTTCTCACCAAGCTGCTTGCCTATTGTCCTGTAGCCCATCACAGCCTTGTGCAGGTCTACAATTTTATCCCTGATGTCCTTACACAGCTCTCTGGTCTTGGCCATTGTGGAGAGGTTGGAATCTGTTTGATTGTGTGTGGACAGGTGTCTTTTATACAGGTAACGAGTTCAAACAGGTGCAGTTAATACAGGTAATGAGTGGAGAACAGGAGGGCTTCTTAAAGAAAAACTAACAGGTCTGTGAGAGCCGGAATTCTTACTGGTTGGTAGGTGATCAAATACTTATGTCATGCAATAAAATGCAAATTAATTATTTAAAAATCATACAATGTGATTTTCTGGATTTTTGTTTTAGATTCCGTCTCTCACAGTTGAAGTGTACCTATGATAAAAATTACAGACCTCTACATGCTTTGTAAGTAGGAAAACCTGCAAAATCGGCAGTGTATCAAATACTTGTTCTCCCCACTGTATATAAAATGGTATGTACAGTAGTAGGTATAGTAGGATGAGCTATGTGGAGAATACAGAACATACTGTACATACACAGTGAGTTAACAACAGTATAGAAACAGTAAATGAGGTGACCAGCGTTCAATTACTCTATATAAATGGGGCATTAGTCTCAAGTTGCAAGGCAGAGTACCGGGCTGAGTACCTATATGCCACACACAAGAGGAAACAAGGGAACACGGACAGGCATGCATATGAATAACGCAATGTGGTAGAGAAGGGAAGGAGAGAGACAGAGGGATACAGACTGATAAAATAATGGAGGGAGAGAAGCGATTAACATTCAATGATAGGAGCAGTACAGTTATCCCAGCAGAATGTCCCTGTCTGCTGTCTGACCTTTAACCCCATCCCTCCCTTTTAGACACACAGGTGCTGAAGTGCTTAATGATGCGTTGGTTAGTGTCTGTGAATCAGTCACCATGAACACCAAACAGACCTGGTTACGAGACAGCAAGACACAGGGCCAATACCACATCCACCCGTATCCACCTGGAAACACCACATAGGAATTTGACCAGGAGCGTTGGCTGAGTCGCTATGCAGGGTGGGATCAGCTTCCCCGCCCTACTGTGTCGGGGATCTCCGGGATAAGCGGGATAGCAGAGGGAACTTTGGGGTTTTCAGAGGTGAGGAAAAGCCCCATTGTTTTGCGGCCTCATCCCAGATAAACCTGAAAAGCCCAGAGTCTGGGATTTGTGTTTGGGCTGAACTAATTGAGCTTCGAAAACCTCACCCTGCCTGGGAGACAACACACACACAACACTTTGCCAAGCTTAATCCTGCCTTGCCAGCTGCAGTATAGTGAGAATCCCTTCCCTCTATTCAGTTCCAATTCACTTTTCAATTTCAAGGTGCTTTATTGGCAAAGGCCAGCCGCAGCACTGCCAAAGCAATTAAGAAAAAAGGGGAAGCTTAAAAAAACTAAACACACAGGAATTCTATTGGGACAATAATAATAATAAGCATTCCAATCATTTCAATTTGGATTCCAATCCACTCTTTTTTCCAGTTCCTCGTCTATGGAGGGTATTGGTTTCCTCTGTTTGTGTTCCTAATTTTGATCAGCTTTGAAACGAGGCACAGTAATTATGTAAGCACCATCAGAGAGCACACGAGGTGCTAGTAGAGAGCAACCTAGAGGCAATGGGAGGGGGTGTCATTATATGTTTCATGTGTGAGTTGCAGAAAAAACAGTGACAGCTGTTTGAAAATGGATGATTATGTAAGCATTGGAGAACATAATGTCATATAGTGAAACCTTTCAACTAGGGTTTAAATGACATGCTGGTTCTTGGGGTTTTCCCAGACTGACCCCATGTAAGTTGCTATCAGTAAATCAATCAGATTATCAGATAAACATGTTAGCTTCTACTGTATTGTCCTAGCCCCTTGATTCTCTCTTTCTCTCTCTCTCTCTCTCTCTCTCTCTCTCTCTCTCTCTCTCTCTCTCTCTCTCTCTCTCTCTCTCTCAATTCAATTTGCTTTATTGGAATGTTGTAACAAGCTTACTTTGGATATTTACAATTTTCACATAATTAAAATAATAATAATCAAGATTGTCAACGGGACAACAGTAACAACAATAATGAAAAGTCAAATAACAATAACAATAAGCATATAGGACATGTGCAGGTTACTTGGTCTGTCAGTCAGACACTGTCCCTCATCTTATGACAGGCAGCAATGTAGTGCCCCTAACAGGACGGAGAGCCTATTTTCATCAGAGAGGTCTTTGAAACCTTCAATAAGGGTTTGGGGGACTTAAACTCTCTAATTGTTTTATATTTTTTACATATTGTCAGGAAATGCAGCTCCGTCTCAGGTTCTGCTGTGGTGCAGTGGTTACACAGCCTTTCCACTTACATTTTTTTAACCATTATTTAACCTTTATTTAACTAGGCAAGTCAGTTAAGAACACATTCTTGTTTACAATGACGGCCTACCAAAAGGCAAAAGGCCTCCTGCGAGGACGGGGGATGAGATGAAAAATAATAAAATAAAAATATAGGACAAAACACACATCACGACAAGAGAGACAACACTACATAAAGAGAGACCGGCAAGAGAGACAACACAACACTACATAAAGAGAGACCGGCACGAGAGACAACACAACACTACATAAAGAGAGACCGGCACGAGAGACAACACAACACTACATAAAGAGAGACCTAAGACGACAACATAACATGGCAGCGACACATGAAAACACAGCATGGTAGCAACACAACATGACAACAACATGGTAGAAACACAACATGGCAGCAGCACAACATGGTAGCAACACAAAACATAGAACAAACATTATTGGGCACAGATAACAGCACAAAGGGCAAGAAGGTCGAGACAACAAAACATCATGCAAAGCAGCCACAACTGTCAGTAAGAGTGTCCATGATTGAGTCTTTGAATGAAGTGATGGAGATAAAATGGTCCCTCTACAGGGAGCCAGGTTTTCCTGTGTCAACCCATCTCAATGGCAAGGCTGTGCTCACTGAGCCTGTACTTTGTCAAGGTTTTTCTAAGGTTTTGATCAGTAATAATGGTCAAATAGTTTGCCACAGTGTACCGTCGATTTAGGGCCAGATAGCACTGCATTTTACTTTGTACTTGTGTTTCCCAATAGGTCATGTCATTTTGTTTTGACTGTGTTGTAATTTGTTTTATGCTGATTGATTGGATGTTCTGGTCCTTCAGTGTGTTAGTAGAACAGGTGTGTGAACTCAGCCCCAGGACCAGCTGGATGAGGGGACTCTTTTCTCTGATCATCTCTTGGCATTGCAGGGCTTGGTAATGATATGAGAGGGGGTCACTGTATTTTAGATGTTTCCAAAACTTAATTGCTCTTTTTTTAGTTTATAGTATTAGTGGATATTGGCCTAATTCTGCCCTGCATGCATTGTTTGTAGTTTTGCTCTGGACATGTAGGAGAATCTTAAGGAGCTCTGCATGCAGGGTTTAATTGGGTGTTTGTCCCATTGGATGAAATCATGTTTTGCAAGTCGACCCAACACCTCACTGCCATGAATCATAAATTGGTTCAATGACACACTCAATTACTTTTAGCCAAATTTGAATAGGTATTTCAATTTGAATGTATTTTTTAATGGCATTGAATGCCCTGCGTGCTTTCTCTCTCAGTTCGTTCACTACCTCATTAAGGTGTCATTCAGTTGAGCTTATTTTTAAACCTCAGTAATTGTAGTGTGTGCAGTACTCTAAAAATGTTGTACCAATTGAGAACTTTGGTCTAAATCCCTGAGATCTGGATGTTCTCTGGAAAATCTTTATTTTTGTATTTTTGGGGTTTACTTCCAGGGCCGAGGTCTGGCAGTACTGCGCTAGCAGGTCCATGCTCTGCCTTAGGGCATGTGCTGTGGGCACAGGTCATCTGCGAAGAGCAGGCATTTCAACTCTGAATTGTAGAGACTAACACCAGGGGCTGAGGATTTTTCTAGAATAGTGGCCAATTTGTTGATGTGAATATTGAAGAGTGCAGGGCTCAGATTGCAACCCTGGCGCAGCCCCTGGTTAAATATTTTGTAATTATTTTTTCTTGCCGATTTTGATGCTGCACGTATTGCCAGTATACATTGATTTAATGATATAATATGTTTAATAACTTTGCAGAACAGTTCTGTATGCCAAATATAATCAAATGCTTTTTGGAAGGCAATAAAGCAAGCGTAGATTTTGGTATTATTGTGGTGGACATGTTTATCTGTCAGGGTGTGTAGGGTGTAAATATGATCAATCGTGTGATGTCTTGGTAAATGGAGGTGGTGTAGCTGGGGTGCTGCTTTTTTAACGCAGTAACCCATACCTCCTGCTGTTGGAGTGCCTGAGGTGAAGGGAGAGGTCAGGGTGCTGTCCTTGTCCTTTTTGGTTTCCGCTATCTTCCCCAGGATGGGGAAGTCCTGCACAAAAGAGCTGAGTCCACTGCCTTGGACCATGACAGTGTCATTCTGGTACACGTTTACCGTCAGAAACCTGTTTTCCTGGTCCTTTTCGCTGTCCTCAAAAATGTGTATTTGTCTTCCCTTGCAGATGCCTTTCTTTGTGGTATAGCTGAAATGCCTGGTTACAGCTGTATGCCAGGCAGCAGTGTGGTCTGAATACAGGTTGGTAACAGTCCTGTTGTGTGAGCAGTCGGCACACAAAGTTTCCGGGTTCTCCCTCTGAATTCTGTGTTTAAATTGATTCTTCACTTCTCTGATTTAATTTCTGCTGGAAATTTAAAAAGTCTCTGCTGCTGCTGCTGCTGCTGGTGGTCCTACCTCAGTGGCAATGTTGCTATGGTTACCATCAGTAAACAGTTGGAGCTAGCCAGTAAGCTAGCTGACAAATTTGATTTTAGCTAGCACGATTAACATTTTAACTCACACTTTGCCAATATTTTCCTCTTGTGTTGATCTTCAGTACAATTTGATTACAGTACATACATATTTTGTGCTTATTTAATCTTGTTAATCTCACTCTTAACAACCAGAAAGTTGTTAAGAGTCAGGAGCTGTTTGACTGCATGACTGCCTCTCTCTCTCTCTCTCTCTCTCTCTCCCTACCTACCCACCTCCATCCCATACATCGTGTGTGTGTGTGTGTTTATGACCTTTCCCCATACCTGTTACAGTATCAGTAAGTCCATCAGCACTATACTTCAGTAAAGGTTAAGTGTTTGTTTGTCTGTCTCTCCCCCACTGGGGCGTGATATTGTGAGGAACTATTAATAGCCAGTGTGTGTGTGTGTGTGTGTGTGTGTGTGTGTGTGTGTGTGTGTGTGTGTGTGTGTGTGTGTGTGTGTGTGTGTGTGTGTGTGTGTGTGTTTATGCAGTATAACTTCACTTCATTTGCGCAGCAGGACAGTACTTTGCCCTCTAGTCCTCCTGCACCTCTACCTTCTCCTCTCTCTCCCCTCACCCCTCCTCACGTCTCTCCCCTCACCCCTCCTCACGTCTCTCCCATCACCCTTCCTCACCCTTCTCCTCTCCTCCCCTCAACCTCTCTCTTTTCACCTCTCCTCCCCTCACCCCTCATCATCACTCTCTCCCCTCTCCCCTCCCAACCCCTCACCTCTCCTCCCCTCACTCCTCATCATCACTCTCTCCCCTCTCCCCTCCTCACCCTCTCCTCACCCCTCCTCACCCTCTCACCCCTACTCACCCCTCTCCTCTCCTCACCCCCCCTCCTGATCTTTACCTGCCCAGCTTCCTCCAGTCTGACATATTAAATCTGTAATTTACGACTCTCTCCTCTCTTTCTATCGACTCTCTCTGTATCTCATTCTCTATGTCTCTCATTCTCTCTGTCTCTCATTCTCTCTGTCTCTCATTCTCTCTGATTCTCATTCTCTCTGTCTCTCATTCTCTCTGTCTCTCATTCTCTCTGTCTCTCATTATTTCTGCCTCTCATTCTCTCTGACTCTCATTCTCTCTGTCACTCATTCTCCCTGTCTCTCATTCTCTCTGTCTCTCATTCTTTCTGTCTCTCATTCTTTCTGTCTCTCTCTTTCTGCTCCTCATTCTTTCTGTCTCTCTCTTTTTTTTCTCTCATTCTTTCTGTCTCTCATTCTTTCTGTCTCTCAGTCTTTCTGTCTCTCAGTCTTTCTGTCTCTCTCTGTCGGACTCTTCACACAGAGCTCACGTACCCTTCTACTAATTCCTGAACCTGATCAGAGGGCAGTGGCGTTCCAACATTCCGCTCCCGGAATCATAATGAAAGTGTCAGGCTCTGCCGAGGACCTGGACTTATGCACACACCTGGAGAATGGAGCCGGGGGAGATGGCTGCCGTTTTACGGACTCCTAAACAATTGTGCTATTGTGTGTGTTTTTTTTGCGTTATTTGTGACTTATTTTGTACATAATGTTTCTGCCACTGTCTCATAAGACCAAAAATAACTTCTGGATATCAGGACTGCGATTACTCACCTCGTACTGGATGAAGATTTTTTTCTTTAACTTCTCTAGGGTAGGTGGCAGCATTCGGAATTTTGGATGAAAAGCATGCCCAAATTAAACTGCCTGCTTCTCGCGCCCAGAAGATATGATATGCATATGACTGGTAGATTTGGATAGAAAACACTCTAAAGTTTCCAAAACTGTTAAAATAGTGTCTGTGAGTATAACAGAACTGATTTGGCAGGTGAAAACCTGAGAAAAATCCATTCGGGAAGTAGTTTTCTATTCAATGCCATTACAGTATCCATTGACTTAGGACTCAAATTGCAGTTCCTATGCCTTCCACTAGATGTCAACAGTCTTATAAATTGTTTCAGGCTTGTATTCTGAAAAATGAGGAAGTAAGAGCAGTCTGAATGAGTGGACCCTAAAGTGTCACAGAGCTTTTTCATGCGCGAAACCGAGAGAGTGCCTTTCTTGTTTACATTTTATATTGACGACGTTATTGTCCGGTTGAAATATTATCGATTATAAAAAAAAAAAACTGAGGATTGAATTTAAACATCGTTTGACATGTTTCTATGAACTTTACGGATACAATTTGGATTTTTTGTCTGCCTGTTTTGACTGCGTTTGAGGTTGTGGATTACTGAAGAAAACGCGCAAACAAAACAGAGGTTTTTGGATATAAAGAGACTTTATCGAACAAAATTAACATTTATTGAGTAAATGAATGTCTGCTGAGTGCAACCATATGAAGATCATCAAAGGTAAGGGATTAATTTTATCTTTATTTCTGACTTGTGTAACTCTTCTACTTGGCTGGTTACTGTTTGTAATGATTTGTCTGCTGGGCTATGTTCTCAAATAATCGTAAGGTATGCTTTTGCCGTAAAACATTTTTTAAATCTGACACCGAGGTTGGATTCACAAGAAGTTAATCTTTAAACCTATGTAAAATATGTTTTGTTTTCTGAATTTTTATGATGACTATTTCTGTATTTGAATTTGGCGCCCAGCAGTTTCACTGGCTGTTGAAGAGGTGGGATGCTAACGTCTCACGTACCCAAGAGAGGTTAACGTGTTGGATGCGAAGGATTTACTTCATACATCTGACAAGGCCCAAGTCCCTGTCATTCGCATGAGAAAGAGAGAGATTTTTGGGGACTTAAGTCGGGGTGCCTTGTAAGGATCCGACGGCGAGTGGGTATTCCGCCTTTCGCCTCAGTCCTGTTAGCCAATATACAATCATTGGATAACAAAATAGAGGAGCTATGATCATGAATATCCTTCCAACGGTACATTAAAAGCTGTAATATCTTATTTCACCGAGTCGTGGCTGAATGACAACACAGATAACATATAGCTGGCGGGGTTTACGCTGCATAGGCAAGATAGAACAGCTGCCTCAGTTGAGACAAAGGGTGGAGGTCTGTGTATATTTGTAACAACAGCTGGTGCACAAAATCTAATATTAATGAAGTCTCTAGGTTTTGCTCACCTGAGGTAAAGTATCTCATGATAAGCTGTAGACAATACTATTTACCAAGAGTTTTTTCATCTAAGTTTTTTTGTAGCTGTCTAATTACCACCTTAAACCGTGCTGGCATTAGGACCGCACTGAATTATCTATATAAGGCCATAATCGAACAGGAAAAGCTTCATCCAGAGGTGACACTCCTAGTGGCCAGGGACTTTACATCAGGGACATTTTAATCCGTTTTACCTCATTTCTACCAGCATGTTAAATTTGCAGCCAGTGGGAAAAAAAACTCGAGACCACCTTAACTCCAGACACAAAGACGGGTACAAAGCTCTTTCTCGCCCTCCATTTGGCAAATCTGAACATAATTCTATCCTGTAGATTCCCGCTTACAAGCTAAAACTAAAGCAGGAAGCACCAGTGACTCGGTCAATAAAGAAGTGGTCAGATGACGCAGATGCTAAGCTACAGGATTGTTTTGCTAGCACCGACTGGAATATGTTCCGGGATTCATCCAATGGCATTGAGGAGTATACCACCTCAGTCACCGGCTTCATCAATAAGTCTATCGATGACGTTGTCCCCACAGTGACCGTACATATATACCCAAACCAGAAGCCATGGATTACAGGTAACATCCGCACTGAGCTAAAGGGTAGAGCCTCCGCTTTCAAGGAGTGGAACTCTAACCCGGAAGCTTATAAGAAATCCCATCAAACAGGCAAAGCTTCAATACAGGACTAAGATTGACTCGTACTACACCGCTCCAATGCTCGTCGGATGTGTCAGGGCTTCCAAACTATTACAGACTACAAAGTGAAGCACAGCTGCGAACTGCCCAGTGACACGAGCCTACCAGACGAGCTAAATTACTCCTATGCTCACTTTGAGGCAAGTAACACTGAAACATGCATGAGAGCATCAACTGTTCCGGACGACTGTGTCATCACGCTCTCTGTAGCCGATGTGTAAATAGGTCAACATTCACAAGGCCGCAGGGCAAGATGGATTACCAGGACGTGTACTCTGAGCATGTGCTGACCAACTAGCCAGTGTCTTCACTGACATGTTCAACCTGTCCCTGACTGAGTATGTAATACCAACATGTTTCAAGCAGACAACCACAGTCGCTGTGCCCAAGAACACAAAGTAACCTGCCTAAATGACTTCCGACCCGTAGCACTCACATCTGTGCCATGAAGTGCTTTGAAAGGCTGGTCATGGCTCACATTAACATCATTATCCCAGAAACGATAGACCCACTCCAATTTCTATACAGCCCTAACAGATCCACAGATGATGCAGTCTCAATTTGCAATCCACACTGCCTTTTCTCACCTGGACAAAAGGTTCACCGACGTGAGAATGCTATTCATTGACTACCGCTCAGCGTTCAACACCATAGTGCCCTCAAAGGCCATCACTAAGCTATGGACCCTGGTACTAAACACCTCCCACTCCAACTGGATCCTGGGCTTCCTGACGGGCCGCCCCAAGGTGGTGAGTGTAGATAACAACACATCTGCCACGCTGATCCTCAACACGGGGGCCCCTCAGGGGTGTGTGCTCAGTCCCTTCCTGTACTCCCTGTTCACCGTTGACTGTATGGCCAGGCACGACTCCAACAACATCATTTTGAATACGACACAACAGTTGTACGCCTGATCACTGACAGCGATGAAACCGTCTTTTGGGAGGAGGTCAGAGACCTGGCCGTGTGGTGCGAGGATAACAACCTCTCCGTCAACGTGATCAAAACAAAGGCGATGATTGTGTGCTACAGGAAAGGGAGGACTGAGCACACCCCCATTCTCATCAACGGGGCAGTAGTGGAGCAGGTTGAGAGATTCAAGTTCCTTGGTGTCCACATCACCAACAAACTATCATGGTCCAAACACACCAAGACAGTTGTGAAGAGGGCACGACAAAGCCTATTCCCCCTCAGGAAACTGAAAAGATTTGGCATGGGTCCTCAGGTCCTCAAAAAGTTCTACAGCTGCACCATCGAGAGCATCCTGACTGGTTGCATTACTGCCTGGTATGGCAACTGCTCAGCCTCTGACCGCAAGGCACTACAGAGGGTAGTCCGCATGGCCCAGTGCATCACTGGGGCCAAGCTTCCTGCCATCCAGGACCTCTATACCAGGTGGTGTCAGATGAAGGCCCTAAAAATTGTCAAAGACTCCAGCCACCCTAGGCATAGACTGTTCTCTCTGCTAACGTACAGCAAGTGGTATCAGAATGCCAAGTATAGGTCCAAAAGGCTTCTTAACCTTTCATTGCTACTAACCCCGGATCCGGGAGCACCCCCCACCCCCCACACACTGATTAGCATAGATAGCATAGCTTCAGAAGTAGATAGTAGCATCTAAATATCATTAAATCACAAGTCCAAGACACCAGATGAAAGATACAGATCTTGTGAATAAAGCCACCATTTCAGATTTTTAAAATGTTTTACAGGGAAGACAAAATATGTAAATCTATTAGCTAAACACGTTAGCAAAATACACCACTATTCTAACTCCATCAGTTTCTTACTCCTTCAGGTGCTATCACCAATTCGGCTCAACTAAGATATTGATAGCCAATAACCTATAAAAAAAACCATCAGATGACAGTCTGATAACATATTCATGGTATAGGATAGTTTTTGTTAGAAAAAAGTGCATATTTCAGGTAGAAATCACAGTTTACAATTGCACCGACCATCACAAATCCACTAGAATTACTAGATAGAGCAACGTGTATGACCAATTTACTCATCATAAAACATTTCATAAAAATAGACAAAGCATAGCAATGGAAAGACCCAGTTCTTGTGATTTCAGACCATATTTCAGATTTTCTAAGCGTTTTTCAGCGAAAACACAATAAATCGATAAGTTAGCATACTACATGTTCCAACGTTACCAGAGCATCGATTCCAGCCAAAGAGCGCTATAACGTAACCACCGCCAAAAGATATTAATTTTTTCACTAACCTTCTCAGAATTCTTCCGATGACACTCCTGTAACATCATTTTACAACATACATATACAGTTTGTTCGAAAAGGTGCATATTTAGCCATACAAAACCGTGGTTACACAATGAAAATACTAGGAAATCAAGCCTCAATATGTCTGACGTCATCTATCAGAGTGATCTAGTTTAATTAAAAGCTAATCATATACTTGACTAAAAAATACAGGGTTGACAGGAATCGAAAGACAAATTAGTTCTTAATGCAACCGCTGATTTACATTTTTAAAATTATCCTTACTTTTCAATACAGGGTTGGCCAAGTGAAGCTATACCAAACAAAATGGCGATATATGCGTTTAAAATATTTCGACAGAAACACGGTTTATCATATTAAATATTGCTTACTTTGAGCTGATCTTCCATCATATTCTTGGGCAATGTATCCTTTCTATGTTATAAACGTCTTTTGGTCGATAGATGTCCTCTGTCCTTCGAAATGTCCATCACCAACGACCGACACTCTAAAACGTGTCCAAACTTTCAGAGTGCACGACAAAGAAATTCCTCAAAATCGCACTAAACGGATATAAATTGATATAAAACGGTTAAAATTCACTACATTATGATGTTTTTAACAACTATAACGACTGAAAACATGACCGGAGAAATACTGCTGGTTAGAAAACGATTTGGAACGAGGCAGGTCCGATGTCCTTTACGCTTCAGGCGCACGTTGAGAAAGGGTGGTCTCTGTACATTTTCGTCTTTTATAATGGCTGTGAACGTCCCATCGATTCCATTGAAAACGTGATGACGTACAGACACCCAGAGGAAGACGTAGGCAGTGTCGGTTTCTTCATAGCATTCACTGTCGCCTTAAAAACAGACCCCAGATCAGAGGTAAAAATTTCTGAAATCTGAACCCTGTCATGAAAAGTGCTGTAGAAATTGTTCTGTACCACTCAGAGACAAAATTTCAACTCCTATAGAAACTATAGACTGTTTTCTATCCAATAATAACAATAATATGCATATTGTACGATCAAGAATTTAGCACGAGGCAGTTTAATTTGGAGACACAAATATGCTAATGCGGAACAGCACCCCCTATAGTTGCAAGAAGTTAACAGCTTTTACCCACAAGTCATCAGACTCCTGAACAGCTAATCAAATGGCTACCCAGACTTTTTGCATTGATTCCCCCACACCATCTTTTATGCTGCTGCTACTTTCTGTTTGTTATCTACGCATAGTCACTTTAACAAAACCTACATGTACATATTCCCTCCATTACCTCGACTAACCTGTGCCCCCACAAATTGACTCTTTACCAGTAACCCCTGTATATGGTCTCGCAACTGTTATTTTACTGCTGCTCTTATTTGTTATTTTAATTTTAATACAAAAATGTACCTTTCTATTTTTACTTAAAACCTCTTAAGGATCTGCCACTTTTTCCAATTTTGCCTAAAATGACATACCAAAATCGAACTGCCTGTTGCTCAGTCCCTGAAGCAATGACAAGCATATTCTTGATACCATTTGAAAGGAAACACTTTGAAGTTTGTGGAAATGTGAAAGGAATGTAGGAGAATACAACATATTCGCTCTGGTAAAAGATAATACAAAGATAAAAGCGACAATTTAAAAAAAAAAAAATTGTAGTATCATCTTTGAAATGTAAGAGAAAGGCCATAATGTATTTTTCCAGCCCAGGTGCAATTTAGTTTTTTCCCACTAGATGGCAACAGTTTATGTGAAACGTTTTAGACTGATCTAATGAACCATTGCATTTCTGTTCAAAATGTTGTATCTAGACATGCCAAATGTGTTTGTTAATAACTTTTCATTTTAGAAACTGTGCACTCTCCTCAAACAATAGCATGGTATTATTTCACTGTAATAGCTACTGTACATTGGACAGTGCTGTCAGATTAAAAAGAATGTTAGCTTTCTGACAATATCAGATATGTCTATGTCCTGGGAAATGTTCTTGTTACTTACAACCTCATGCTAATCACATTAGCCTACGTTAGCTCAACCGTCCCGCAGGGGACCCACCGATCCTGTTAACAGTTCATTTTCTTAAAACTGCATTGTTGGTTAATGGCTTGTAACTAAGCATTTCACTGTAAGGTCTACACCTGTTGTATTCGCAGCATGTGACAAATACAATTGTATTACATTTTATTTTATTTACACACACAAACACACACACACACACACACACACACACACACACACACACACACACACACACACACACACACACACACACACACACACACACACACACACACACACACACACACACACACACACACACACACAATTTAATAATTTGTCAAATGTTGTTGTTTCATTCAATCAATCAACTAATTAACCAGTTCCACCACACAACCGCTTGTAATTTGAGCCAGTTAATTTCATCCTGTTTTCCCAGCATGCTCCTCTTCTCTATAATAAGAATGAATGGGGCCTGTTGCAACAAAGATTGGCCACTAGATTATCGCCAGCTGATCTCTCTTAAACCATCAATACAGCAAAATGTACCTGCACAGCTGATCTCTCCTTTTACCATCAATACAGCAAAATTTACCTGCATAGATCGTCTCAGATGCAACCGTCAGCTGCCACTTATTTACCGCTCGATAACTCGGATGTCCGTGTTATCTTTTAGTCCTCATTGTAACCAACATTTTTTCAAGAAAGTTTCGCTCTATGGTGGGTATTATCATCATAACAATTTGATTCTGCTTTTTTTACATGACTAAGTACGATTTATATATTTAACGATCATTCCGTACAACTGAGATATAGTATTCATTTCCTTGTTTACGGTGGCAAATCTACTATGACAATGTTGTCTACCCGACACATTGTCTGACTGGAAAAGTCATGGAGTTGAAATTATATTTTGTTTCCAATTTATGCAATAAATTAATGATTTGAATTGTCTGAATCGATTTCTTATCAAGCGGGGAAAAGGAAATATTATTAAACTGTGATAGTCTACTCATTTGACATATGAAACTAAATCATAATTGTGTTGTATTTGGAATCAAATTATATTGTATTCTAAGTAAGTTATATAAAGTTGCACAATGATATTATAATAACTTTTTTTTTTTTTATCGTGCTGGTGGTAAGAGTAACATTTCCTATGTTGTGTGGATAGCAGAGATTATGTCTATATTTTTAGAACAACGTGATAACACTGAACAGTGAGTCGTTGTATAATCTTACAGGACTCCAAGGCCAGCAGACCTGTTCTGGCATACTGTACTTTATTGAAGAAACAATGTTATGACATCACATCAGCTGGTCTGCAGGTTCTGCAGTTTCTTCATTGTAGCCAGCTTTGTGTAATCTCTCATTAGTAGCGTGTTTAAGATATCCAGTGATAACGTGTCTTCGTTGCAATCCTGCCTTACTTGTTAATCCTTTAGCCAGGAAATGTGTTTATTACATTTAGTTTAGTTGCTTTAATACACTTCACAAATAACTGGTCAGACATTAAAATATAAAACAACGTCATACCTGTGTATTACTGAGAACGTGTACATCCTTAATAACAACATCATACCTGTGTATTACTGAGAACGTGTACATCCTTAATAACAACATCACACCTGTGTATTACTGAGAATGTGTACATCCTTAATAACACCATCATACCTGTGTATTAATGAGAATGTGTACATTCTTAATAACAACATCACACCTGTGTATTACTGAGAATATGTACATCCTTAATAACAACATCATACCTGTGTATTAATGAGAATGTGTACATTCTTAATAACAACATCATACCTGTGTATTACTGAGAATGTGTACATCCTTAATAACAACATCATCATCATTATTAACACAGTCATTCTTTAAATGGACAACATTAAGCACTTTTTATAATAGATTTTTGTATTTGGCAAAAAGGTTGTTGAAATCCAAAAATCACATGATGAATTATCTGAGAGACAGAGAAGGGAGAGAGAGAGAGAGGAAGAGAGAGGAAGATAATATCGCTGTCTCATTTAATGGACAAGCAGCATTTTCGCTTTCATCAAGTGTTATCAAATCTTCTGGTGTAATTCAATTTCTGTTGTAAGGAGATATTGAGCTAGCACAAAGAGAGGTACTGGTAATGTACTCTGGAGTAGTACTCTTCAGCTCCACTGAAACTCCCCCCGTCTTCAATTACACACGCACATGGAAGCACATACATGCACACATGCACGACTACACACACGCATATTTAAATACGCATATTTCAATAATCTGCATGTGACTTCCGGTGTACACAGTGAAAAACGCTGCAGCTTCTTTATGAGACCAAACTCTCTGAAAACGTTTATAATTTAAGAAATCGGCCCGTAAACTGGAGGCAGTCTGAATCCCAGGAGGTTGAAAGACAGTCAATTGACAGTCATGTTGGGGAATGTTTGGCGAGTAATCTGGATACCCTAGCTATACATTTAGCTGGCTATCTGCCTTGATCGGCAATAACAGAAACAATTAACAGTTAAAACATACGAACTCCGGTAGAAATCTACTCAGTGGTGAAAAAAGTATGGAGACACATTTATCGATGAAAGAAAGTGCCAATATCGTGGCTAATCTCATGACGGAGATACGGAGTCTAGGTACAAATATATAATAAAAGATGGACGAAATGAAGCTGAGTATTGAAAAAGGAAAGAATAGTGAAGTTGACAGCTTATGTGCATCTTCGGAGAAAACCATTCAGGATAATTCTACAGCTTTGGAGAAAGCCATTCAGGATAATTCTACAGCTTTGGAGAAAGTCATTCAGGATAATTCTACAGCTTTGGAGAAAGTCATTCAGGATAGTCCTACAGCTTTGGAGAAAGTCATTCAGGATAATTCTACAGCTTTGGAGAAAGTCATTCAGGATAGTCCTACAGCTTTGGAGAAAGCCATTCAGGATAATTCTACAGCTTCGGAGAAAGCCATTCAGGATAATTCTACAGCTTTGGAGAAAACCATACAGGATAATTCTACAGCTTCGGAGAAAACCATACAGGATAATTATACAGCTTTGGAGAAAACCATTCAGGATAATTCTACAGTTTTGGAGAAAGCCATTCAGGATAATTCTACAGCTTGGAGAAAGCCATTCAGGATAGTCCTACAGCTTCGGAGAAAGTCATTCAGGATAATCCTACAGTTTTGGAGAAAGCCATTCAGGATAGTCCTACAGCTTCGGAGAAAACCATTCAGGATAATTCTACAGCTTTTGAGAAAGTCATTCAGGATAGTTCTACAGCTTTGGAGAACGTCATTCAGGATAATTCTACAGCTTTGGAGAAAACCATTCAAGATAATAATACAGCTTTGGAGAAAGTCATTCAGGATAATTCTACAGCTTTGGAGAAAGCCATTCAAGATAGTCCTACAGCTTCGGAGAAAACCATTCAGGATAATTCTACAGCTTTGGAGAAAGTCATTCAGGATAGTTCTACAGCTTTGGAGAAAGCCATTCAGGATAGTCCTACAGTTTTGCTGACTCAACTGGAGAATAATAACAAGCAGCTACAAGACCACGTAGCTCTTAAAGGTAGACGTCTGGAGTCCCGTGTAGAATTCCTAGAATCAATGAGAATAAGCGCTGCCAAAACAGCAAAGTTCGACCCAGACGTGTCTATCATAGTGGCAGGACTGCCAGCTGATGAAAACGAGGACCTAATCTCCAAAGGCTGAGAAACAGAGGTGACTGCAGTTGAGAGGATGACGGAGAGAGGTAATGGTCCCGGGGTTGTGAAGGTGGAGTGTCCGTCCGTGGAGGAGAAAGTGGCTCTGATATGGAAGAAAAGTAAAACCAGGAGGAAAGGACTATTTCGTCACGGGAAGCGAACAGGTCATGAAACGAGATCAACCAGAGCTACAACGCGGACATGGGGTGGACAGACCTACTACATACTTAGGGGCTTCCCATCCCCTACGAGGTTTGATTTCAATAGCGCATTGGAATGTTAACAGATAGACTTCCTTGAACAATAAATTAACAATAACAATACTAAAATCCTTAATCTCAGACATTATCTCAAGAAATGAAATGCATTTGCGTTGGCCAAAAGCGATTTATATTGAAGGTGTATGTATGGTATGGACACAACAGAAAAACTCATGTGAAATCCCCCAGGGGTTCTGGGGGAGTGGGAATATGTGTAAAGTCTGATATGATGAAAGCATATAAAATTGAAATTATCGATAGAGCCAAAGAAGGAATTATTGTTTTGTGCTTTGAACAAAGGGAGTCAGAATATTGTGTTGTTGTGT
Organism: Salvelinus alpinus; assembly: GCF_045679555.1. Classification (NCBI taxonomy): domain Eukaryota; kingdom Metazoa; phylum Chordata; class Actinopteri; order Salmoniformes; family Salmonidae; genus Salvelinus; species Salvelinus alpinus. The sequence goes on along the minus strand of NC_092106.1, from coordinate 40,137,325 downwards.
TTTCATGCTATTTGCCACCTGAACAGTCCACATGGGGTAGAGATGCATCCTCCTTCTATAGTCATTTGTTTAGTCAAGGATACTTATATACAGAAGCATATGCTATTTACATATGTGGGTATCTTAACAGTTGAATTGGGATGTTAGATGACAATGTAAATGATATTGATGATATTCCATTGCATGTTGCTTTGGATGGCTTTGTTAATCATAATCGGGAAACCCAATTAGAATTCCTTTCGGGACTCCAAAATGTTTATCATTAATAGAATGCTTAGCCCCTTAAGCGATAACTTTACATCCATATCTGGCAATGGAAAAGCTGTGGTGGACTATATAGTTACCCTCCACAACTGTCTAGAAACTTATTTGGAATTAAAGGTGTTACCCCATACACAGATGTTTTGACTTTATTGGAGAAGAAAGTAGACTTCCTGATAATTCTCTTTTATTTAGGATCTTTTCTGTTGGCCACAAACTTTCTCAACCAGGTATTACTGTGCATCTCTCGGGGCAAAAGATACATACCCCGAATAGGCCTAAATGTAATAAAATAAATGTGACAAATGACTTTCTATGTTCTGAAATGGCATGTAGAGGTCTGATGGAACTCATCGAAACTCTGCAAAGAAACAACATTTGATTTAGATGTGTGGTATGAAACATTTTTGTGATATTATATATTCTGAAATGGGGAAAAATTATGCAAATAAAGAATACACCATCAAGTCCAGGAAAGTTTACAAGCCGAACACGCCTTATTGGAATGATGAGTTATGGGATCTATGGTCTGTAATGTGCAAGGCTGAGTTCTTATTTTCACAGTGTAAAGATAGGAATACAAGAGAACAGTGTAGGATGGATTTGAAGAAAAAACAGCATGTGTTTGATAAAAGACTGTCCCTGTTCAAACGGAGATATTAGAGTGGGCAGATATTACACCTTGAGGAGATACAGACAAAAAATCCTCAACAGTTTTGGAGCCAAATAAACAAAACCAAAATGACATAAGAAAACTCCAATGGATGTCAGGGAAGAGCAAGGGGGGACAGAACTTTGATATTACACAGGTACTTAAGGAATGTGAGAAGGGGTTTGCTAGTTTGTTCTCAGGAAACTAAAATGTGGCATATTTTGAGAAATAATTGGCCCAGCGTCATCGGGGTTTGGCCGGGGTCGGACATCACTGTAAATAAGAATTTGTTCTTAACTGACTTGCCTAGTTGAATAAAGGTAAAACAAGTATTTAAAAACTGCCTAATAACGTTTTAAAATACCCTAAATTAATTGAAGTCCTGAGTACACAGTTTTAAAATCCCCTAAATGAATTGACATCCTGAGTATACTGAGTACAGTATACTGCCATCCACTTGGTAGAAGTCTATAGTGAACCCCATTTCTAAATCTTCAAAAAAATGACCCTAGAGTGCCACTGAACTATAGAGTTGTAAGTTATTTAAGCATGGTTTATAAATTCTAATCATCCATCCTCAACAGTAGGCTAATGACCCTTTTGGAGGATCAAAACATTCTGGTGGAAAAACAAAATGTATTTCGTAAATCCAGAGCCTGTATAGATCATATCTTCTCGGTCTGTACAATAATCAGAACGAGATTACCCAAAGATTTAATTGATTTCCAGGAAGCTTTTGATTTTGTAAATAGGGATATTTTAGCTTAAAGTTTGTTAAAGACAGGTTTTGATGGGAAATTGTATCACGCAATCCAGTCTCGTTACAAAGTACCAATTGCTTGTGTACGTGTTAATGAATATCATACAGATATGGTACAGATTGGTTTCCCACACCCTCAGGCGTAAAACAAGGAGACACCTTATTACCGACTTTGTTTGCCATGTTTATAAATGATTTGGTAAAATAAATTAAATAGTTCAATATTGGAGTAAGATATGATGATGAAAGGCTAAGTATCCTTTTACATGCTGATGATATTATTTTGATGTCAGAAACTGAACAAGACCTGCAGAACATGTTGTTTTGTACGGCGTGGTAGCCGTACATTTTCCTTTAATAAATGAACACTAAATATGATCCCCAATCAGAGACAACGATAAACAGCTGCCTCTGATTGGAAACCATAACAGGCCAACATAGACACACAAACAGCTAGATGACCCACCCTAGTCACACCCCGACCCAACCAACATAGAGAATAAAAAGCTCTCTATGGTCAGGGCGTGACACTGAGTGATGAGGAGAAACTGAAATGTTTTTTTGTCCGTTGTGTATTTCCGTTTGCAGAATATTTAGATAAAGCCTGGAATAAAATAAAAAAGGCTATCTGTATATAAATTATTAAATATTTAGCTTCTATTTGGTAAATGGCAGGTGTGTATGGAGATTATGGGTTCAAATGCCTTCTGTTTCTTTTTTTCTGTATATGTTATGTTATGTATGTATATATGTATGTATATATGTATGTATGTTTGTAAGAATGTATGTCTGTATATACAGTGTGTATGTATGTATATTTTTTACTGAATAGGTATACAATTCTTGTTTGTTATTTACTATTATGTATCGATTTTTTTATATTTGTTATATATACATGTATATTTTTCACTCTTTATGTGATGCGTAATGCAGAGAACACCGGAAGAATAATTATCATTTACCACAGTGAATTGTAATGTTTGTTTATGTGTCAATTAATCCTAAAAGGGATGGGTTGCCAATTGGCAATTTGACATGAAAATACAACTTTATTTATTTATTATTTCATAAAAAAATGTCATTCATTCGCACACACATACCAGGGGGTGCTATTTTCACTTTTGGTGAAAATCGTATGATTTTTAAACGGCCTCGTACTCAATTCTTGCTAGTACAATATGCATATTATTATTACTATTGGATAGAAAACAACCTCTAGTTTCTAAAAACGTTTGAATTTTTTCTCTGAGTGGAACAGAAGTCATTTGGCAGCACTTTCCCTGACCAGGAAGTAGAATGCAAGATGTCTATGCTCGCTTCAACGCTCTGCCTATACATGGTCATGCCACCTATGACCCGAAACACAGTTCATACGCCTTCCTCTGGGTGTCAAGAGGACGTCAGAGGAGAAATTATGTGTTTATCTTGTTCTGACGTGAAATAAGACCTATTTCTTTGACGTGACCGTCCATTTCCGGAAGTCTGAAGCGCGCGACTTGGAAGAGAGATTGTGTTTTGTTTTGCTGCCGTTTCGGATGTCAACTATCTCGGGCTCGGATTTGATTTGATAAATGAGACCATATCATCGTAATGTATGTTTTTTCAATATAGTTTAATCAGATTATTTGAATTTTTTCGGGAGTTTTGCCGTGTTCCGTTCTGTGACTTTGTTTACTTGGAGAGATCCGTGCCACTCGACTAGTACCCATGCTAAATGAAGAGGGAAAGGTACCATTCTGAATGGAATGAACGACTCATCTGGACTAAGGACACCTTGATCAACATTCTGATGAAAGATCAGCAAAAGTAAGACCCAATTTATAATGTTATTTCATATATCTGTCGTGCATGTGAACTGGTCGTGGGCGCCCAGCTGGTTCTGGCTGGCGTGGCTATGCTAATTTAGCGCTACATTTTGTTTTCGCTGTAAAACATTTAATAAATCGGAAATATTGTCTGGAATCACAAGAATCCTGTCTTTCAATTGCTGCACAGTATGTATTTCTCAGATATGTTTTATGATGAGTAATTAGTTATTTGACGTTGGTGTCTGTAAATGTTATGGCTGCTTTCGGTGCAATTTCTGATTGTAGCTGAAATGTAATTTATGATTTATACCATAAATATGCACATTTTTCAAAAAAAACATATGCTATACAATAAATATGTTATCAGACTGTCATCTTATGAAGTTGGTTCTTGGTTAGTGGCTATATATATCTTTATTTGGTCGAATTAGTGATAGCTAGTGACGGAGTAAAAAACTGATGGAGTTCGAAAAGTGCTCTCTTTTGCTGACGTGGTTAGCTAATAGATTTACATATTTTGTCTTCCCTGTAAAACATTTTAAAAATCGGACATGTTGGCTTGATTCACAAGATGTGTACCTTTCATATGCTGTATTGGACTTGTTAATGTGTGAAAGTTAAATATTTCTAAAAAACTTTTTTTTGAATTTCGCGCTCTGCCTTTTCAGTGGAATGTGGGAGGAGTTCCGCTAGCGGAACGGGGGAGCGAGACAGGTTAAAACACACTATGTTCTCACTACCAAACAGCAATTGGGCACCTCATACTGCAGATTGATTACGGCCTTGCTTCTGATTTAGTTAAAAGCAATGCTTTTTATTATTAGTCTATTCAGAGAGTGCTAGACTATGTGATCCTGCTCTGGCTCTGAGATTAATTGGCCATAGAATAGAAAGAGATCATTAGGCTAATCATTTGTAGCTATGGGGTTATGGAATTACAAGAGAAGCTCAAAAATGGTCTGTGGCTAATTCCAAAGCAGAGAACACACACTTGTACACATGCACACACACACACACACACACACACACACACACACACACACACACACACACACACACACACACACACACACACACACACACACACACACACACACACACACACACACACACACACACACACACACACACACACACACACACACACACACACAGCTTGCTCATCAGCTCAGAATAAGTGGGGGAACATAACAAGAAACAAGACTACCAATTAGGCTATATCTCTCTGTGTGATACTGAATGTATTGCTTGCAATTTCTCCTCCTACTACTACTACTACTATACGTACTATAACTACTACTACTAATATTATAACTACTGCTACTATTACTACTGCTACCGCTACTATTACTAATGATATTTCTACTACTACTAATACTACTAATACTATAACTGCTACTACTAATACTAAACGTACTATAACTACTACTACTAATGCTACTAATACTATAACTACTACTACTAATACTATACGTACTATAACTACTACTACTAATATTATAACTACTATTACTACTGATACCACTACTATTACTGATGATACTACTACTACTACTACTACTACTACTACTAATACTAATACTATAACTACTACTACTAATATTATAACTACTGCTACTATTACTATTACTACTGCTACCACTACTATTACTAATGATAGTATTGCTACTACTACTACTGCTAATACTATAACTACTACTACTAATACTATACGTACTATAACTACTACTACTAATATTATAACTACTGCTACTATTACTATTACTACTGCTACCGCTACTATTACTAATGATACTACTACTACTACTAATACTATACGTACTATAACTACTACTACTAATACTACTAGTGCAAATATTATGACTGCTACTACTAATATTATGACTACTACTACTACTACTACTTTAACTACTTCTACTACTACTAATCTACTAATACCATAACTACTATAACCAGTACTACTAATACTATACGTACTATAACTAATACTACTAATGCTATAACTGTTACTACTAATAATATGACTACTACTACTACTACTACTACTACGAATACTATAACTACTACTACAAATAATAATAATAATACCATAATTACTATACCAAATACTAATAATAATAGAACTACTACTACTAATAGTATGACTACTACTACTAATACTATAAATACCATAACTAATACTATAACTACTACTACTAATACTACTTTACCTATTACTACTACTACAACTAACAATATAACTATTATAACTACTACAACTAACAATATAACTACTATAACTACTACTACTAATACTACTATTACTATTATTACTGCTACTACTACTACTGATGATACTAATGCTACTACTACTACTAACAATATAACTACTATAACTACTACTACTAATACTACTATTACTATTATTACTGCTACTTCTACTACTGCTGATACTAATGCTACTGCTACAACTAGTAATAGTACTACTGCTACTACTAGTACTACTGCTACTATTGCTACTACTGCTAATGCTACTACTACTACTACTACTACTACTATTACTACTAATTGCTACGTTAAAACAACATATTCCAAGGCAACAGGCATAATGTCTTGGTTACCTAGGGACAGGAATCAGTGTAATACAAACATGACATTTTGACAGGGAATTTTTGTAGACGACAAAACGGAGTGGTTGTCTGTTCAACAGGGGATTGCTAGCACAAGTTAGGATGGTTAAAATGCTGTGTGTTGTTGACTGGATGCTGGGAATAACAGATCAGTTGGAGGAACAAAGCCTGTTACATACCTGTGACATGGATATGACATCCGCCACCTTTGTGCCAGTCTATCTATTTATCGCTCTCTCTTTCTCTCTCGGCACCTCTTGTTTCTATTCAAAGATTTTGACAGCCATTATGATAGGCAGTCTCTCACTCTCGTTTTGATCTCTCCATCGCAGGGTCTCACTGGGGATCAACAAGGATATCATGGAATCACTCTATTATGACTGTCTCTGTACAACTAGCTCTCACAGTCTCACGTCTCAGACTTAAACGTTCAGCCAACATTTTTAAGTTGTTGCAAACGTCAAATTTAGAAGTGTTTAAGGTTATGTTTCGGCATTGACTCCAAATTCTTAAGGTAGGGGCATTAACTCGAAATGGTTAACCCAAGGATCATGACTTTGAATTTTAAGACCCCTTGAAGCATCAAAACATTATATATATAAAAATGGAATGACAAATAGTTTTTTGTCTTACTGCTATTAGCCCATACAAACCCATTTAATAACATATGCACTAGATGGAACAACAAAAATATATAAAAAGTAAGTTTGTTCTGAAGTTTCTCTCCTATATCTGAGAAATATAAGACATATCAGTAAACAATTGTTTGTTTTCAACAACATATTTCCGGCATTAAACAGGAAACTAGGCATATTTCGCGTGTTACTACTTCACAGGAGAGGCATTTGAACATAACTATAATATATTTTTTTATCAAAATGCAGAGAGTTTGACAGGTACTATATATATATATATATATATATATATATATATATATATATATATATATATATACAGTGGGGAGAACAAGTATTTGAAACACTGCCGATTTTGCAGGTTTTCCTACTTACAAAGCATGTAGAGGTCTGTAATTCTTATCATAGGTACACTTCAACTGTGAGAGACGGAATCTAAAACAAATATCCGGAAAATCACATTGTATGATTTTTAAGTAATTCATTTGCATTTTATTGCATGACATAAGTATTTGATCACCTACCAACCAGTAAGAATTCCGGCTCTCACAGACCTGTTAGTTTTTCTTTAAGAAGCCCTCCTGTTCTCCACTCATTACCTGTATTAACTGCACCTGTTTGAACTCGTTACCTGTATAAAAGACAGCTGTCCACACACTCAATCAAACAGACTCCAACCTCTCCACAATGGCCAAGACCAGAGAGCTGTGTAAGGACATCAGGGATACAATTGTAGACCTGCTCAAGGCTGGGATGGGCTACAGGACAATAGGAAAAGTATATTGCATGTTATAATCTCTATTTTTTATATACAGTGCCTTCGGAAAGTATTCAGACCCCTTGACTTTTTCCACATTTTGTTAGGTTACAGCCTTATTCTAAAATATATCAATCTACACACAATTCCCCATAATGACAAAGCAGACCTTTACCCAGTCCTTTGTTGAAGCACCTTTGGCAGCGATCATAGCATCGAGTCTTCTTGGGTTTAACGCTACAAGATTGGCACACCTGTATTTGGTTAGTTTTTCCCATTCTTCTCTACAGATCCTCTCAAGCTCTGTCAGGTTGGATGTGGAGCGTCGCTGCACAGCTATTTTCAGGTCTCTCCAGAGATGTTTGATCAGGTTCTAGTCCGAGCTCTGGCTGGCTTACTCAAGGACATTCAGAGACTTGTCCCAAATTCACTCCTGGGTTGTCTTGGCTGTGTGCTTAGAGTTGTTGTCCTATTGGAAGGTGAACCTTTGCCCCCAGTCTGAGGTCCTGAGCACTCTGGAGCAGGTTTTCATCAAGGATCTCTCTGTACTTTGCTCTTTTCAACTTTGCCTCGGTCCTGACTAGACTCCCCAGTCCCTCTCGCTGAAAAACATCCCCACAAGATGATGTTGCCACCACCATGCTTCACTGTAGGGATGGTGCCAGGTTTCCTCCAGACGTAACGCTTGGCATTCAGGCCAAAGAGTTCAATATTGGTTTCATCAGACCAGAGAATCTTGTTTGTCATTGTCAGAGAGTCTTGAGGTGCCTTTTGGCAAACTCGAAGTGGGCCGTCATGTGCCTTTTACTGAGGAGTGGCTTCCGTCTGGCCACTCTACCATAAAGGTCCTCTCTACAGTTGTAAAGTGTCAGTAGTGCCCTCTCTCCAGTTGTAAAGTGGCAGTAGTGCCCTCTCTCCAGTTGTAAAGTGTCAGTAGTGTCCTCTCTCCAATTGTAAAGTGTCAGTAGTGCCCTCTCTCCAGTTGTAAAGTGTCAGTAGTGCCATCTCTCCAGTTGTAAAGTGGCAGTAGTGCCCTCTCTCCAGTTGTAAAGTGGCAGTAGTGCCCTCTCTCCAGTTGTAAAGTGGCAGTAGTGCCCTCTCTCCAGTTGTAAAGTGGCAGTAGTGCCCTCTCTCCAGTTGTAAAGTGTCAGTAGTGCCCTCTCTCCAGTTGTAAAGTGGCAGTAGTGCCCTCTCTCCAGTTGTAAAGTGGCAGTAGTGCCCTCTCTCCAGTTGTAAAGTGGCAGTAGTGCCCTCTCTCCAATTGTAAAGTGGCATTAGTGTCCTCTCTGCAGTTGTAAAGTGGCAGTAGTGCCCTCTCTCCAATTGTAAAGTGGCATTAGTGTCCTCTCTCCAGTTGTAAAGTGGCAGTAGTGCCCTCTCTCCAGTTGTAGAGTGGCATTAGTGTCCTCTCTCCAGTTGTACAGTGTCAGTAGTGCCCTGTCTCCAGTTGTAAAGTGTCAGTAGTGCCCTCTCTCCAGTTGTAAAGTGGCAGTAGTGCCCTCTCTCCAATTGTAAAGTTGCATTAGTGTCCTCTCTCCAGTTGTAAAGTGGCAGTAGTGCCCTCTCTCCAGTTGTAAAGTGGCAGTAGTGCCCGCTCTCCCGTGGTAAAGTGTCAGTAGTGCCCTCTCTCCAGTTGTAAAGTGGCAGTAGTGCCCTCTCTCCAGTGGTAGAGTGGTAGTAGTGCCCTCTCTCCCGTGGTAAAGTGGCAGTAGTGCCCTCTCTCCAGTTGTATAGTGGCAGTAGTGCCCTCTCTCCAGTTGTAAAGTGGCAGTAGTGCCCTCTCTCCAGTTGTAAAGTGGCAGTAGTGCCCTCTCTCCAGGTGTAAAGTGTCAGTAGTGCCCTCTCTCCCGTGGTAAAGTGGCAGTAGTGCCCTCTCTCCAGTTGTAAAATGTCAGTAGTGCCTTCTCTCCAGTTGTAAAGTGGCAGTAGTGCCCTCTCTCCAGTTGTAAAGTGTCAGTACTTCCCTCTCTCCAGTTGTAAAGTGTCAGTAGTGCCCTCTCTCCAGTTGTAAAGTGTCAGTACTTCCCTCTCTCCAGTTGTAAAGTGGCAGTAGTGCCCTCTCTCCAGTTGTAAAGTGTCAGTACTTCCCTCTCTCCAGTTGTAAAGTGTCAGTAGTGCCCTCTCTCCAGTTGTAAAGTGGCAGTAGTGCCCTCTCTCCAGTTGTAAAGTGGCAGTAGTGCCCTCTCTCCAGTTGTAAAGTGTCAGTAGTGCCCTCTCTCCAGTTGTAAAGTGGCAGTAGTGCCCTCTCTCCAGTTATAAAGTGGCAGTAGTGCCCTCTCTCCAGTTGTAAAGTGGCAGTAGTGCCCTCCCTCCAGTGGTAAAGTGGTAGTAGTGCTCTCTCTCCCGTGGTAAAGTGGCAGTAGTGCCCTCTCTCCAGTTGTACAGTGGCAGTAGTGCCCTCTCTCCAGTTGTAAAGTGGTAGTAGTGCCCTCTCTCCAGTTGTAGAGTGGCAGTAGTGCCCTCTCTCCAATTGTAAAGTGGCATTAATGTCCTCTCTCCAGTTGTAAAGTGGTAGTAGTGCCCTCTCTCCAGTTGTAAAGTGTCAGTAGTGCCCTCTCTCCAGTTGTAAAGTGGCAGTAGTGCCCTCTCTCCAGTTGTAAAGTGGCAGTAGTGCCCTCTCTCCCGTGGTAAAGTGGCAGTAGTGCCCTCTCTCCCGTGGTAAAGTGGCAGTAGTGCCCTCTCTCCAGTTGTAAAGTGTCAGTAGTGCCCTCTCTCCCGTGGTAAAGTGGCAGTAGTGCCCTCTCTCCAGTTGTAAAATGTCAGTAGTGCCCTCTCTCCAATTGTAAAGTGGCATTAGTGTCCTCTTTCCAGTTGTAAAGTGGCAGTAGTGCCCTCTCTCCAGTTGTAAAATGTCAGTAGTGCCTTCTCTCCAATTGTAAAGTGTCAGTAGTGCCCTCTCTCCAGTTGTAAAGTGTCAGTAGTGCCCTCTCTCCAGTTGTAAAGTGTCAGTAGTGCCCTCTCTCCAGTTGTAAAGTGTCAGTAGTGCCCTCTCTCCAGTTGTAAAGTGTCAGTAGTGCCCTCTCTCCAATTGTAAAGTGGCAGTAGTGTCCTCTCTCCAGTTGTAAAGTGGCAGTAGTGCCCTCTCTCCAGTTGTAAAGTGGCAGTAGTGCCCTCTCTCCAGTTGTAAAGTGTCAGTAGTGCCCTCTCTCCAGTTGTAAAGTGGCAGTAGTGCCCTCTCTCCAGTTATAAAGTGGCAGTAGTGCCCTCTCTCCAGTTGTAAAGTGGCAGTAGTGCCCTCCCTCCAGTGGTAAAGTGGTAGTAGTGCCCTCTCTCCCGTGGTAAAGTGGCAGTAGTGCCCTCTCTCCAGTTGTACAGTGGCAGTAGTGCCCTCTCTCCAGTTGTAAAGTGGTAGTAGTGCCCTCTCTCCAGTTGTAGAGTGGCAGTAGTGCCCTTTCTCCAATTGTAAAGTGGCATTAATGTCCTCTTTCCAGTTGTAAAGTGGTAGTAGTACCCTCTCTCCAGTTGTAAAGTGGCAGTAGTGCCCTCTCTCCAGTTGTAAAGTGGCAGTAGTGCCCTCTCTCCAGTTGTAAAGTGGCAGTAGTGCCCTCTCTCCAGTTGTAAAGTGGCAGTAGTGCCCTCTCTCCAGTTGTAAAGTGTCAGTAGTGCCTTCTCTCCCGTGGTAAAGTGGCAGTAGTGCCCTCTCTCCCGTGGTAAAGTGGCAGTAGTGCCCTCTCTCCAGTTGTAAAGTGTCAGTAGTGCCCTCTCTCCCGTGGTAAAGTGGCAGTAGTGCCCTCTCTCCCGTGGTAAAGTGGCAGTAGTGCCCTCTTTCCAGATGTAAAATGTCAGTAGTGCCCTCTCTCCAATTGTAAAGTGGCATTAGTGTCCTCTTTCCAGTTGTAAAGTGGCAGTAGTGCCCTCTCTCCAGTTGTAAAATGTCAGTAGTGCCTTCTCTCCAATTGTAAAGTGTCAGTAGTGCCCTCTCTCCAGTTGTAAAGTGTCAGTAGTGCCCTCTCTCCAGTTGTAAAATGTCAGTAGTGCCTTCTCTCCAATTGTAAAGTGTCAGTAGTGCCCTCTCTCCAGTTGTAAAGTGTCAGTAGTGCCCTCTCTCCAGTTGTAAAGTGTCAGTAGTGCCCTCTCTCCAGTTGTAAAGTGTCAGTAGTTCCCTCTCTCCAGTTGTAAAGTGGCAGTAGTGCCCTCTCTCCAGTTGTAAAGTGGCAGTAGTGCCCTCTCTCCAGTTGGAAAGTGGCAGTAGTTCCCTCTCTCCAGGTGTAAAGTGGCAGTAGTGCCCTCTCTCCAGTTGTAAAGTGGCATTAGTGTCCTCTCTCCAGTTGTAAAGTGTCAGTAGTGCCCTCTCTCCAGTTGTACAGTGGCAGTAGTGCCCTCTCTCCAATTGTAAAGTGGCAGTAGTGTCCTCTCTCCAGTTGTAAAGTGGCAGTAGTGCCCTCTCTCCCGTGGTAAAGTGGCAGTAGTGCCCTCTCTCCCGTGGTAAAGTGGCAGTAGTGCCCTCTCTCCAGTTGTAAAGTGTCAGTAGTGCCATCTCTCCCGTGGTAAAGTGGCAGTAGTGCCCTCTCTCCAGTTGTAAAGTGGCAGTAGTGCCCTCTCTCCAGTTGTAAAGTGGCAGTAGTGCCCTCTCTCCAGTTGTAAAGTGGCATTAGTGTCCTCTCTCCAGTTGTAAAGTGGCAGTAGTGCCCTCTCTCCAGTTGTACAGTGGCAGTAGTGCCCTCTCTCCAATTGTAAAGTGGCAGTAGTGTCCTCTCTCCAGTTGTAAAGTGGCAGTAGTGCCCTCTCTCCAATTGTAAAGTGGCAGTAGTGTCCTCTCTCCAGTTGTAAAGTGGCAGTAGTGCCCTCTCTCCAGTTGTAAAGTGGCAGTAGTGCCCTCTCTCCAGTTGTAAAGTGGCAGTAGTGCCCTCTCTCCAGTTGGAAAGTGGCAGTAGTTCCCTCTCTCCAGGTGTAAAGTGGCAGTAGTGCCCTCTCTCCAGTTGTAAAGTGGCATTAGTGTCCTCTCTCCAGTTGTAAAGTGGCAGTAGTGCCCTCTCTCCAGTTGTACAGTGGCAGTAGTGCCCTCTCTCCAATTGTAAAGTGGCAGTAGTGTCCTCTCTCCAGTTGTAAAGTGGCAGTAGTGCCCTCTCTCCCATGGTAAAGTGGCAGTAGTGCCCTCTCTCCCGTGGTAAAGTGGCAGTAGTGCCCTCTCTCCAGTTGTAAAGTGTCAGTAGTGCCATCTCTCCCGTGGTAAAGTGGCAGTAGTGCCCTCTCTCCAGTTGTAAAGTGGCAGTAGTGCCCTCTCTCCAGTTGTAAAGTGGCATTAGTGTCCTCTCTCCAGTTGTAAAGTGGCAGTAGTGCCCTCTCTCCAGTTGTACAGTGGCAGTAGTGCCCTCTCTCCAGGTGTAAAGTGGCAGTAGTGCCCTCTCTCCAGTTGTAAAGTGGCATTAGTGTCCTCTCTCCAGTTGTAAAGTGGCAGTAGTGCCCTCTCTCCAGTTGTACAGTGGCAGTAGTGCCCTCTCTCCAATTGTAAAGTGGCAGTAGTGTCCTCTCTCCAGTTGTAAAGTGGCAGTAGTGCCCTCTCTCCCATGGTAAAGTGGCAGTAGTGCCCTCTCTCCCGTGGTAAAGTGGCAGTAGTGCCCTCTCTCCAGTTGTAAAGTGTCAGTAGTGCCATCTCTCCCGTGGTAAAGTGGCAGTAGTGCCCTCTCTCCAGTTGTAAAGTGGCAGTAGTGCCCTCTCTCCAGTTGTAAAGTGGCATTAGTGTCCTCTCTCCAGTTGTAAAGTGGCAGTAGTGCCCTCTCTCCAGTTGTACAGTGGCAGTAGTGCCCTCTCTCCAATTGTAAAGTGGCAGTAGTGTCCTCTCTCCAGTTGTAAAGTGGCAGTAGTGCCCTCTCTCCAATTGTAAAGTGGCAGTAGTGTCCTCTCTCCAGTTGTAAAGTGGCAGTAGTGCCCTCTCTCCAGTTGTAAAGTGGCAGTAGTGCCCTCTCTCCAGTTGTAAAGTGGCAGTAGTGCCCTCTCTCCAGTTGGAAAGTGGCAGTAGTTCCCTCTCTCCAGGTGTAAAGTGGCAGTAGTGCCCTCTCTCCAGTTGTAAAGTGGCATTAGTGTCATCTCTCCAGTTGTAAAGTGGCAGTAGTGCCCTCTCTCCAGTTGTACAGTGGCAGTAGTGCCCTCTCTCCAATTGTAAAGTGGCAGTAGTGTCCTCTCTCCAGTTGTAAAGTGGCAGTAGTGCCCTCTCTCCCGTGGTAAAGTGGCAGTAGTGCCCTCTCTCCCGTGGTAAAGTGGCAGTAGTGCCCTCTCTCCAGTTGTAAAGTGTCAGTAGTGCCATCTCTCCCGTGGTAAAGTGGCAGTAGTGCCCTCTCTCCAGTTGTAAAGTGGCAGTAGTGCCCTCTCTCCAGTTGTAAAGTGGCAGTAGTGCCCTCTCTCCAGTTGTAAAGTGGCAGTAGTGCCCTCTCTCCAGTTGTACAGTGGCAGTAGTGCCCTCTCTCCAATTGTAAAGTGGCAGTAGTGTCCTCTCTCCAGTTGTAAAGTGGCAGTAGTGCCCTCTCTCCAATTGTAAAGTGGCAGTAGTGTCCTCTCTCCAGTTGTAAAGTGGCAGTAGTGCCCTCTCTCCAGTTGTAAAGTGGCAGTAGTGCCCTCTCTCCAGTTGTAAAGTGGCAGTAGTGCCCTCTCTCCAGTTGTAAAGTGGCATTAGTGTCCTCTCTCCAGTTGTAAAGTGGCAGTAGTGCCCTCTCTCCAGTTGTACAGTGGCAGTAGTGCCCTCTCTCCAATTGTAAAGTGGCAGTAGTGTCCTCTCTCCAGTTGTAAAGTGGCAGTAGTGCCCTCTCTCCAATTGTAAAGTGGCAGTAGTGTCCTCTCTCCAGTTGTAAAGTGGCAGTAGTGCCCTCTCTCCAGTTGTAAAGTGGCAGTAGTGCCCTCTCTCCAGTTGTAAAGTGGCAGTAGTGCCCTCTCTCCAGTTGGAAAGTGGCAGTAGTTCCCTCTCTCCAGGTGTAAAGTGGCAGTAGTGCCCTCTCTCCAGTTGTAAAGTGGCATTAGTGTCCTCTCTCCAGTTGTAAAGTGGCAGTAGTGCCCTCTCTCCAGTTGTACAGTGGCAGTAGTGCCCTCTCTCCAATTGTAAAGTGGCAGTAGTGTCCTCTCTCCAGTTGTAAAGTGGCAGTAGTGCCCTCTCTCCCGTGGTAAAGTGGCAGTAGTGCCCTCTCTCCCGTGGTAAAGTGGCAGTAGTGCCCTCTCTCCAGTTGTAAAGTGTCAGTAGTGCCATCTCTCCCGTGGTAAAGTGGCAGTAGTGCCCTCTCTCCAGTTGTAAAGTGGCAGTAGTGCCCTCTCTCCAGTTGTAAAGTGGCAGTAGTGCCCTCTCTCCAGTTGTAAAGTGGCAGTAGTGCCCTCTCTCCAGTTGTACAGTGGCAGTAGTGCCCTCTCTCCAATTGTAAAGTGGCAGTAGTGTCCTCTCTCCAGTTGTAAAGTGGCAGTAGTGCCCTCTCTCCAATTGTAAAGTGGCAGTAGTGTCCTCTCTCCAGTTGTAAAGTGGCAGTAGTGCCCTCTCTCCAGTTGTAAAGTGGCAGTAGTGCCCTCTCTCCAGTTGTAAAGTGTCAGTAGTGCCCTCTCTCCAGTTGTAAAGTGGCAGTAGTGCCCTCTCTCCAGTTATAAAGTGGCAGTAGTGCCCTCTCTCCAGTTGTAAAGTGGCAGTAGTGCCCTCCCTCCAGTGGTAAAGTGGTAGTAGTGCCCTCTCTCCCGTGGTAAAGTGGCAGTAGTGCCCTCTCTCCAGTTGTACAGTGGCAGTAGTTCCCTCTCTCCAGTTGTAAAGTGGTAGTAGTGCCCTCTCTCCAGTTGTAGAGTGGCAGTAGTGCCCTTTCTCCAATTGTAAAGTGGCATTAATGTCCTCTTTCCAGTTGTAAAGTGGTAGTAGTGCCCTCTCTCCAGTTGTAAAGTGTCAGTAGTGCCCTCTCTCCAGTTGTAAAGTGGCAGTAGTGCCCTCTCTCCAGTTGTAAAGTGGCAGTAGTGCCCTCTCTCCAGTTGTAAAGTGGCAGTAGTGCCCTCTCTCCAGTTGTAAAGTGTCAGTAGTGCCCTCTCTCCCGTGGTAAAGTGGCAGTAGTGCCCTATCTCCCGTGGTAAAGTGGCAGTAGTGCCCTCTCTCCAGTTGTAAAGTGTCAGTAGTGCCCTCTCTCCCGTGGTAAAGTGGCAGTAGTGCCCTCTCTCCCGTGGTAAAGTGGCAGTAGTGCCCTCTCTCCAGTTGTAAAATGTCAGTAGTGCCCTCTCTCCAATTGTAAAGTGGCATTAGTGTCCTCTTTCCAGTTGTAAAGTGGCAGTAGTGCCCTCTCTCCAGTTGTAAAATGTCAGTAGTGCCTTCTCTCCAATTGTAAAGTGTCAGTAGTGCCCTCTCTCCAGTTGTAAAGTGTCAGTAGTGCCCTCTCTCCAGTTGTAAAGTGTCAGTAGTGCCCTCTCTCCAGTTGTAAAGTGTCAGTAGTGCCCTCTCTCCAGTTGTAAAGTGTCAGTAGTGCCCTCTCTCCAGTTGTAAAGTGGCAGTAGTGCCCTCTCTCCAGTTGTAAAGTGGCAGTAGTGCCCTCTCTCCAGTTGGAAAGTGGCAGTAGTTCCCTCTCTCCAGGTGTAAAGTGGCAGTAGTGCCCTCTCTCCAGTTGTAAAGTGGCATTAGTGTCCTCTCTCCAGTTGTAAAGTGGCAGTAGTGCCCTCTCTCCAGTTGTACAGTGGCAGTAGTGCCCTCTCTCCAATTGTAAAGTGGCAGTAGTGTCCTCTCTCCAGTTGTAAAGTGGCAGTAGTGCCCTCTCTCCCGTGGTAAAGTGGCAGTAGTGCCCTCTCTCCCGTGGTAAAGTGGCAGTAGTGCCCTCTCTCCAGTTGTAAAGTGTCAGTAGTGCCATCTCTCCCGTGGTAAAGTGGCAGTAGTGCCCTCTCTCCAGTTGTAAAGTGGCAGTAGTGCCCTCTCTCCAGTTGTAAAGTGGCAGTAGTGCCCTCTCTCCAGTTGTAAAGTGGCAATAGTGTCCTCTCTCCAGTTGTAAAGTGGAAGTAGTGCCCTCTCTCCAGTTGTACAGTGGCAGTAGTGCCCTCTCTCCAATTGTAAAGTGGCAGTAGTGTCCTCTCTCCAGTTGTAAAGTGGCAGTAGTGCCCTCTCTCCAGTTGTAAAGTGGCAGTAGTGCCCTCTCTCCAGTTGTAAAGTGGCAGTAGTGCCCTCTCTCCAGTTGTAAAGTGGCAGTAGTGCCCTCTCTCCAGTTATAAAGTGGCAGTAGTGCCCTCTCTCCAGTTGTAAAGTGGCAGTAGTGCCCTCCCTCCAGTAGTAAAGTGGTAGTAGTGCCCTCTCTCCCGTGGTAAAGTGGCAGTAGTGCCCTCTCTCCAGTTGTACAGTGGCAGTAGTGCCCTCTCTCCAGTTGTAAAGTGGTAGTAGTGCCCTCTCTCCAGTTGTAAAGTGGTAGTAGTGCCCTCTCTCCAGTTGTAAAGTGTCAGTAGTGCCCTCTCTCCAGTTGTAAAGTGGCAGTAGTGCCCTCTCTCCAGTTGTAAAGTGGCAGTAGTGCCCTCTCTCCAGTTGTAAAGTGGCAGTAGTGCCCTCTCTCCAGTTGTAAAGTGGCAGTAGTGCCCTCTCTCCCGTGGTAAAGTGGCAGTAGTGCCCTGTCTCCCGTGGTAAAGTGGCAGTAGTGCCCTCTCTCCAGTTGTAAAGTGTCAGTAGTGCCCTCTCTCCCGTGGTAAAGTGGCAGTAGTGCCCTCTCTCCAGTTGTAAAATGTCAGTAGTGCCCTCTCTCCAATTGTAAAGTGGCATTAGTGTCCTCTTTCCAGTTGTAAAGTGGCAGTAGTGCCCTCTCTCCAGTTGTAAAATGTCAGTAGTGCCTTTTCTCCAATTGTAAAGTGTCAGTAGTGCCCTCTCTCCAGTTGTAAAGTATCAGTAGTGCCCTCTCTCCAGTTGTAAAGTGTCAGTAGTGCCCTCTCTCCAGTTGTAAAGTGTCAGTAGTGCCCTCTCTCCAGTTGTAAAGTGGCAGTAGTGCCCTCTCTCCAATTGTAAAGTGGCAGTAGTGTCCTCTCTCCAGTTGTAAAGTGGCAGTAGTGCCCTCTCTCCAGTTGTAAAGTGGCAGTAGTGCCCTCTCTCCAGTTGTAAAGTGTCAGTAGTGCCCTCTCTCCTGTTGTAAAGTGGCAGTAGTGCCCTCTCTCCAGTTATAAAGTGGCAGTAGTGCCCTCTCTCCAGTTGTAAAGTGGCAGTAGTGCCCTCCCTCCAGTGGTAAAGTGGTAGTAGTGCCCTCTCTCCCGTGGTAAAGTGGCAGTAGTGCCCTCTCTCCAGTTGTACAGTGGCAGTAGTGCCCTCTCTCCAGTTGTAAAGTGGTAGTAGTGCCCTCTCTCCAGTTGTAGAGTGGCAGTAGTGCCCTTTCTCCAATTGTAAAGTGGCATTAATGTCCTCTTTCCAGTTGTAAAGTGGTAGTAGTGCCCTCTCTCCAGTTGTAAAGTGTCAGTAGTGCCCTCTCTCCAGTTGTAAAGTGGCAGTAGTGCCCTCTCTCCAGTTGTAAAGTGGCAGTAGTGCCCTCTCTCCAGTTGTAAAGTGGCAGTAGTGCCCTCTCTCCAGTTGTAAAGTGGCAGTAGTGCCCTCTCTCCCGTGGTAAAGTGGCAGTAGTGCCCTCTCTCCCGTGGTAAAGTGTCAGTAGTGCCCTCTCTCCAGTTGTAAAGTGGCAGTAGTGCCCTCTCTCCCGTGGTAAAGTGGCAGTAGTGCCCTCTCTCCAGTTGTAAAATGTCAGTAGTGCCCTCTCTCCAATTGTAAAGTGGCATTAGTGTCCTCTTTCCAGTTGTAAAGTGGCAGTAGTGCCCTCTCTCCAGTTGTAAAATGTCAGTAGTGCCTTCTCTCCAATTGTAAAGTGTCAGTAGTGCCCTCTCTCCAGTTGTAAAGTGTCAGTAGTGCCCTCTCTCCAGTTGTACAGTGGCAGTAGTGCCCTCTCTCCAGTTGTAAAGTGGCAGTAGTGCCCTCTCTCCCGTGGTAAAGTGGCAGTAGTGCCCTCTCTCCCGTGGTAAAGTGGCAGTAGTGCCCTCTCTCCAGTTGTAAAGTGTCAGTAGTGCCATCTCTCCCGTGGTAAAGTGGCAGTAGTGCCCTCTCTCCAGTTGTAAAGTGGCAGTAGTGCCCTCTCTCCAGTTGTAAAGTGGCAGTAGTGCCCTCTCTCCAGTTGTAAAGTGGCATTAGTGTCCTCTCTCCAGTTGTAAAGTGGCAGTAGTGCCCTCTCTCCAGTTGTACAGTGGCAGTAGTGCCCTCTCTCCAATTGTAAAGTGGCAGTAGTGTCCTCTCTCCAGTTGTAAAGTGGCAGTAGTGCCCTCTCTCCAATTGTAAAGTGGCAGTAGTGTCCTCTCTCCAGTTGTAAAGTGGCAGTAGTGCCCTCTCTCCAGTTGTAAAGTGGCAGTAGTGCCCTCTCTCCAGTTGTAAAGTGTCAGTAGTGCCCTCTCTCCAGTTGTAAAGTGTCAGTAGTGCCCTCTCTCCAGTTATAAAGTGGCAGTAGTGTCCTCTCTCCAGTTGTAAAGTGGCAGTAGTGCCCTCCCTCCAGTGGTAAAGTGGTAGTAGTGCCCTCTCTCCCGTGGTAAAGTGGCAGTAGTGCCCTCTCTCCAGTTGTACAGTGGCAGTAGTGCCCTCTCTCCAGTTGTAAAGTGGTAGTAGTGCCCTCTCTCCAGTTGTAGAGTGGCAGTAGTGCCCTTTCTCCAATTGTAAAGTGGCATTAATGTCCTCTTTCCAGTTGTAAAGTGGTAGTAGTGCCCTCTCTCCAGTTGTAAAGTGTCAGTAGTGCCCTCTCTCCAGTTGTAAAGTGGCAGTAGTGCCCTCTCTCCAGTTGTAAAGTGGCAGTAGTGCCCTCTCTCCAGTTGTAAAGTGGCAGACGTGCCCTCTCTCCAGTTGTAAAGTGTCAGTAGTGCCCTCTCTCCCGTGGTAAAGTGGCAGTAGTGCCCTCTCTCCCGTGGTAAAGTGGCAGTAGTGCCCTCTCTCCAGTTGTAAAATGTCAGTAGTGCCCTCTCTCCAATGGTAAAGTGGCATTAGTGTCCTCTTTCCAGTTGTAAAGTGGCAGTAGTGCCCTCTCTCCAGTTGTAAAATGTCAGTAGTGCCTTCTCTCCAATTGTAAAGTGTCAGTAGTGCCCTCTCTCCAGTTGTAAAGTGTCAGTAGTGCCCTCTCTCCAGTTGTAAAGTGTCAGTAGTGCCCTCTCTCCAGTTGTAAAGTGTCAGTAGTGCCCTCTCTCCAGTTGTAAAGTGTCAGTAGTGCCCTCTCTCCAGTTGTAAAGTGGCAGTAGTGCCCTCTCTCCAGTTGGAAAGTGGCAGTAGTTCCCTCTCTCCAGGTGTAAAGTGGCAGTAGTGCCCTCTCTCCAGTTGTAAAGTGGCATTAGTGTCCTCTCTCCAGTTGTAAAGTGGCAGTAGTGCCCTCTCTCCAGTTGTACAGTGGCAGTAGTGCCCTCTCTCCAATTGTAAAGTGGCAGTAGTGCCCTCTCTCCCGTGGTAAAGTGGCAGTAGTGCCCTCTCTCCAGTTGTAAAATGTCAGTAGTGCCCTCTCTCCAATTGTAAAGTGGCATTAGTGTCCTCTTTCCAGTTGTAAAGTGGCAGTAGTGCCCTCTCTCCAGTTGTAAAATGTCAGTAGTGCCTTTTCTCCAATTGTAAAGTGTCAGTAGTGCCCTCTCTCCAGTTGTAAAGTGTCAGTAGTGCCCTCTCTCCAGTTGTAAAGTGTCAGTAGTGCCCTCTCTCCAGTTGTAAAGTGTCAGTAGTGCCCTCTCTCCAGTTGTAAAGTGGCAGTAGTGCCCTCTCTCCAATTGTAAAGTGGCAGTAGTGTCCTCTCTCCAGTTGTAAAGTGGCAGTAGTGCCCTCTCTCCAGTTGTAAAGTGGCAGTAGTGCCCTCTCTCCAGTTGTAAAGTGTCAGTAGTGCCCTCTCTCCAGTTGTAAAGTGGCAGTAGTGCCCTCTCTCCAGTTGTAAAGTGGCAGTAGTGCCCTCCCTCCAGTGGTAAAGTGGTAGTAGTGCCCTCTCTCCCGTGGTAAAGTGGCAGTAGTGCCCTCTCTCCAGTTGTACAGTGGCAGTAGTGCCCTCTCTCCAGTTGTAAAGTGGTAGTAGTGCCCTCTCTCCAGTTGTAGAGTGGCAGTAGTGCCCTTTCTCCAATTGTAAAGTGGCATTAATGTCCTCTTTCCAGTTGTAAAGTGGTAGTAGTGCCCTCTCTCCAGTTGTAAAGTGTCAGTAGTGCCCTCTCTCCAGTTGTAAAGTGGCAGTAGTGCCCTCTCTCCAGTTGTAAAGTGGCAGTAGTGCCCTCTCTCCAGTTGTAAAGTGGCAGTAGTGCCCTCTCTCCAGTTGTAAAGTGGCAGTAGTGCCCTCTCTCCCGTGGTAAAGTGGCAGTAGTGCCCTCTCTCCCGTGGTAAAGTGTCAGTAGTGCCCTCTCTCCAGTTGTAAAGTGTCAGTAGTGCCCTCTCTCCCGTGGTAAAGTGGCAGTAGTGCCCTCTCTCCCGTGGTAAAGTGGCAGTAGTGCCCTCTCTCCAGTTGTAAAATGTCAGTAGTGCCCTCTCTCTAATTGTAAAGTGGCATTAGTGTCCTCTTTCCAGTTGTAAAGTGGCAGTAGTGCCCTCTCTCCAGTTGTAAAATGTCAGTAGTGCCTTCTCTCCAATTGTAAAGTGTCAGTAGTGCCCTCTCTCCAGTTGTACAGTGGCAGTAGTGCCCTCTCTCCAGAAGTAAAGTGGCAGTAGTGCCCTCTCTCCCGTGGTAAAGTGGCAGTAGTGCCCTCTCTCCCGTGGTAAAGTGGCAGTAGTGCCCTCTCTCCAGTTGTAAAGTGGCAGTAGTGCCATCTCTCCCGTGGTAAAGTGGCAGTAGTGCCCTCTCTCCAGTTGTAAAGTGGCAGTAGTGCCCTCTCTCCAGTTGTAAAGTGGCAGTAGTGCCCTCTCTCCAGTTGTAAAGTGGCATTAGTGTCCTCTCTCCAGTTGTAAAGTGGCAGTAGTGCCCTCTCTCCAGTTGTACAGTGGCAGTAGTGCCCTCTCTCCAATTGTAAAGTGGCAGTAGTGTCCTCTCTCCAGTTGTAAAGTGGCAGTAGTGCCCTCTCTCCAGTTGTAAAGTGGCAGTAGTGCCCTCTCTCCAGTTGTAAAGTGTCAGTAGTGCCCTCTCTCCAGTTGTAAAGTGGCAGTAGTGCCCTCTCTCCAGTTATAAAGTGGCAGTAGTGCCCTCTCTCCAGTTGTAAAGTGGCAGTAGTGCCCTCCCTCCAGTGGTAAAGTGGTAGTAGTGCCCTCTCTCCCGTGGTAAAGTGGCAGTAGTGCCCTCTCTCCAGTTGTACAGTGGCAGTAGTGCCCTCTCTCCAGTTGTAAAGTGGTAGTAGTGCCCTCTCTCCAGTTGTAGAGTGGCAGTAGTGCCCTTTCTCCAATTGTAAAGTGGCATTAATGTCCTCTTTCCAGTTGTAAAGTGGTAGTAGTGCCCTCTCTCCAGTTGTAAAGTGTCAGTAGTGCCCTCTCTCCAGTTGTAAAGTGGCAGTAGTGCCCTCTCTCCAGTTGTAAAGTGGCAGTAGTGCCCTCTCTCCAGTTGTAAAGTGGCAGTAGTGCCCTCTCTCCAGTTGTAAAGTGTCAGTAGTGCCCTCTCTCCCGTGGTAAAGTGGCAGTAGTGCCCTATCTCCCGTGGTAAAGTGGCAGTAGTGCCCTCTCTCCAGTTGTAAAGTGTCAGTAGTGCCCTCTCTCCCGTGGTAAAGTGGCAGTAGTGCCCTCTCTCCCGTGGTAAAGTGGCAGTAGTGCCCTCTCTCCAGTTGTAAAATGTCAGTAGTGCCCTCTCTCCAATTGTAAAGTGGCATTAGTGTCCTCTTTCCAGTTGTAAAGTGGCAGTAGTGCCCTCTCTCCAGTTGTAAAATGTCAGTAGTGCCTTCTCTCCAATTGTAAAGTGTCAGTAGTGCCCTCTCTCCAGTTGTAAAGTGTCAGTAGTGCCCTCTCTCCAGTTGTAAAGTGTCAGCAGTGCCCTCTCTCCAGTTGTAAAGTGTCAGTAGTGCCCTCTCTCCAGTTGTAAAGTGTCAGTAGTGCCCTCTCTCCAGTTGTAAAGTGGCAGTAGTGCCCTCTCTCCAGTTGTAAAGTGGCAGTAGTGCCCTCTCTCCAGTTGGAAAGTGGCAGTAGTTCCCTCTCTCCAGGTGTAAAGTGGCAGTAGTGCCCTCTCTCCAGTTGTAAAGTGGCATTAGTGTCCTCTCTCCAGTTGTAAAGTGGCAGTAGTGCCTTCTCTCCAGTTGTACAGTGGCAGTAGTGCCCTCTCTCCAATTGTAAAGTGGCAGTAGTGTCCTCTCTCCAGTTGTAAAGTGGCAGTAGTGCCCTCTCTCCCGTGGTAAAGTGGCAGTAGTGCCCTCTCTCCCGTGGTAAAGTGGCAGTAGTGCCCTCTCTCCAGTTGTAAAGTGTCAGTAGTGCCATCTCTCCCGTGGTAAAGTGGCAGTAGTGCCCTCTCTCCAGTTGTAAAGTGGCAGTAGTGCCCTCTCTCCAGTTGTAAAGTGGCAGTAGTGCCATCTCTCCAGTTGTAAAGTGGCAATAGTGTCCTCTCTCCAGTTGTAAAGTGGAAGTAGTGCCCTCTCTCCAGTTGTACAGTGGCAGTAGTGCCCTCTCTCCAATTGTAAAGTGGCAGTAGTGTCCTCTCTCCAGTTGTAAAGTGGCAGTAGTGCCCTCTCTCCAGTTGTAAAGTGGCAGTAGTGCCCTCTCTCCAGTTGTAAAGTGGCAGTAGTGCCCTCTCTCCAGTTGTAAAGTGGCAGTAGTGCCCTCTCTCCAGTTATAAAGTGGCAGTAGTGCCCTCTCTCCAGTTGTAAAGTGGCAGTAGTGCCCTCCCTCCAGTGGTAAAGTGGTAGTAGTGCCCTCTCTCCCGTGGTAAAGTGGCAGTAGTGCCCTCTCTCCAGTTGTACAGTGGCAGTAGTGCCCTCTCTCCAGTTGTAAAGTGGTAGTAGTGCCCTCTCTCCAGTTGTAGAGTGGCAGTAGTGCCCTCTCTCCAATTGTAAAGTGGCATTAATGTCCTCTCTCCAGTTGTAAAGTGGTAGTAGTGCCCTCTCTCCAGTTGTAAAGTGTCAGTAGTGCCCTCTCTCCAGTTGTAAAGTGGCAGTAGTGCCCTCTCTCCAGTTGTAAAGTGGCAGTAGTGCCCTCTCTCCAGTTGTAAAGTGGCAGTAGTGCCCTCTCTCCCGTGGTAAAGTGGCAGTAGTGCCCTGTCTCCCGTGGTAAAGTGGCAGTAGTGCCCTCTCTCCAGTTGTAAAGTGTCAGTAGTGCCCTCTCTCCCGTGGTAAAGTGGCAGTAGTGCCCTCTCTCCAGTTGTAAAGTGGCAGTAGTGCCCTCTCTCCAATTGTAAAGTGGCATTAGTGTCCTCTTTCCAGTTGTAAAGTGGCAGTAGTGCCCTCTCTCCAGTTGTAAAATGTCAGTAGTGCCTTTTCTCCAATTGTAAAGTGTCAGTAGTGCCCTCTCTCCAGTTGTAAAGTATCAGTAGTGCCCTCTCTCCAGTTGTAAAGTGTCAGTAGTGCCCTCTCTCCAGTTGTAAAGTGTCAGTAGTGCCCTCTCTCCAGTTGTAAAGTGGCAGTAGTGCCCTCTCTCCAATTGTAAAGTGGCAGTAGTGTCCTCTCTCCAGTTGTAAAGTGGCAGTAGTGCCCTCTCTCCAGTTGTAAAGTGGCAGTAGTGCCCTCTCTCCAGTTGTAAAGTGTCAGTAGTGCCCTCTCTCCAGTTGTAAAGTGGCAGTAGTGCCCTCTCTCCAGTTATAAAGTGGCAGTAGTGCCCTCTCTCCAGTTGTAAAGTGGCAGTAGTGCCCTCCCTCCAGTGGTAAAGTGGTAGTAGTGCCCTCTCTCCCGTGGTAAAGTGGCAGTAGTGCCCTCTCTCCAGTTGTACAGTGGCAGTAGTGCCCTCTCTCCAGTTGTAAAGTGGTAGTAGTGCCCTCTCTCCAGTTGTAGAGTGGCAGTAGTGCCCTTTCTCCAATTGTAAAGTGGCATTAATGTCCTCTTTCCAGTTGTAAAGTGGTAGTAGTGCCCTCTCTCCAGTTGTAAAGTGGCAGTAGTGCCCTCTCTCCAGTTGTAAAGTGGCAGTAGTGCCCTCTCTCCAGTTGTAAAGTGGCAGTAGTGCCCTCTCTCCAGTTGTAAAGTGGCAGTAGTGCCCTCTCTCCAGTTGTAAAGTGGCAGTAGTGCCCTCTCTCCCGTGGTAAAGTGTCAGTAGTGCCCTCTCTCCAGTTGTAAAGTGTCAGTAGTGCCCTCTCTCCCGTGGTAAAGTGGCAGTAGTGCCCTCTCTCCCGTGGTAAAGTGGCAGTAGTGCCCTCTCTCCAGTTGTAAAATGTCAGTAGTGCCCTCTCTCCAATTGTAAAGTGGCATTAGTGTCCTCTTTCCAGTTGTAAAGTGGCAGTAGTGCCCTCTCTCCAGTTGTAAAATGTCAGTAGTGCCTTCTCTCCAATTGTAAAGTGTCAGTAGTGCCCTCTCTCCAGTTGTAAAGTGTCAGTAGTGCCCTCTCTCCAGTTGTAAAGTGTCAGTAGTGCCCTCTCTCCAGTTGTAAAGTGTCAGTAGTGCCCTCTCTCCAGTTGTAAAGTGTCAGTAGTGCCCTCTCTCCAGTTGTAAAGTGGCAGTAGTGCCCTCTCTCCAGTTGTAAAGTGGCAGTAGTGCCCTCTCTCCAGTTGGAAAGTGGCAGTAGTTCCCTCTCTCCAGGTGTAAAGTGGCAGTAGTGCCCTCTCTCCAGTTGTAAAGTGGCATTAGTGTCCTCTCTCCAGTTGTAAAGTGGCAGTAGTGCCCTCTCTCCAGTTGTACAGTGGCAGTAGTGCCCTCTCTCCAATTGTAAAGTGGCAGTAGTGTCCTCTCTCCAGTTGTAAAGTGGCAGTAGTGCCCTCTCTCCCGTGGTAAAGTGGCAGTAGTGCCCTCTCTCCCGTGGTAAAGTGGCAGTAGTGCCCTCTCTCCAGTTGTAAAGTGTCAGTAGTGCCATCTCTCCCGTGGTAAAGTGGCAGTAGTGCCCTCTCTCCAGTTGTAAAGTGTCAGTAGTGCCCTCTCTCCAGTTGTAAAGTGTCAGTAGTGCCCTCTCTCCAGTTGTAAAGTGGCAGTAGTGCCCTCTCTCCAGTTGTAAAGTGGCAGTAGTGCCCTCTCTCCAGTTGTAAAGTGGCAGTAGTGCCCTCTCTCCAGTTGTAAAGTGGCAGTAGTGCCCTCTCTCCAGTTGTAAAGTGTCAGTAGTGCCCTCTCTCCAGTTGTAAAGTGGCAGTAGTGCCCTCTCTCCTGTGGTAAAGTGGCAGTAGTGCCCTCTCTCCCGTGGTAAAGTGGCAGTAGTGCCCTCTCTCCAGTTGTAAAGTGGCAGTAGTGCCCTCTCTCCAGTTGTAAAGTGTCAGTAGTGCCCTCTCTCCAGTTGTAAAGTGTCAGTAGTGCCCTCTCTCCAGTTGTAAAGTGGCAGTAGTGCCCTCTCTCCAGTTGTAAAGTGGCAGTAGTGCCCTCTCTCCAGTTGTAAAGTGGCAGTAGTGCCCTCTCTCCAGTTGTAAAGTGGCAGTAGTGCCCTCTCTCCAGTTGTAAAGTGTCAGTAGTGCCCTCTCTACAGTTGTAAAGTGGCAGTAGTGCCCTCTCTCCAGTTGTAAAGTGGCAGTAGTGCCCTCTCTCCAGTTGTAAAGTGTCAGTAGTGCCCTCTCTCCAGTTGTAAAGTGGCATTAGTGTCCTCTCTCCAGTTGTAAAGTGGCATTAGTGCCCTCTCTCCAGTTGTAAAGTGGCAGTAGTGCCCTCTCTCCAGTTGTAAAGTGTCAGTAGTGCCCTCTCTCCAGTTGTAAAGTGGCAGTGGTGCCCTCTCTCCAGTTGTAAAGTGTCAGTAGTGCCCTCTCTCCAGTTGTAAAGTGTCAGTAGTGCCCTCTCTCCAGTTGTAAAGTGTCAGTAGTGCCCTCTCTCCAGTTGTAAAGTGTCAGTAGTGCCCTCTCTCCAGTTGTAAAGTGTCAGTAGTGCCCTCTCTCCAGTTGTAAAGTGGCAGTAGTGTCTTCTCTCCAGTTGTAAAGTGGCAGTAGTGCCCTCTCTCCAGTTGTAAAGTGGCAGGAGTGGCAGTAGTGGAGTAGCAGTGTGGGGGTGTGTGACTGGGTTGTCACTAGTTGTCACAGCAAACAAGTCAAAATTGGCTATGTCGTAAAAAAAAAAGAAACAAATTTGTTTTTTTCTTAAATTATGGTTAGGGTTAGACAAAAGGTTAGCAATGTGGTTAAGGGTTAGGTTTAAAATCAGATTTTAAGAAGATACATTTGAGAAATTTCAAGATGGCATAGCAGTCAGACATCCTTTGTCCTCGTCTTGTCGTGTACCGTGTATATATATATATTTACATCTTTCTTCGCATATCTTTTATATATTTTCTTTTCCAAAAACTCAACTTCAAAACACTCTCCTGCAACCCGCCTCACCAATAAAAAATAAAAAAGTATTATCAACCTCAAATCTGAAATCCACAATAGAAGCTAGTCAGAAGCTAGCCAGAAGCTAGCCAGTTTACTGGCTAACATTAGTATTCAGCTAACCACGGTTTGCGGTCATCAGCGATCCCTTAGCTTGAAAAGCTATCGCCAGTTTTGTACAATGCGACTCAGACCAGAACGTACCGGACCTATTTTTCTCTCCATATCCCCGGATTTCAACCGCAAGCTCTGGACATTTACACCTGGATCTCGCAGCTAGCTAGCTGCTATCAGTGTGACTATTGGCTTACGTCGATCCCGAGGCAAACATCAATTATTCCGGAGCTAGCCAGCTGAAGAGTTCCATCAGCCACTCCTAGGCTACAATCACCTATCCGGACCCGTTTTACTGCCGATGCGGAGCCCCACCGGGCCTTCACGACTGGACTACCGACATTATCTGCCCGAGGGAGTTATCCAACTGGCCCCTCCGTCGCGACGTTACCTGAACGCCCATCTGCGGCCCGCTAATCGTTAGCTGTCTTATCGGCTGCTATCTGAATAGTTTTATCGGACAATTTTTCGTGGGTCACTATAACTATATCTATTTCGCCAATTGGATTGATCCCCTCTACCACACGTAACCGCACTAATCTACCGTCGGAAACGCACAAGGTGGCTAAAACAGATCTCCATCCTATGCTAGCTTGCTACCGATGGCCCGGCTAGCTGTCTGAATCACCGTTACCCCAACCAACCTCACTACTCACTGGACCCTTATGATCACTCGACTAAGCATGCCTCTCCTTAATGTCAATATGCATTGTCCATTGCTGTTCTGGTTAGTGTTTATTGGCTTATTTCACTGTAGAGACTCTAGCCCTGCTCATTATACCTTATCCAACCTTTCAGTTCCACCACCCACACATGCGATGACATCACCTGGTTTAAATTATGTTTCTAGAGACAATATCTCTCTCATCCCCACTCAATACCTAGGTTTACCTCCACTGTACTCACATCCTACCATACCTTTGCCTGTACATTATACCTTGAAGCTATTTTATCGCCCCCAGAAACCTCCTTTTACTCTCTGTTCCGGAAGTTCTAGACGACCAATTCTCATAGCTTTTAGCCGTACCCTTATCCTACTCCTCCTCTGTTCCTCTGGTGATGTAGAGGTGAATCCAGGCCCTGCAGTTCCTAGCTCCACTCCTATTCCCCAGGCGCTCTCTTTTGATGACTTCTGTAACCGTAATAGCCTTGGTTTCATGCATTAACATTGGAAGCCTCCTCCCTAAGTTTGTTTTATTCACTGCTTTAGCACACTCTGCCAACCCGGATGTTCTAGCCGGGTCTGAATCCTGGCTTAGGAAGACCACCAAAAATTCTGAAATCTCCATTCCTAACTACAACATTTTCAGACAAGATAGAACGGCCAAAGGGGGCGGTGTTGCAATCTACAGCAAAGATAGCCTGCAGAGTTCTTTCCTACTATCCAGGTCTGTACCCAAGCAATTTGAACTTCTACTTTTAAAAATCAACCTCTCTAAAAACAAGTCTCTCACCGTTGCCGCCTGCTATAGACCACCCTCTGCCCCCAGCTGTGCTCTGGACACCATATGTGAACTGATTGCCCCCCATCTATCTTCAGAGCTCGTGCTGCTAGGCGACCTAAACTGGAACAAGCTTAACACCCCAGCCATCCTACAATCTAAGCTTGATGCCCTCAGTCTCACACAAATGATCAATGAACCTACCAGGTACCACCCCAAAGCGGTGAACACGGGCACCCTCATAGATATCATCCTAACCAACTTGCCCTCTAAATACACCTCTGCTGTTTTCAACCAAGATCTCAGCGATCACTGCCTCATTGCCTGGATCCGTAATGGGTCAGCGGTCAAACAATCCCTGAAGCACTTCAGCGAGCAGGCTTTCTAATCGACCTGGCCGGGGTATCCTGGAAGGATATTGATCTCATCCTGTCAGTAGAGGATGCCTGGTTATTTTTTTAAATGCCTTCCTCACCATCTTAAATAAGCATGCCCCATTCAAGAAATGTAGAAACAGGAACAGATATAGCCCTTGGTTCTCTCCAGACCTGACTGCCCTTAATTAACCAACACAAACACATCCTATGGCGTTCTACATTAGCATCGAACAGCCCCCGTGATATGCAACTTTTCAGGGAAGCTAGAAACCAATATACACAGGCAGTTAGAAAAGCCAAAGCTAGCTTTTTCAAGCAGAAATTTGCTTCCTGCAACACAAACTCAAAAAAGTTCTGGGACACTGTGAAGTCCATGGAGAATAAGAACACCTCCTCCCAGCTGACCACAGCACTGAGGACAGGAAACACTGTCACCACTGATAAATCCACTATAATTGAGAATTTCAATAAGCATTTTTCTACGGCTGGCCATGCTTTCCACCTGGCTACCCCTACCCCAGGCCAACAACACTGCACCCCCCACAGCAACTCGCCCAAGCCTTCCGACATTTCTCCTTCTCCCAAATCCAGTCAGCTGATGTTCTGAAAGAGCTGCAAAATCTGGACCCCTACAAATCAGCCGGGCTAGACAATCTGGACCCTTTCTTTCTAAAATTATCAGCCGCAATTGTTGCAACCCCTACTACTAGCCTGTTCAACCTCTCTTTCGTGTCGTCTGAGATTCCCAAAGATTGGAAAGCAACTGCGGTCATCCACCTCTTCAAAGGGGGGGACACTCTTGACCCAAACTGCTACAGACCTATATCTATCCTACGTCTTCGAAAGCCATGTCAACAAACAGATTACTGACCATTTCGAATCCCACCACACCTTCTCCGCTATGCAATCTGGTTTCAGAGCTGGTCATGGGTGCACCTCAGCCACGCTCAAGGTCCTAAACGATATCCTAACCGCCATCGATAAGAAACAATACTGTGGAGCCGTATACATTGACCTGGCCAAGGCTTTCGACTCTGTCAATCACCACATACTCATCGGCAGACTCGATAGCCTTAGTTTCTCAAATGATTGCCTCGCCTGGTTCACCAGCTACTTCTTTGATAGAGTTCAGTTTGTCAAATCGGAAGGCCTGTTGCCCGGGCCTCTGGCAGTCTCTATGGGGGTGCCACAGGGTTCAATTCTTGGACTCTCTTCTCTGTATACATCAATGATGTCGCTCTTGCTGCTGATGAGTCTATGATCCACCTCTACGCAGACGACACCATGCTGTATACTTCTGGCCCTTCTTTGGACACTGTGTTAATTAACCTCTTGACGTTCCCAAGGTAAACGGACTATTTCTCAGGTCCAGATGGTAGAATATGCATATAATTTACAGATTAGAATAGAAAACACTCCAAAGTTTCCAAAACTGTCAAAATATTGTCTATGAGTATAACAAAACGGATTCTGCAGGCGAAAACCTAAGGAAATCTAACCCGGAAGTGATAAAACATTTTTTTATCTGTGTTTCCTTGCCCGTCTTTCTTCCAATTAAAGGGGTATCAACCAGATTCCTTTTCCAATGGCTTCCTCAGGCTGTGACCAGGCTTGAGCGAGATTTTTCAAAAGTAGTCAGGTGTCCTTTGATTAGTTCCTGCGCGCTCTCTTTTATTGAATAGGTTACGGTCCGGTTGAAATATTATCGATTATGTTTGTTAAAAACAACCTGAGGATTGATTATAAAAAACATTTGACATGTTTCTACGAACATTACGGATACTTTTTGGAGTTTTCATCGAACGGAACGAGGCTTTGGTTTTCTGAACATAACGCGCAACCCAAATGGCGTTTTGTTGTTATAAAAGTAATATTTATCGAACAAAAATAACATTTATTGTGTAACTGGGAGTCTCGTGAATGCAAACATCTGAAGATTATCAAAGGTAAGTGATTAATTTTATTGCTTTTCTGACTTTCGTGACCATGCTAATTTGGGGCTAGCTGTTCTAGCATTGATTGATACACTCACAAAAGCTTGGATTGCTTTCGCTGCAAAGCATATTTTCAAAATCTGACACGATAGGTGGACTATGTCGCAACAAAGCATCCTTCACTCATGCTGCCAAACATACCCTTGTAAAACTGACCATCCTACCGATCCTCGACTTTGGCGATGTCATTTACAAAATAGCCTCCAATAGCCTACTCTATAAATTGGATGCAGTCTATCACAGTGCCATCCGTTTTGTCACCAAAGACCCATATACTACCCACCACTGCAACCTGTACGCTCTCGTTGGCTGGCCCTCGCTTCATACTCGTAGCCAAACCCACTGGCTCCAGGTCATCTACAAGACTCTGCTAGGTAAAGTCCCCCCTTATCTCAGCTCGCTGGTCACCATACCTGTAGCAGCACCCCCAAAACCAATTCTTCCTTTGGCCGCCTCTCCTTCCAGTTCTCTGCTGCCAATGACTGGAATGAACTACAAAAATCTCTGAAACTCGAAACACTTATCTCCCTCACTAGCTTTAAGCACTAGCTGTCAGAGCAGCTCACAGATTACTGCACCTGTACATAGCCCATCTATAATTTAGCCCAAACAACTACCTCTCCCCCTACTGTATTTATTTATTTTGCTCCTTTGCACCCCATTTTTTCTATCTGTACTTTGCACATTCTTCCACTGCAAATCTGCGATTCCAGTGTCTTACTTGCTATATTGTATTTACTTCTCACCATGACCTTTTTTTTGCCTTTACCTCCCTTATCTCACCACATTTGCTCACATTGTATATAGACTTATTTTTCTACTGTAATATTGACTATATGTTTGTTTTACTCCATGTGTAACTCTGTGTTGTTGTATGTGTCGAACTGCTTTGCTTTATCTTGGCCAGGTCGCAGTTGTAAATGAGAACTTGTTCTCAACTAGCCTACCTGGTTAAATAAAGGTGAAATAAAAAAGGAAAAAAATATATAAAAAAAATAGGCTAGGTTTAGCCATAACTGTGACTTTGTAGTTGTGGTAACTAGTGACGACAATGTGACTGGGTGTTGGAGAGATCCGGAGATAGGATTAACAACAGCCCTTCTATGATCTCATGACAAAGAGCTGGAGGCGTTGTAAATCTCTCCCATCGTCATCATGTGTGAACACACTGCAGAGGGTTAGAGAGAGGGAGTCATTACACTAACCACTAACACACTGCAGAGGGTAAGAGAGAGGGAGTCATTACACTAACCACTAACACACTGCAGAGGGTAAGAGAGAGGGAGTCATTACACTAACCACTAACACACTGCAGAGGGTAAGAGAGAGGGAGTCATTACACTAACCACTAACACACTGGAGAGGGTAAGAGAGAGGGAGTCATTACACTAACCACTAACACACTGCAGAGGGTAAGAGAGAGGGAGTCATTACACTAACCACTAACACACTGCAGAGGGTAAGAGAGAGGGAGTCAATACACTAACCACTAACACACTGGAGAGGGTTAGAGAGAGGGAGTCATTACACTAACCACTAACACACTGCAGAGGGTAAGAGAGAGGGAGTCATTACACTAACCACTAACACACTGCAGAGGGTAAGAGAGAGGGAGTCATTACACTAACCACTAACACACTGCAGAGGGTTAGAAAGAGGGAGTCATTACACTAACCACTAACACACTGGAGAGGGTTAGAAAGAGGGAGTCATTACACTAACCACTAGCACACTAGAGAGGGTTAGAGAGAGGGAGTCATTACACTAACCACTAGCACACTAGAGAGGGTTAGAGAGAGGGAGTCATTACACTAACCACTAACACACTGGAGAGGGTTAGAGAGAGGGAGTCATTACACTAACCACTAACACACTGGAGAGGGTTAGAGAGATGGAGTCATTAAACTAACCACTAGCACACTAGAGAGGGTTAGAGAGAGGGAGTCATTACACTAACCACTAACACACTGGAGAGGGTTAGAGAGATGGAGTCATTAAACTAACCACTAACACACTGGATAGGGTTAGAGAGAGGGAGTCATTACACTAACCACTAACACACTGCAGAGGGTTAGAGAGGGGGAGTCATTACACTAACCACTAACACACTGGAGAGGGTTAGAAAGAGGGAGTCATTACACTAACCACTAACACACTGGAGAGGGTTAGAGAGAGGGAGTCATTACACTAACCACTAACACACAGCAGAGGGTAAGAGAGAGGGAGTCATTACACTAACCACTAACACACTGGAGAGGGTTAGAAAGAGGGAGTCATTACACTAACCACTAACACACCGGAGAGGGTTAGAGAGAGGGAGTCATTACAGTAACCACTAACACACTGGAGAGGTTAAGAGAGAGGGAGTCATTACACTAACCACTAACACACTGCAGAGGGTTAGAGAGAGGGAGGCATTACACTAAACACTAACACACAGCAGAGGGTAAGAGAGAGGGAGTCATTACACTAACCACTAACACACTGGAGAGGGTTAGAAAGAGGGAGTCATTACACTAACCACTAACACACCGGAGAGGGTTAGAGAGAGGGAGTCATTACAGTAACCACTAACACACTGGAGAGGTTAAGAGAGAGGGAGTCATTACACTAACCACTAACACACTGCAGAGGGTTAGAGAGAGGGAGTCATTACACTAAACACTAACACAGATGTATTTAATTTACTGAACATTTACATTCCATAAATACACTTCATTTATTTACAATATTTTGGGTTGAAATATTTTGGGTTGAATTAATGAAAAACATTGAAAGAAGACGTTTCTCTGTATCTTGGTTTGTCTGCTGTGAATGTGTAGAGCGATTGAAGAGGTTTAAGTTTGCTGTGCGATGAACACAAATAAATAAATACATAGATGGAAAATTAAAAGTCCAAGAATATTGATAACTTCAATGTTTTACCACTCAAATCAAATCAATTGTTTTCAGATCTTGTCAGGTTTTTTGTTTCTGAAGCTCTGCAATAATATTCTTCCACAGGGGCTTAATCCTGTTTTACACACTGACAAGGGACACAAATAAATAAGACCAGCATTTGTAGTTGAGATGTAGAAAATAGCATTAGGGAAAGAGAGAAAGAGGGAGAGAGTGACAGAGAGAGAGACAGAGAGCGAGAACGCGAGAGGCCCAAACAAAAAATATATGATGGAACCTACCTCCCCCTCCCTCCCTCCTGGCATCCCTCTCCTTTTCTAGTCATTCAGAAACAAGTGGAATCATAATTGATGACGTCGCCTGAGGACAGATAATATTCCTGCCAATCAAACTGGGAATGAGCGGTTATCTCACTATTCCCTGTAAACTCACAAGCACACACACACACACACACACACACACACACACACACACACACACACACACACACACACACACACACACACACACACACACACACACACACACACACACACACACACACACACACACACACACACACACATACACACATACATACATACATACATACATACATACATACATACATACATACATACATACACACACACACACACACAAACTGCAGCAGGTCTACAATGGATGTATTTTTAAAATGTCGTTCTGTGCATCAAAAGTCACATTTCAAAGTGTTTAAGTTTACACATTTTAAAAGTTAGAGTTAAGTTTGCGCGTTAACTCCAAATTCTTAAAGTTAGGCATTAGCTCAACATTTGTAAGATTAAGTTTGTGATGGGCTTAAAACAAAAACATCAAAATTACGTTCTATCGCTGATTTGAACTCACAACCTTTGGAATCAGAGGCAGATGCTTCTGCCCATCCACAACGCCCTAGAGGTAGGTGCAAAACCTAAACCTACTTGAATTTAACCATAGCCCCTAGTGGCCGGTTTCCACATCATCTCCCGACATCCTCAGACACTGATGGACGTCGAATACTGACTTGTTTCACGGGTGACCTGGCTGAGCTGTGACATTCAAGAGGCAGGTGGTTTTCATCTATTTTTCCCACTCCTCCGCCCTTCATTTATCCCTCACTACGTCTCTCCCTCTCACCCTGTCCAGCACCTATCACAAGGTGTAGAGTCACAATAACAATCAATTACTCAGAGATGGGGATGTGGTAAGGTCTGCAGCTGTTGTACTCGGCGCATGTGACAAATACAAATTGATTTGATTTTATTTGACACTTTTCACAAATCAATAAACTCTCAGATTGCTTCTATATCCGCCCACAGATTGTGTCCAACCCTTCAGCCACACACAGACCTCTATCAGAGACTACAGACAAGGGCTTCATCCCCACAGATTGTGTCCAACCCTTCAGCCACACACAGACCTCTATCAGAGACTACAGACAAGGGCTTCATCCCCACAGATTGTGTCCAACCCTTCAGCCACACACAGACCTCTATCAGAGACTACAGACAAGGGCTTCATCCCCACAGATTGTGTCCAACCCTTCAGCCACACACAGACCTCTATCAGAGACTACAGACAAGGGCTTCATCCCCACACACTACAACAAACTCCTTTTTCTGTTATGACAACACAACACACTGTAGTGTCGGCTGAAGATGCCCAGGTTACGACAAGAGGATTCTAATATCCCATAAATGCAGAAGAATTATAAACAAATGGACCGGTGATGTTAGTTAGCAACAGAGCTGGTTGAAATAATTTTTTACAAATATTGTTCTTTTGAATAGAATTTGTCCTAACCTTTGTAATCTTGAACCTAGGTTGTAGGTGAAAGGGATATGGATGGGTGGATGGATGCAAGGCACTTGCCCTAAACCTATATCAAATTTGTCAATGTGGGGACTGCTACTGATGGTTGTCGATATGTTTCCTTTCACATTGTGATGATTGGAGGGTCTCAATTCTTATTCAAAGGGAATCTTCACAGGCTTCTTCTCTGTTCAAAGGGGACATTGTTTTAACACAGCGGGGCGTTCCTTCTCTGCCTTAGTACAAGCCCACAGACCTGATTGAAATAGCACAGATAACCAGCACGGATTCAAGGGGAGCAGGATAATTCAACGATCCCCGAGTCATGCAGCTGATGGCACTTTCCAGGACCAGAACACCCGGGATGGAGAGAAGCGGGAGAGAGAGAACAAAGATAAAGTACACTGAGTTCAGATGTAAACCTACAAAAAAAACATTTTATTTGATTTACATTGATTTCCTGGCACAACTCTAGCTCTAAGGAAATAACAACCCTGATTCCTGGCCCAACTCTAGCTTTGGGGGAAAACAACCCTGATTACTGGCCCAACTCCAGCTTTGGGGGAAAACAACCCTGATTCCTGGCCCAACTCTAGCTCTACGGAAATAACAACCCTGATTACTGGCCCAACTCTAGCTCTAAGGAAAAAACTATCCTGATTCCTGGCCCAACTCTAGCTCTAAGGAAAAAACTATCCTGATTCCTGGCCCAACTCTAGCTCTAAGGAAAAAACAACCCTGATTACTGGCCCAACTCTAGCTTTGGGGGAAAACAACCCTGATTACTGGCCCAACTCTAGCTTTGGGGGAAAACAACCCTGATTACTGGCCCAACTCTAGCTCTAAGGAAAACACAATCCTGATTCCTGGCCCAACTCTAGCTCTAAGGAAAAAATAACCCTGATTACTGGCCCAACTCTAGCTTTGGGGGAAAACAATCCTGATTCCTGGCCCAACTCTAGGTTTGGGGGAAAACAACCCTGATTCCTGTCCCAACTCTAGCTTTGGGGGACAACAACCATGATTACTGGCCCAACTCTAGGTTTGGGGAAAAAACTACCCTGATTCCTGGCCCAACTCTAGGTTTGGGGGACAACAACCATGATTACTGGCCCAATTATAGCTTTGGGGGAAAACAACCCTGATTCCTGTCCCAATTCTAGCATTGGGGGAAAACAACCCTGATTACCGGCCAAACTATAGCTCTGGGGGGAAAAAACTACCCTGATTCCTGGCCCAACTCTAGCTCAAAGGAAAAAAACAACCCTGATTCCTGGCTCAACTCTAGCTCAAAGGAAAAAAACAACCCTGATTCCTGGCCCAACTCTAGCTCAAAGGAAAAAAACAACCCTGATGACTGGCCCAACTATAGTTGTGGGGAAAAACAACCACCTATACAACTTTCCCTTGCACTGGTATTTTCTTTCTGTCTCATTTTCTCTTAATCCCTCAAATTGTCTACCCCTCTGTAGGCATGGTCCTCAGTTAGTGTCCTCTTTCTCTCAGCCTCTGTTCTCTCTATCGCTTAATCTCCCCCACCTTTCGTCCTCTTCTCTACA
Organism: Salvelinus alpinus; assembly: GCF_045679555.1. Taxonomy (NCBI): domain Eukaryota; kingdom Metazoa; phylum Chordata; class Actinopteri; order Salmoniformes; family Salmonidae; genus Salvelinus; species Salvelinus alpinus. Next base: position 40,100,445 of record NC_092106.1, on the reverse strand, counting down.
CGTCTCTCCTTTCGTCTCTCCCCTTATCTCCTCTTATCTCCCCGTTCCTTTCATCTGAACTGTGTTCTTTTTGTGCGCCCTCCCGTGTCCCTGTGATTTGATCAGGGTCTCATTGCATTCTGGTTTGAATTGAAAGCAGGAGCTGAGGGCGACTGACGTTCCCTTGAATATTTAATATTTTAATGTTTAATCCAATGCATTGCCGTGTGCTTTCACTCACTGTGACCCTGTCACACACACACACACACACACACACACACACACACACACACACACACACACACACACACACACACACACACACACACACACACACACACACACACACACACACACACACACACACACACACACACACACACACACACGCACAAACACACACACATACACACACAGACAGACAGACAGACACATACACACACAGACAGACAGACAGACACACACACACACAGACAGACACAGACAAAGACAGACCCACAGACACAGTCCCCTCCCTGCAGCCGTGTCTGAACATACAGTATGTGGGGTGAAAGGGACAATACAGACCACTAACTGTCTGTGATGAGACATGATGGGCATTATGAATAAAACAGTGGACATGATTACTCTGTGAATATAGGAGGGAACTGTACCCAAGTGATCCTTCTGCCTATCCAACCAACGGTCAAAGTCTGCTGCATAGACCCCTGGTTTCAGCACTTTTCCCACTTTCACTACGGCACATGGCACCGGGCGAATCGCTGAATATTTATGCATCTTGAGCTCTCCCTCGCCCATTTCTACACGCTGTCAGCTTGGCTTTTATATTTCTGCCTGATTATGGTATAAAAGGGATTTTTATATTACTCCCTGTTCTAATATCACTCACAGAGGGGTTATAAAATAATAGCAATAAAAGTTTAGAACTGCAGTCAGCTAATTACCATAGAATAATAAGAGAAGAGGGAGAAGGGAGCTTAGCAGGATAAGGATTACCGTTGATACTGGGCCCATCTCACCCACGCCCTCTTAACATTAAATACAACAGAGGAGACTAGAGGACTGAGGCGACAGGAGAGGAAGGAGCAGAACGGGGAGGGGAGGAGAAGGAGACGAGAGGGAGATGAGAAGAGCAGAGCAGATGAAGGAAGGAAGGAAGGAAGGAAGGAAGGAAAAGGAGAGAAGGATGGAGGAGAGAAAAGGAGAGATATAGAGTACTGACTAGTTTAGCTATACAATATCTATGCAGTGTAATATTTCTCTAGTGTTATCTCTCCCAGTGCGTGCGTAATGCTAGCAGTGTTCCTGTGTTTGTCCATTAATCTGATGGTGATGACAGGCAGCCCCTGTGAGTGTGATTGTAATGGATCATCTACCAATGGCACTAGAGTGGACACGGCATGTTAGGCCAATGTTTAATCGCTTCATTAGCAATTACTGTTTGACTGAAGGTAATTAATCAGCAATACGCACTCATATCAAGATAAAAAATATCCACACAAACTAACTCTGCACAAAAGTTAAATGTTTAATTTTTTTACGATGAGTTTAGATTGTCCGATTGAAGTAAGATCAACCAAATTGCAAGGCCAAAGTAGTGAGAAAGTACTGTGAGGTCCAAGATGATCAGGGTCATTCAGTGGTATCCTTTTGTGTGTGTCTGATCAATCTGTCACGGTGGACTTATCTTCAGACTCTGTGGGTGTCTACTCAGACCTTGGCCCTGATATTTGGACTTAAACAGACGACCTCTTCTTTCACTCGTTCTTATCCATCCTCTCAGTGTCAAACTGTGTGTTTGTGTGTACGTCTGTCTGTGTGTACGTCTGTCTGTGTGTACGTCTGTCTGTGTGTACGTCTGTCTGTGTGTACGTGTGTCTGTGTGTTTGTAGGTACGTGTGTCTGTTTGTGTGTTGCATGTACATGTGTCTGTGTGTTCATGTGTACGTGTGTCTGTTTGTGTGTTGCGTGTACATGTGTCTGTGTGTTTATGTGTACGTGTGTCTGTGTGTGTGTTGCGTGTACATGTGTCTGTGTGTGCTAGCTGCGCCACCAGAGTCTCTGGGTTCGCGCCCAGGCTGGGCTGGGTTCGCGCCCAGGCTCTGTCGCAGCCGGCCGCAACCGGGAGATCCGTGGGGCGACGCACAATTGGCATAGCGTCGTCCGGGTTAGGGAGGGTTTGGCTGGTAGGGAGGGTTTGGCCGGTAGGGATATCCTTGTCTCAGTATGTAAAAAAAAAAAATGTAATAAAATGTATGCACTCTACTGTAAGTCGCTCTGGATAAGAGCGTCTGCTCTTGGCCGGTAGGGATATCCTTGTCTCAGTATGTAAAAAATGTAATAAAATGTATGCACTCTACTGTAAGTCGCTCTGGATAAGAGCGTCTGCTAAATGACTAAAATGTAAAAATGTAAATGTATGTGTACGTGTGTCTGTGTGTGTGTTGCATGTACGTGTGTCTGTGTGTTTGTAGGTACACGTGTATGTGTGTTTATGTGTACGTGTGTCTGTGTGTTTGTGTTCATGTGTCTGTGTGTTTGTGTGTCTGTGTGTTGGGAGGTACGTGTGTCTGTGTGTTTGTAGGGACATTTGTCTGTGTGTTTGTGTGTACGTGTGTCTGTGTGTTTGTGTTCATGTGTGCCTTTGTGTTTGCGTGCGTGAGTGTGTACTTGTGTTTGTGTGTACGTGTGCCTGAGTGTGTACTTGTGTTTGTGTGTACGTGTGCCTGTGTGTTTGTGTTCATGTGTCTGTGTGTCTGTGTGTCTGTGTGTCTGTGTGTTTGTGTGCGTGAGTCTGTACGTGTGTCTGTGCGTGAGTTCGTACATGTGTCTGTGCGTGAGTGTGTACGTGTGTCTGTGTGTTTGTTTGTATGTGTGTCTTTGTGTTTGCGTGCGTGAGTGTGTACTTGTGTCTGTGTGTTTGTGTGTACGTGTGTCTGTGTGTTTGTAGGTGCGTGTGTCTGTGTGTTTGCAGGTGTGTGTGTCTCTGTGTTTGTAGGTGCGTGTGTCTGTGTGTCTGTGTATCTGTGTGTTTGTAGGTGTGTGTGTCTGTGTGTTTGTAGGTGCGTGTGTCTGTGTGTTTGCAGGTGCGTGTGTCTCTGTGTTTGTAGGTGCGTGTGTCTGTGTGTCTGCGTGTGAGTACGTGTTCATATGTCCGCTTGTGTGCATGTGTTTTTAGGAAGGAAGGAAGGAAAGAAAGAAGGGAGGGAGTTGGGGAACATCTTTTTGGAGGGATTCATTTTCACCCATAGCGCCACTCAGCAGCCCACAGCCCATCTTAACTTCCTGGACTCATTTATTTTCATTTCAACTGATGTCAAAACACCATGGCAACCGTTAAAGCAGCCCAGGGCCTGCTAACCAGATAGAAGATGGGAAAGAACAAGCCTATTTCCCTGGCCAGAACGTTGATGATCCATGACCAACATGTCATACCCAGTTTGGTGTAGAAGGGGGATTAAGAAGACTGAAACAGGATACCGGCAGGGGAACACGGCGAGGATAACATCACTCAAATGCTGCATTTTAGTCCAGATTAAGGCCTGAAACACACCGGCTCTACCAGCTTTAAAACCCTAATGCCTCACATTACAAGACATGGGCATTAGGAACGACAATGTTGTCAAACGTGAGGCTGTGACATTTTGATGTTTCCACAGTACAGAAACATTTCACAGCAAGATAACTATACACATCTGGTACAGAAATATTTCAACTATGTCTTATATTTGATCTGAATAGTACTGTATAATAGTACTGTAGAATAGTACTGCAGATTAGTACTGTAGAATAGTACTGTAGAACAGTACTGTAGAATAGTACTGTAGAATAGTACTGTAGAATAGTACTGCAGATTAGTACTGTAGAATAGTACTGTAGAATAGTACTGTCGAATACTACTGTAGAATAGTACTGTAGAATAGTACTGCAGATTAGTACTGTAGAATAGTACTGTAGAATAGTGCTGTAAAATATTACTGTAGAATAGTACTGCAGATTAGTACTGTAGAATAGTACTGTAGAATAGTACTGTAGAATACTATTGTAGAATAGTACTGTAGAATAGTGCTGTAGAAGCGTACTGTAGAATAGTACTGTAGAATAGTACTTTAGAATAGTACTGCCGATTAGTACTGTAGAATAGTACTGTAGAATAGTGCTGTAGAATAGTACTGTAGAATAGTACTGTAGAATAGTACTGTAGAATAGTACTGTAGAATAGTACTGTAGAATAGTACTGTAGAATAGTACTGTAGAATAATACTGTAGAATAGTACTGTAGCATAGTACTGTAGAATAGTACTGTAGAATAGTACTGCAGATTAGTCCTGCAGAATAGTACTGTAGAATATTACTGTAGAATAGTACTGTAGAATAGTACTGTAGAATAGTACTGTAGATTAGTGCTGTAGAATAGTGCTGTAGAATACTACTGTAGAATAGTACTGTAGAATAGTACTGTAGAATAGTACTGTAGAATAGTACTGCAGATTAGTACTGTAGAATAGTGCTGTAGAATAGTGCTGTAGAAGAGTACTGTAGAATAGTACTGTAGAATAGTACTGTAGAATAGTACTGCAGATTAGTACTGTAGAATAGTACTGTAGAATAGTACTGCAGATTAGTACTGTAGAATAGTACTGTAGAATAGTGCTGTAGAATAGTACTGTAGAATAGTACTGTAGAATAGTACTGTAGAATAGTACTGTAGAATAGTACTGCAGATTAGTACTGTAGAATAGTACTGTAGAATAGTGCTGTAAAATATTACTGTAGAATAGTACTGCAGATTAGTACTGTAGAATAGTACTGTAGAATAGTACTGTAGAATACTATTGTAGAATAGTACTGTAGAATAGTGCTGTAGAAGCGTACTGTAGAATAATACTGTAGAATAGTACTTTAGAATAGTACTGCCGATTAGTACTGTAGAATAGTACTGTAGAATAGTGCTGTAGAATAGTACTGTAGAATAGTACTGTAGAATAGTACTGTAGAATAATACTGTAGAATAGTACTGTAGATTAGTGCTGTAGAATAGTACTGTAGATTAGTACTGTAGAATAGTACTGTAGAATAGTACTGTAGAATAGTACTGTAGAATAATACTGTAGAATAGTACAGTAGCATAGTACTGTAGAATAGTACTGTAGAATAGTACTGCAGATTAGTCCTGCAGAATAGTACTGTAGAATATTACTGTAGAATAGTACTGTAGAATAGTACTGTAGAATAGTACTGTAGATTAGTGCTGTAGAATAGTGCTGTAGAATACTACTGTAGAATAGTACTGTAGAATAGTACTGTAGAATAGTACTGTAGAATAGTACTGCAGATTAGTACTGTAGAATAGTGCTGTAGAATAGTCCTGTAGAATAGTACTGTAGAATAGTACTGTAGAATAGTACTGTAGAATAGTAATGCAGATTAGTACTGTAGAATAGTACTGTAGAATAGTACTGCAGATTAGTACTGTAGAATAGTACTGTAGAATAGTGCTGTAGAATAGTACTGTAGAATAGTACTGTAGAATAGTACTGTAGAATAGTACTGTAGAATAGTACTGTAGAAGAGTACTGTAGATTATTGCTGTAGAATAGTACTGCAGATTAGTACTGCAGAATAGTACTGTAGAATATTACTGTAGAATAGTACTGTAGAATAGTACTGTAGATTAGTGCTGTAGAATATTACTGTAGAATAGTACTGTAGAATAGTACTGTAGAATAGTACTGTGGAATAGTACTGTAGAATAGTACTGTAGAATAGTACTGTAGATTAGTGCTGTAGAATAGTACTGTAAATTGGTACTGTAAATTAGTGCTGTAGAATAGTACTGTAGAATATTACTGTAGAATAGTACTGTAGAATAGTACTGTAGATTAGTGCTGTAGAATAGTACTGTAGAATAGTGCTGTAGAATATTACTGTATAATAGTACTGTAGAATAGTGCTGTAGAAGAGTACTGTAGAATAGTACTGTAGAATAGTACTGTGGAATAGTACTGTAGAATAGTACTGTAGAATAGTACTGTAGATTAGTGCTGTAGAATAGTACTGTAAATTAGTACTGTAAATTAGTGCTGTAGAATAGTACTTTAGAATATTACTGTAGAATAGTACTGTAGAATAGTACTGTAGATTAGTGCTGTAGAATATTACTGTAGAATATTACTGGAGAATATTACTGTAGAATAGTGCTGTGGAATAGTGCTGTGGAAGACTACTGTAGAATATTACTGTAGAATAGTGCTGTAGAATAGTACTGTAGAATAGTACTGTAGAATAGTGCTGTAGAATAGTACTGTAGATTAGTGCTGTAGAATATTACTGTAGATTATTGCTGTAGAATATTACTGTAGAATAGTGCTGTGGAATAGTACTGTAGAATATTACTGTAGAATAGTGCTGTAGAATAGTACTGTAGAATATTACTGTAGAATAGTGCTGTAGAATAGTACTGTAGAATAGTACTGTAGAATAGTACTGTAGAATAGTACTGCAGATTAGTACTGTAGAATAGTACTGTAGAATATTACTGCAGATTAGTACTGTAGAATAGTACTGTAGAATAGTGCTGTAGAATAGTACTGTAGAATAGTACTGTAGAATAGTACTGTAGAATAGTACTGTAGAATAGTACTGTAGAATAGTACTGTAGATTATTGCTGTAGAATAGTACTGCAGATTAGTACTGCAGAATAGTACTGTAGAATATTACTGTAGAATAGTACTGTAGAATAGTACTGTAGATTAGTGCTGTAGAATATTACTGTAGAATAGTACTGTAGAATAGTACTGTAGAATAGTACTGTGGAATAGTACTGTAGAATAGTACTGTAGAATAGTACTGTAGATTAGTGCTGTAGAATAGTACTGTAAATTGGTACTGAAAAATTAGTGCTGTAGAATAGTACTGTAGAATATTACTGTAGAATAGTACTGTAGAATAGTACTGTAGATTAGTGCTGTAGAATAGTACTGTAGAATAGTGCTGTAGAATATTACTGTATAATAGTACTGTAGAATAGTGCTGTAGAAGAGTACTGTAGAATAGTACTGTAGAATAGTACTGTAGAATAGTACTGTAGAATAGTACTGTAGAATAGTACTGTAGATTAGTGCTGTAGAATAGTACTGTAAATTAGTACTGTAAATTAGTGCTGTAGAATAGTACTTTAGAATATTACTGTAGAATAGTACTGTAGAATAGTACTGTAGATTAGTGCTGTAGAATATTACTGTAGAATATTACTGGAGAATATTACTGTAGAATAGTGCTGTGGAATAGTGCTGTGGAAGAGTACTGTAGAATATTACTGTAGAATAGTGCTGTAGAATAGTACTGTAGAATAGTACTGTAGAATAGTGCTGTAGAATAGTACTGTAGATTAGTGCTGTAGAATATTACTGTAGATTATTGCTGTAGAATATTACTGTAGAATAGTGCTGTGGAATAGTACTGTAGAATATTACTGTAGAATAGTGCTGTAGAATAGTACTGTAGAATATTACTGTAGATTAGTGCTGTAGAATAGTACTGTAGAATATTACTGTAGAATAGTGCTGTAGAATAGTACTGTAGAATAGTACTGTAGAATAGTGCTGTAGAATAGTACTGTAGATTAGTGCTGTAGAATATTACTGTAGATTAGTGCTGTAGAATATTACTGTAGAATAGTGCTGTGGAATAGTACTGTAGAATATTACTGTAGAATAGTACTGTAGAATATTACTGTAGAATAGTACTGTAGAATAGTACTGTAGAATATTACTGTAGAATAGTACTGTAGAATATTACTGTTGAATAGCGCTGTGGAATAGTACTGTAGAATATTACTGTAGAATAGTGCTGTAGAATATTACTGTAGAATAGTGATGTAGAATATTACTGTAGAATAGTGCTGTGGAATAGTACTGTGGAATAGTGCTGTGGAATAGTACTGTAGAATATTACTGTAGAATAGTGCTGTAGAATATTACTGTAGAATAGTACTGTAGAATATTACTGTAGAATAGTGCTGTAGAATATTACTGTAGAATAGTGCTGTAGAATATTACTGTAGAATATTACTGTAGAATAGTACTGTAGAATAGTGCTGTAGAATATTACTGTAGAATAGTGCTGTGGAATAGTACTGGAGAATATTACTGTAGAATAGTACTGTAGAATAGTACTGTAGAATAGTACTGTAGAATAGTGCTGTGGAATAGTACTGTAGAATATTACTGTAGAATAGTACTGTAGAATAGTACTGTAGAATAGTACTGTAGATTAGTGCTGTAGAATATTACTGTAGATTAGTGCTGTATAATATTACTGTAGAATAGTACTGTAGATTAGTGCTGTAGAATATTACTGTAGATTAGTGCTGTAGAATATTACTGTAGAATAGTGCTGTGGAATAGTCCACGCATAACACAAGTAGCAAGTTTAATGTTGTAAAGAATCCAAGTGTGTTTTCCTCCAAGATATTTCATTATTTCTCCTCATTCCTTTGAAGAGTGTAAATATTCAACCTTATATTCCTGTGTTAATTAATGAATCGTCATAATTATGTCATGTAAACACAGAATTCTGGTTTGATATGAAAACAAGGAAATCATTATTGCATATAAATTATTTAATTTTTATTTCACCACGTCTCATCTTCCTATCTGAGTTAGTGCATATGTTTTTCTACTTATTTTGCATTACAGAGGAAATTACAATAACTGAATAAAAAAATTGTAATAGGTTTATAAACCAGCCCAGCAAAGTGGGATGTCTTCACACACTGATTTACCTCATTCAATTGCTAGTACGTTAATAAAACCACTGTGTGTTTTGTGCTTCTGGAAAAACAAAACAATTATTGAAAGATGATTTTATCCCTTTGCCCTCACTCTCTCTCTCTCTCTCTCTCTCTCTCTCTCTCTCTCTCTCTCTCTCTCTCTCTCTCTCTCTCTCTCTCTCTCTCTCTCTCTCTCTCTCTCTCTCTCTCTCTCTCTCTCTCTCTCTCTCTCTCTCTCACTCTCTCACTCTCTCTCTCTCACTCTCTCAATCTCTCTTTCTCACTCTCTCTCTTCCCTCCTTTTCTCACTCGCTCTCTCACACTCTCTCTCATTCCCTCCCTTTCTCACACTCTCTCTCTTCCCTCCCTTTCTCACTCTCTCTCTCACACACACTCTCTCTCTCACACTCTTTCTCTCTCACTCTCTCTCACTCCCACATTCTTAATATCGCTCTCTCTCTTTCACTCACTCTCACTCACTCACTCACTCACTCACTCACTCACTCACTCACTCACTCCCTCTCTCTCTCTCTCTCTCTCTCTCTCTCTCTCTCTCCCTCTCGCTCTCTTTCTGTCTCTCTCTTTAGGGTTGCTGGGCAACCTTTCTCCTTGTGTCCTTCAACTGTTTCTGGACTGAGCACTTAAATTAAATAGGATCCTACTCCCTCATATGAATTACACTAATTAATAAAGTCAGGTATTTTCTCTGACCTGTCAGACATATTGATTGTCACTGTTTAAAAATATGTGTCTTTAAGCAGTTGACTCAGAGAATCGAGACAGTCGATATGTGGAGGAGGGTACACTGTGGCTAGAAAGGCCAGAAGGGGGCAGGCAGGTTGCCAAAACACATTTCCTGTAAACCCAATACCTACTTAATGTTCTAAGGTCAAGCTGAAATATTGAAACTAAAGTATTTTTTCTTACCTTTCCAGCCTGCAAATAACACATATTTATTTGCCTCCTCACAACGATCAGGCAGAGAGGTATGTTGTTTATAAAGGACTAGAGTTTCTGACAGCACAGAATTATTTTAAAAGTAATACTATATTGCGATGTGTGGACCTGGTGGAGTCCTGGAGTAGCTGCAGCGGTATATTCTTTATTCTTTAATAAAAGACCTTGAGAAGTGGTGGTAGCTAAGGAATATGTGTTTCTACTGCCCACGTTTCTTCCTAACACACACACACACACACACACACACACACACACACACACACACACACACACACACACACACACACACACACACACACACACACACACACACAGTCAGCCCAACACACCACCGGGGGCACACTGCCTGTCCTCCAGGACATCTACAGCCACTTTAATGTTTACATATCTTGCATTACTCATATCATATATATATACTGTATTATTTACCATCAATTGCATCTTGCCAATGTTGGCTCTGACATTGCTTATCCATATATTTATATATATATATATATATATTCTTATTCCATTCATTTACTTAGATTTGTGTGTATTAGGTAGTTGATGTGGAATTGTTAGATAACTTGTTAGATATTGCTGCACTGTGGGAACTAGAAGCACAAGCATTTCACGACACTCGCAGTAACATATGCTAACCATGTGTTTGTGACCAATAACATTTGATTTGATTTGAAGATCATCAAGGACCTCAGCCACTCGAGCCAGTCTGTTCACGCTGCTATGATATAGTCGGAAGTTTACATACACTTAGGTTGGAGTCATTAAAACTCGTTTTTCAACCACTCCACAAATATCTTATTAACAAACTATAGTTTTGTCAAGTCGGTTAGGACATCTACTTTGTGCATGACACAAGTAATTGTTCCAACAATTGTTTATAGACAGATTATTTCACTTATAATTTCACTGTATCACAATTCCAGTGGGTCGAAAGTTCACATATACTAAGTTGACGGTGCCTTTAAACAGCTTGGAAAATTCCAGAAAATGATGTCATTGCTATAGAAGCTTCTGATAGGCTAATTGACATCATTTGCGTCAATTGGAGGTGTACCTGTGGATGTATTTCAAGGCCTACCTTCAAAGTCAGTGCCTCTTTGCTTGACATCATGGGAAAATCAAAAGAAATCAGCCAAGACCTCAACATTTTCTTTTAGACCTCCACAAATTCGGTTCATCCTTGGGAGTTTTTTCCAAATGCCTGAAGGTACCACGTTCATCTGTACAAACAATAGTATGCAAGTATAAACACCATGGTACCACACAGTCGTCATACCGCTCAGTAAGGAGACGCGGTCTGTGTCCTAGAGATGAACGTACTTTGGTGCGAAAAGTGCAAATCAATCCCAGAACAACAGCAAAGGACCTTGTGAAGATGCTGGATGAAACAGGTACAAACGTATTGGTATCCACAGTAAAACGTGTCCTATATCAACATAGCCTGAAAGGCCGCTCAGCAAGGAAGAAGCCACTGCTCCAAAACCGTCATAAAAAAGCCAGTTTACGGTTTGCAACAGCACATGGGGACAAAGATCGTACTTTTTGAAGAAATGTCCTCTGGTCTGATGAAACAAAAATAGAATTGTTTGGCCATAATGACCATCGTTATGTTTGGATGAAAAAGGGGGAGGCTTGCAAGCCGAAGAACAACATCCCAACCGTGAAACACGGGGGTAGCAGCATCATGTTGTGGGGTGCTTTGCTGCAGGATGGACTCTTGCACTTCACAAAATAGATGGCATCATGAGGAATGAAAATGATGTGGGTATATTGAAGCAACATCTCAAGACATCACAAATGGGTCTTCCAAATAGACAATGACCCAAAGTATACTTCCAAAGTTGTGGCAAAATGGCTTAAGGACAACAAAGTCCTGATATTGCTTGTTCCTGACTTATTTATATTTTTCATATGTGTGTATTGTTGTGTTACTAGCTATTTCTGCACTCTTGGAGCTAGAAACTACAAAAAATGTATTAATTGCACCTACGATAAAATCTGCAAATCTGTGTATGCGGCAAAAACACTTAAATTTGATTTGACACACACACACACACACACACACACACACACACACACACACACACACACACACACACACACACACACACACACACACACACACACACACACACACACACACACACACACACACACACACACACACACACACACTGTCCATCCAGTCTCTTTCTCTTTCTGTCCATCCAGTCTCTTTCTCTTTCTGTCCATACAGTCTCTTTCTCTTTCTGTCCATACAGTCTCTTTCTCTTTCTGTCCATACAGTCTCTTTCTCTTTTTGTCCATCCAGTCTCTTTCTCTTTCTGTCCATCCAGTCTCTTTCTGTTCATCCAGTCTCTTTCTGTTCATCCAGTCTCTTTCTCTTTCTGTCCATACAGTCTCTTTCTCTTTCTGTTCATCCAGTCTCTTTATTTTTCTATCCATCCAGTCTCTTTCTATTCATCCAGTCTCTTTCTGTTCATCCAGTCTCTTTCTGTCCATCCACTCTCTTTCTGTTCATCCAGTCTCTTTCTGTTCATCAGGTCTCTTTATCTTTCTATCCATCCAGTCTCTTTCTGTTCATCAGGTCTCTTTATTTTTCTATCCATCCAGTCTCTTTCTATTCATCCAGTCTCTTTCTGTTCATCCAGTCTCTTTCTATTCATCCAGTCTCTTTCTGTTCATCCACTCTCTTTCTGTTCATCCAGTCTCTTTCTGTTCATCAGGTCTCTTTATCTTTCTATCCATCCAGTCTCTTTATTTTTCTATCCATCCAGTCTCTTTCTATTCATCCAGTCTCTTTCTGTTCATCCAGTCTCTTTCTGTCCATCCAGTCTCTTTCTATTAATCCAGTCTCTTTCTGTTCATCCAGTCTCTTTCTGTTCATCCAGTCTCTTTCTGTTCATCCAGTCTCTTTCTGTCCATCCAGTCTCTTTCTGTTCATCCAGTCTCTTTCTGTCCATCCAGTCTCATTCTGTTCATCCAGTCTCTTTCTCTTTCTATCCACCCAGTCTCTTTCTGTTCATCCAGTCTCTTTCTGTCCATCCAGTCTCATTCTGTTCATCCAGTCTCTTTCTCTTTCTATCCATCCAGTCTCATTCTGTTCATCCAGTCTCTTTCTCTTTCTATCCATCCAGTCTCTTTCTGTTCATCCAGTCTCGTTCTATTTCTATCCATCCAGTCTCTTTCTGTTCATCCAGTCTCGTTCTATTTCTATCCATCCAGTGTCTTTCTGTCCATCCAGTCTCATTCTGTTCATCCAGTCTCTTTCTCTTTCTATCCATCCAGTCTCTTTCTGTTCATCCAGTCTCGTTCTATTTCTATCCATCCAGTGTCTTTCTGTCCATCCAGTCTCTTTCTGTTCATCCAGTCTCTTTCTCTTTCCGTCCATCCAGTCTCTTTATGTCCATACAGTCTCTTTCTCTTTCTGCCCATCCAGTCTCTTTCTCTTTTTGTCCATCCAGTCTCTTTCTCTTTCTGTCCATCCAGTCTCTTTCTCTTTCTGTCCATCCAGTCTCTTTCTCTTTCTGTCCATCCAGTCTCTTTCTGTCCATCCAGTCTCTTTCTCTTTCTGTCCATCCAGTCTCTTTCTGTCCATCCAGTCTCTTTCTGTTCATCCAGTCTCTTTCTCTTTCTGTCCATCCAGTCTCTTTCTGTCCATCCAGTCTCTTTCTCTTTCTGTCCATCCAGTCTCTTTCCTTTTCTGTCCATCCAGTCTCTTTCTCTCTCTGTCCATCCATTATTTTTCTGTCCATCCAGTCTCCACAAAGTCACTGGTCTGGAGCAGAGAGTGACTTCAGGAATTACGAAGAAAATTTTAGATGTAAGGTGGTGTGTGTGTCTGTATCTTTGTGTGTGTGTGCATGCATTTGTGTGTGTGTGTGTGTGTTCTTCTATAGCAGCCATAAGGGTGCGAGTCTCATGGTCTGAGGCAGCCAGTGTTCACCGTGAAAGTAGGTGAAGCCCTGTCATCATAACTGTCTTTGATAGCCGACCGACTTGAAAGCACTTCCAAATGTCAAGTGGTTAAAACCAATCTATCAGAGAGCAATATCACACTCAGAGACATGCATGGACACACACAGGGGTACACACACCATTATCAGGGAACTATATCAGACACACACACACACCATGCCATCATGGATTGCTATCACCTTACGCCATCAAAGAGTGATATTTGCTCGGTCGCTATCCTGCTCACGTTTTACTCTCTCACAAAACCCCAGGTAGTTAGGTAGCTAACAGGCTTACCTCATGGAATCAACCTCTCTCTATGTTAACAGGTACAGCTACATGTCTTATCTCATGGAATCAACCTCTCTCTATGTTAACAGACACAGCTAAATGTCTTACCTCATGGAATCAACCTCTCTCTATGTTAACAGGCACAGCTAAATGTCTTATCTCATGGAATCAACCTCTCTCTATGTTAACAGGTACAGCTAAATGTCTTATCTCATGGAATCAACCTCTCTCTATGTTAACAGGTACAGCTAAATGTATTATCTCATGGAATCAACCTCTCCCTATGTTAACAGGTACAGCTAAATGTCTTATCTCATGGAATCAACCTCTCCCTATGTTAACAGGTACAGCTAAATGTCTTATCTCATGGAATCAACCTCTCCCTATGTTAACAGGTACAGCTAAATGTCTTATCTCATGGAATCAACCTCTCTCTATGTTAACAGGTACAGCTACATGTCTTATCTCATGGAATCAACCTCTCTCTATGTTAACAGGCACAGCTAAATGTCTTATCTCATGGAATCAACCTCTCTCTATGTTAACAGGCACAGCTAAATGTCTTATCTCATGGAATCAACCTCTCCCTATGTTAACAGGCACAGCTAAATGTCTTATCTCATGGAATCAACCTCTCTCTATGTTAACAGGTACAGCTAAATGTCTTACCTCATGGAATCAACCTCTCTCTATGTTAACAGGTACAGTTAATTGTCTTATCTCATGGAATCAACCTCTCTCTATGTTAACAGGTACAGCTAAATGTCTTATCTCATGGAATCAACCTCTCTCTATGTTAACAGGTACAGCTAAATGTCTTACCTCGTGGACTCAACCTCTCTCTATGTTAACAGGACCAGCTAAATGCCTTATCTCATGGAATCAACCTCTCTCTATGTTAACAGACACAGCTAAATGTCTTACCTCATGGAATCAACCTCTCTCTATGTTAACAGGCACAGCTAAATGTCTTATCTCATGGAATCAACCTCTCTCTATGTTAACAGACACAGCTAAATGTCTTATCTCATGGAATCAACCTCTCCCTATGTTAACAGGTACAGCTAAATGTATTATCTCATTGAATCAACCTCTCCCTATGTTAACAGGTACAGCTAACAGGCTTATCTCATGAAATAATATAATTGGTAACTACTCTGTTAAAGGCATACTCCTCTATTTCTACTCAACAGTGTCGGCCTAACACCTTTTTGGGATTAGTTACATAAGAGGGTCTTAGAAATCAAAGAGAGGAGGGAAATGTGCCCTGAATGGTATTCATTATTTTTGTTTGTTATGTTTCAATTGTGATTGTCAATACATGGGTTCCAGGTACCATATCATATGAATATATTATATATGTAATTTAGCAGACACTTTTAACCAATGCCACTTACAGGTACGTGTACATAGAGAGTGCAAAGGAGATGCTCTTGCAAACATGTTTAAGGCATGGGGCTCCCAACACGGGGTACTTCCCAGACTCCTCTGGCCACTGCTTGTCTATGAGGTACCTCTTTCAACAGTGGAGGTGCTAGAGTGGAAAATTAACAACCTCCTCAGGAGATGGCTGGCGGTCCCAAGAAGCTTCTGCTCCATCGGCCTGTAAAGAACAGACAGCAAGCTTCAGCTGTCAGTTACATCTGAGGTAGAGGGGTACAAGTTAACAAAAGCACGTAAAGTCATGATGCTGCAGGACAGCAAGAATGAGAGGGTTCGCCAGGCAGAGATCGAGGTCAGAATGTGTCGCGAGTGGTCAGGCAGCAGAGAGCTCTGGGAGCCGGAGGAGAGGCAGCAACACGCTGACATTGTTGGGTCGGTAAACCAAGGCAGGTTGGGTGTGGGATGCACAACGGTGTCAATCTGGAATATCAGACCGAGCAGAATGCTGTGACATGGTGCATAGGGAGATCAGGGAGGTCAGAGATGTAGCCATGAAAAAACAGGGCAGCTGGACATGCTGAGAGAGTGTGCAAGAGAGGGCACTCACCTGGCGAGACATATGGAATGTGGAAGGGCAGTGGGTCACGTTTCTGCTTTTTTTTGTAGTGTTTTGCCCACACCAACAAACCTCCAAACGTGGACGAGAGAGGCCCAGCACTTTGTGGAAGACCAGCAGATCTGACCTATGGAAAATGCAGGTGGCAACATGACTAAACACTGACTCAGCTGGCCACGGGACTGCAGCAAGTAAGGAGAAAGCCAAAACATCTCACCCAGGGCCACTGTTTCATCCACTTCCTCAGGTCAGGAGAGAATGCAGCAAAGGGGAACTAGGACAAAAGGGATCCTTGAGACAGCAGGCAGACCTCAAAAAGCAGCTCATATTCCCAGAGGAGATAACCAGATAACCAGCCTCTGGTCTAGAGGAACCAAACAGTTGTCCTGGGAGGGGTGGATAGAGGAGGCACATGAGCAGAAGCTAAAAAAATACCAGTCCATCATCCTTGAGGTTCAGCAGAATGGATGGACAGCCTGGAATCGACCAGTTGAAGCCGGGCTGCAGGAGCTTCGCAGGCCCATCACTCTGGAGGTACCTTGGGGCTGCTCGGCATTGAAGGAGTTGCAACAAATAAGCCGTTGGCTGACATCAGCAAGCAGGCAGAAGTGGCATCCGTTGGATCTGGCTGAAGAGGAACGAACAGTGGCAGAGCCAAGCAGGCAGTAGGGAGGCAGGGCTGAGTTGAGTGGTGGATCGAGGGGGTAGTTCAAGGACGCTAGTTCTGCAGTCGAGCCGCACCGAGATGTTGCAGGCTTATCGACAAAACACAGGAGAAGGGGGGTGCCCACTTGAGAACCTGATGAAGTCTCACTCAGCTCTGTCCCAGTTAGGTCTGGAGAGCCTTGAAGGAGGAAATATGGAGTAGCGATTGCAGTGCCATCCAGTTGACAGAAGGCGTAGTGAGTACCTGTCATATGTATATGAACAGAGAGCACCTTTAAGTAAGTGGCAGTAAACATAACATCCCACATTCTCCAAGATCCTTGGTAGGATGAACACAGCTGTGTTCACAAAGTGCCAGAAAGCGAGATATGTGATGCAAAATGGAGCTAAAGGGAATAGCACGATCAAAGTAGTTCATGTTAAAGAGATTATCTGGTATTTTTGTATACTTTTTCAGCGTAGTAGTTCAGAAAGTACTGTAGCACTCAAGAGACAAAATTGGTCGCCAAAAATTGCGTACTACTTAATGTGTGCAGATATGTGCATCAAGTCATTGCTCTCTCCCTCCGTCTCTGCTGTGTCCACTGAGCTGTTGGGACCGCCCTGCAACCTCATTGGATAATGTTGGACAGGCCTCTTGCTAGCTGTCACTCAAATGTGAGAGGCTGAAGTTCATTGGCTAGAATTGAAAAATTCATAGGGGGCTGGCTCACATGGGGGGGAATGCAGGGAAATTGGCGTGGCACAGCTTCAAGAAAACAGTCGCTTTCAAACTTGGGATTTCGTGGCTAATTGAGATACATAAGTAATTATGTTCATAGACTTTGCATGTATAAACTACACACTGACACATACAGCACAAAGCAGAAGGTTTAAAAAATACTCTGTCGCCAAAGTATCGGAGCATGTCTTTAATTAAATGTCATGGCTACAGACGTCCCCGTCAGCCCTAGTCCCCTGAACACATACACGCACGCACGCACACACACACACACACACACACACACACACACACACACACACACACACACACACACACACACACACACACACACACACACACACACACACACACACACACACACACACACACACACACACACACACACACACACACAGACACACAGACACACAGACACACACAGACACAGACACACACACGCTCACACACACACACGCACACAACGACACCGACACACACACACACGTACACATACGCGCACACACAAACAAAATAATCATACACACACCGTGGTGTTGAGAGGAGCAGTTTGATCGATAGACTCCCTTCCCAGGACCCTGTGTCAGCAGCAGGTCTCCAACACAACATGGACAATTAGAGGGGAGAGACGAGGGGATGTGTGGGAGGAGAAAGTGGAGGAGGAGGGTTCAATAGCATCTTTTCTCCAACTAGAGGTGTTGAGATCCCCATGGAGAATAATGATAGGGGTTAATATGCACACAACATGCGGGTTGAACTCCAGGTCGCTCCCGCTCTTTCTCTTCTCCTTATTCCAGGTCTGTTTACTGAACATGAACCTTTCTCTCCTTATTCCAGGTCTGTTTACTGAACATGAATCTTTCTCTCCTTATTCCAGGTCTGTTTACTGAACATGAACCTTTCTCTCCTTATTCCAGGTCTGTTTACTGAACATGAACCTTTCTCTCCTTATTCCAGGTCTGTTTACTGAACATGAATCTTTCTCTCCTTATTCCAGGTCTGTTTACTGAACATGAACCTTTCTCTCCTTCATGTTTGTACTGTATAGGCCTACACATGTTTATTTCGTCTCTGTTTTATTCCCGCTTACACTTTCTCTATGTATCCCTCTCTCCCTCATATTCCCACATTCTATCTTTCTTTCTGCCCGACTGTGTAATTGTCCCTAGTGATCATAACTGACTTTGTTTGTTGTCTCTCTCTACCCCACCTCTCCCCCTCTCATCTCTCTCCCCCTCTCTTTCTCTCTCTCTATCCTCTCATTTTCCCCCATCCCACTCCCCCTCTCTCCCACACTCTCTTTCTCCCCCTCTCTCTCCTCTCTCTCTTTCTACCTCACCCCTCTCCCATTCTTTCTCTCCTCTCTCTCCCCCCTCCCTCTCCTCTCTCTCTCCCCCACCCCTCTCCTCTCTCAGTAAATTCTCTTCTCTCCTTCCTCTCCTCTGAGGGATATCAAAGGTACCATGGAGACAGGGTTCAAGTGTGATTTGTCTTCTTTGAGATGATTGGAAACAATTAGCGCCTGGTACTCATTATAGAAGGCTTGGATCTCCAGGATGAAAACAGCTGTTGGTACAGTAGTATACATAATGACAAATTACTATAAACAACTACCTAAAGCAGTAGACACATACAGTACATAGTGTGAATGAAAGGTTGAGTGAGCAAAGAACTGAATAAATGTTATAATAGCACCAAGGATGTGAGAATAGAAAAGTAAACAAACACAGCCACACACACACACACACACACACACTGCAATCAAATACACACTGATGCACAAGCACACGCATGCGGGCACGCACACGCACACATACATACACACATTCACTCTTACAGGCATGTACACGCCATCATTATCCCACATACAGAATACAAGGGAAAAATTACAGTGAGAGGAAGCCACCAGTGTTTAACAACGATATGCAGGAAAGTCAAGGACACACACACACACACACACACACACACACACACACACACACACACACACACACACACACACACACACACACACACACACACACACACACACACACACACACACACACACACAGACACAGACACAGACACAGACACAGACACACACAGACACACACACGCACACAGGCCTAAGGTCATAGCCCTTAGTCATAAATCACAGTGCCCGGAGTCTCTGTGTATAAATATATGCAGCCGTTATGAGATCTACGAGTTCTAGAGGTCAGGAAGGGAGAGACTCCCCAGCTACAGACGGATAATGAATATATATCTCTCTTATTCTACCTATATCTGTCATATTCTACCTCTATCTCTCTTATCATACCTCTATCTCTCTTATCATACCTCTATCTGTCTAATTCTAGCTCCATATCTCTCTTATTCGACCTATATCTGTCTTATTCTAGCTCCATATCTCTTATCATACCTCTATCTCTCTTATTCTAGCTCTATCTGTCTTATTCTACCTCTACCTCTCTTATCATACCTCTATCTCTCTTATTCTACCTCTATCTGTCTTATTCTACCTCTATCTCTCTTATCATACCTCTATCTCTCTTATTCTACCTCTATCTGTCTTATTCTAGCTCGATCTCTCTTATTCTACCTATATCTGTCTTATTCTAGCTCCATATATCTTATTCTAGATCTATGTCTTATTCTACCTCTCTCTTATCATACCTCTATCTCTCTTATCATACCTCTATCTCTCTTATTCTAGCTCTATATGTCTTATTCTAGCTCTATCTCTCTTATCATACCTCTATCTCTCTTATTCTAGTTCCATATCTCTTATTCTACCTCTATCTCTCTTACTCTACCTCCATATCTTATAACAATGTGCGCTGAGAGTCGGGAAGCGAGTTCAGGGACTGAGTGTTTTAATAAATAAAAGTAACATAATACAAAACACGAACAACGCAGCAACATGAAACAAAAAACAATGACGCCTGGGGAAGGAACCAAAGGTAGTGACATATATAGGGAAGGTAATCAGGGAGGTGATGGAGTCCAGGTGAGTGTCATAATGCGCTGTTGAGCGTAACAATGGTGACAGGTGTGCACCATAACGAGCACACGTGACAATATCTCAAAATGTACCCCTATCTCTCTTTATCTCTCTTATTCTACCTCTCTCTTATTCTACCTCCATTGAGTAATGGAATAAAGTTATCTTGATATATTTGTTGTTCTCTGTCACTTATTAAGCATCTTAAGTGTTAGGTCAATTTTATATACTTAGATTTTTCAGTATTCTGAAAATATTTTTAGCAAAGGGGGTATTGAGTTTTCTAAATTCACCAAGTGCAATGGACACCAGCCGACTGGAATTGAATGGAGCTTATAGATATTTCTCTAAAACGATATCCTCCTTTTAGATCCATGAGATGTAGTCAGAGAGTGTAGAAGGTGAGGGTGGAGGGATAGGGACAGGGAGTGTGGGTAGATTGATAGGGAGAGAGGGTAGAGGGATAGGGAGAGAGAGTAGATTGATGGGGAGCGAGGGTAGAGGGATAGGGAGCGAGGGTAGAGAGATAGGGAGAGAGGGTAGGTTGATGGGGAGTGAGGGTAGAGGGATAGTGAGCAAGAGGGATAGGGTGGGAGGGTAGAGGGATAAGGAGCGAGGGAAGAGGGATAATGAGTGAGTTTCGAGGGATAGGGAGAGAGGGTAGGTTGATGGGGAGCGAGGGTAGAGGGATAGTGAGCAAGAGGGATAGGGTGGGAGGGTAGAGGGATAAGGAGCGAGGGAAGAGGGATAATGAGCGAGTTTAGAGGGATAGGGAGAGAGGGTAGATTGATGGGGAGCTAGGGTAGAGGGATAGGGAGAGAGGGTCGGTTCATGGGGAGCAAGGGTAGAGGGATAGTGAGCAAGAAGGATAGGGTGGGAGGGTAGAGGGATTTTTAATGTAATTTATTTCACCTTTTTTTAACCAGGTAGGCCAGTTGAGAACAAGTTCTCATTTACAACTGCGACCTGGCCAAGATAAAGCAAAGCAGTGCGACACAAACAACACAGAGTTACACATGGAATAAACAAACGTACAGACAAACACAATAGAAAGAAATCTACATACAGCGTGTGCAAATGAGATAAGATAAGGGAGGCAATAAATTGGCCGTAGTGGCAAAGTAATTACAATTTAGCAATTAAACACTGGGGTGATAGATGTGCAGAAGATTAATGTGCAAGTAGAGATTCTGGGGTGCAAAGGAGCAAAAAAATAAATAACAATATTGGGATGAAGTAGTTGGATGGGCTATTTACAGATGGGCTGTGTACAGGTGTAAGGATCTGTGAGCTGCTCTGACAGCTGATGCTTAAAGCTAGTGAGGGAGATATGAGTCTCCAGCTTCAGGGATTTTTGCAATTCATTCCAGTCATTGGCAGCAGTAAAATGGAAGGAAAGGCGGCCAAAGGAGGAATAGGCTTGGGGGTGACCAGTGAAATATACCTGCTGGAGCGCGTGCTATGGGTGGGTGCTGCTATGGTGACCAGTGAGTTGAGATAAGGTGGGGCTTTACCTAGCAAAGACTTATAGATGACCTGGAGCCAGAGGGTTTGGCAACGAATTTGAAGCGAGGGCCAGCCAACGAGAGCATACAGGTCGCAGTGGTGGGTAGTATATGGGGTTTTGGTGACAAAATGGATGGCACTGTGATAGACTGCATTAAATTTGCTGAGTAGAGTGTTGGAGGCTATTTTGTAAATGACATCGCAGAAGTCAAGGATCGGTAGGATAGTCAGTTTTACGAGGGTATGTTTGGCAGCATGAGTGAAGGATGCTTCGTTGTGGAATAGGAAGACGATTCTAGATTTAATTATGGATTGGAGATGGAGAAAGGGTAGAGGGCTAGGAGCAAGAAGGTAGAGGGAAAAGGAGTGAGGGTAAAGGGAGCGAGGGTAAAGGGAAAAGGAGTGAGGGTAAAGGGATAGGGAGCGAGGGTAGATAGAACGGAGTGACATGCAGCCCATGCCTCTCCACTCTGTCTGACACCGTGTTTATAATGACACCTCTGTGGTGGCTGGTGAGCCAGTGTAGTGGAACTTCTAGACATTGAGTTTGTGTCTGAGAGAGAGAGAGAGAGAGAGAGAGAGAGAGAGAGAGAGAGAGAGAGAGAGAGAGAGAGAGAGAGAGAGAGAGAGAGAGCGAGAGAGAGAGAGAGAGAGAGAGAGAGAGAGAGAGAGAGAGAATAAGCGAAACATATGTAGATTAAGAGTGGATTGTCGTTGGTGAGCCAAAGACAGAAAGTACACCAGTGGAACCCATCCGACTTGAAGGAACTAGAGCAGTTTTGCCTTGAAGAATGGGCAAAAATCCCAGTGGCTAGGTGTGCCAAGCTTATAGAGACATAACCCAAGTGACTTGCAGCTTTAATTGCACCGAAAGGTGGCTCTACAAAGTATCGACTTTGGGGGTGAATAGTTATGAAACGCTCAAGTTTTCTGTTTTTTGTGTTATTTCTTGTTTGTTTCACAGTAAAACATATTTTGCATCTTCAAAGTGGTAGGCGTGTGGTGTAAATCAAATGACACAACCCCCCCAAAAATCTATTTTCATTCCAGGTTGTAAGGCAACAAAATAGGAAAAATGCCAAGAGGGGTGAATACTTTCGCAAGCCACTGTAGCTGCCCGAGAGGAGGACTGCTGGTGGAGTTGGCCTATCAAGAACAGTTCTAGGAGTTTCAGGGGAGGACTGATGGTGGAGTTGACATATCAAAGGACAGTTCTAGGAGTTTCAGGGGAGGACTGAGGGTGGAGTTGGCCTATCAAGGACAGTTCTAAGAGTTTCAGGGGAGGACTGATGGTGGAGTTGGCCTATCAAAGGACAGTTCTAGGAGTTTCAGGGGAGGACTGATGGTGGAGTTGGCCTATCAAGGACAGTTCTAGGAGTTTCAGGGTGGTATTAACATTGGAAAGGAACAATTCTTATGACATGTGAAGGCCCAATAAGTTGATGGAATTTCTTGTGAATTAGTGTCAGGTTGTTTTGGTTCGTCATAGTGAACACCTGCCTTATGAGCTTGTCATGTGTGGTTGCATCCTCCCCGTACACCATCACAGTCACCAAGTCAACATCTACGGCAATTCCAGTGCAGACTGCCAGGATGGTGGACATGATTGTCTGGAAGAAGCAATGTGCCAGCTCAACTGGTACATCCCAAGGTGTATCACAAATGCAGTGAGCCAACGGAAGGTCATGGTGGATTCAGGCAGAAGTGTTGGATTAGCAATGAATCAAAGTTCACTTCTAAATGATGAGGAGGTGACGTGAGAGCCTGGTCTTGGAGGAGCAAGTTATACCGCAGACAGTTGCAGCAAGTTGTTGAGCTATGGAGAGGGTGTCGGAGCCCAGGATAGGATTCTCTTTCCTTTCCTTGTAGCCTCCCAGTTGCCTCATTGATCCTCAAAGAGAGTTGTGACTTTGAATACTTGGTGTTGCCATGCCAATCAGTCTGCTGCTTTTTTCTTTATCCAGACAAGGGTTTTTCAGTGTAATTATTGCAGCCGTATTGGATTCCCAACATAGTTGAAGTACAGAATTTTTTTCTTGAGTACAGGTTATAAGTGCAGTACACCACAGGAGGTTGGTGACACCTTAATTGGGGAGGACAGGCTCGTGGTAATGGCTGGAGCGGAATTGGTGGAATGGTATCAAATACTTCAAACACAAGGTTTCCATGTGTTTGATACCATTCCATGTGCGCTGTTCCAGCCATTATTACGAGCCGTCCCCCCCCTCAGCAGCCTCCGCTGCAGTACACAAATCTGAGAAATGTCTCTCATTTAAAATGTGTACATATACAGGTGATTAAACAACCACTTAGTGGTAATGTGGCAAAATGTTGGATTTTGGACGCCGTATTGGAATTGGAGTCAACTCTAGCGGAGCACTGTAACATAACTGCAAGAGTAGGGGCTAAATTGATCAAATCCACAGTGTGACCTTTGACTGGAAAAAATGACAGTTTTCAATGTCTGAGCCCGCTTGTCATAGAGATGATTACAATAGACACAACATTAAAAAAACATGTGTAACTTTATGCATTTATATCGTGCAGAACCATACAGCACTGAATGAGAGAAGTTGTCTATTGATCAGCTACCAACAAGTGAAGTTCATCATACATTTTCATTGTTGATATTTCCGGCCATTGTATCTGTGTGTTTACAGGTCTATATTTCCAAGATGCAATGCGATATAATAATATTGTTTGTTTGTGTATGTAGGGCAGACAACTGACTACTTGAACTGACTACTTTTTTTTTTTTTTTTGCATTATCAGTGATTGCAATTTTGTGTTACATGAGCTTAGGTGGCCCATCCCACCTCGGGCCAGACATTATTCTGCACTTTTTGAAAGTAGGGGCTGTTTTCCTTAGAGTAAATTGCAATAGCCACAACATAAAAAAAATGTGTTCCTGTATGTATTTGTATCAGGCAGGACCATGAAGCAATTAATGGTTTATTGAACAACTAAGTCTCATTTATCATAAATATTCACAGATGAAATATCTGTGTGTTTATAGGTCTATATTTTCAGATATCCTAATTCTGTGTGTTTACAGGTCTATATTTTAAGATATCCTAATTCTGTGTGTTTATAGGTCTATATTTTAAGATATCCTAATTCTGTGTGTTTACAGGTCTATATTTTAAGATATCCTAGTGCTGTGTGTTTGTGTATGTGGGGCAGACTACTTGTATTCCAAATTGTATCTTGCAATATTGGGCTAGGAATTATTCTGCACTGTTTGAGTTTAGGGTGTGTCACAATATCTGACAATTAAACCACTTTTGTTGTAAAATAATTGTCTACAACCATTCCATTTCATATCTGGGAGACCTTAGAGATATGGAAAAATATGGCTGTGCTTTGTTCGACCTCAGATAAAGGTATCTCAAAAACAGTGGCGGTTGGTGACGTTTAAGATGAGGGAGGACAATATTTTTTTGCACACCTAGCTAGCTGCATTTAATAACTGAGTGAAAGTGGAAAAAATTATGAAATATACTTTTTATATATAGTGTATGTGGACACCCCTTCACATTCGTGGATTCGGCTATTTCAGCCAAAACAGGTGTATACAATTGTGCACACAGCAATGCAATTTCCCTAGACAAACTTTGGTAGTAGAATGGCCCGTACTGAAGAGATCAGTGACTTTCAATGTGGCACTGTCATAGGATGCTACCTTTCCAACAAGACATTTAT
Organism: Salvelinus alpinus; assembly: GCF_045679555.1. Taxonomy (NCBI): domain Eukaryota; kingdom Metazoa; phylum Chordata; class Actinopteri; order Salmoniformes; family Salmonidae; genus Salvelinus; species Salvelinus alpinus. The sequence continues at coordinate 40,074,904 of NC_092106.1, read as the reverse complement.
TCAAATGTCTGCCCTGCTAGAGCTTCCCTGGTCAACTGTTAGAGGTGTTATTGTGAAGTGGAAACATCTATGAGCAACAAATGCTTAGCCACAAAGTGGTAGGCCACACAAGCTCACAGAACCGGACCGCAGAGTGCATGAAGCACGTAGCGTGTAAAAATAATCTATCTTTGGATACAACGTTGGCACAATAACTGTTCGTTGAGAGCACCATGAAAGGGGTTTCCGTGGCTGAGCAGCCGCGCACAAGCCTAAGCTCAACATGCTCAATGCCAAGCGACCGCGTTCTCTGTAGTGATTAATCACGCTTCACCATCTGTCAGTCCAAAGGACAAATATGGGTTTGGCCGATGCCAGGAGAACGATACCTGCCCGAATGCATAGTGCCAACTGTAACATTTGATGGAGGAGGAATAATGGTCTGGGGCTGTTTTCCATGGATCGGCCTAGGCCCCTTAGTTCCAGTGAAGGGAAATCTTAACGCAAAGCATGATATGACAATCTAGTCGATTGTGATTCCAACTTTGTGGCAACAGTTTGGGGAAGGCCATTTCCTGTTTCAGCATAACAATGCCCCCGTGCACAAAGCAAGGTCAATACAGAAATGGGACCCGTTTCAAGAAACTAGAGGTATGTCGCACGTCACCACTTCACAGGAGAGTCATTTGAATGTTTTATTTTTTATTGATTAAAATGTGTTTTGGCAGAAATACCTTCTGGAACATGTGAACTTTCATGTGCATTAATAACAAACTTGTATGCCATCTGTAAATATGAATAAAACAAAATAAGTAATAAGTCTAGTTGATTAAGGAACCTTCCCGCTAGCCATGATTGGCTGAGATAATGGATGGGCTGGACATGCCGAGAGATGAGTTTGGATTGGTCTGCCATGTAGCACACTTCTGTCTATAACATCAGCTGCTCAGTATGTGTAGATAATCCTGTCTACCACAGCTTTTTCTGAAAGATATCAGGAAGAACTGAAAAAGTTTTGCTACTACTCTCAACATTGCTGCCCTGAAGTTAATAGCACTATCGACAAAGCTCAATGGGAAAAGTTTGTGATGGACTACTTTCTAGAGGATGACTCTCTCTGACCCTGAACATGAATCAGAAAATGAAGAAAACCCTGACTTAGATACAAATATTTTAATTGAATCAGACATTGTAGGGTCTTCTGATGGTAATGTTGGGGAAGAAACAATGTCGTTGTCACAGAAGAATTTGACCAAGTTTTGAAATCAGTGAAATGCCGAGTGGAAGCAAAGAGAGAATAGCCAAATGCGGAGAGAGTCCAAAAAAGAGAACATAGAAGGCTGTTGTATAAAACACAAACACAACCATTGCATACATGACAGAGGGAGAAGTGTTCTTTCATATATACGGGTAAGAGTCTAGCTACATTTTCAGATATTATACATTTCAAATTTTGTCAGAAAGTCATTTTTATTGCAAGTTATAGCGTACTGTTAGCTAGCTAGCTAATGTTAGCTGGCTGGCTTGCTACTAAAGTTACATGTATGATTTGTGTATGAGCTCTGGAAAGAGGCCCGTGTTCCTGAGTTGGAATTCTGAAAGTTTGATGAGCGTTCAAATTGATTTTTTCCCAGTCATATAGAGTACCAGTTTAGTTTGGACACAACTACTCATTCAAGGGTTTTTCTTTATTTGTACTATTTTCTACATTATAGAATATAGTGAAGACATCAAAACTATGAAATAACACATATGGAATCATGTAGTAAATAAAAGTGTTAATCAAATCAAAATGTATGTTATACAGTGGGGCAAAAAAGTTTTTAGTCAACCACCAATTGTGCATGTTCTCCCACTTAAAACGATGAGAGAAGCCTGTATTTTTCATCATAGGTACACTTCAACTATGACAGACAAAATGAGACAAAAAAATCCAGAAAATCACATTGTAGGATTTTTTATGAATTTATTTGCAAATTATGGTGGAAAATAAGTATTTGGTCAATAACAAAAGTTTATCTCAATACTTTGTTATATACCCTTTGTTGGCAATGACAGAGGTCAAACGTTTTCTGTATGTCTTCACAAGGTTTTCACACACTGTTGCTGGTATTTTGGCCCATTCCTCCATGCAGATCTCCTCTAGAGCAGTGATGTTTTGGGGCTGTTGCTGGGCAACACGGACTTTCAACTCCCTCCAAAGATTTTCTATGGGGTTGAGATCTGGAGACTGGCTAGGCCACTCCAGGACCTTGAAATGCTTCTTACGAAGCCATTCCTTCGTTGCCCGGGCGGTGTGTTTGGGATCATTGTCATGCTGAAAGACCCAGCCACGTTTCATCTTCAATGCCCTTGCTGATGGAAGGAGGTTTTCACTCAAAATCTCACGATACATGGCCCCATTCATTCTTTCCTTTACACGGATCAGTCGTCCTGGTCCCTTTGCAGAAAAACCACCCCAAAGCATGATGTTTCCACCCCCATGCTTCACAGTAGGTATGGTGTTCTTTGGATGCAACTCAGCATTCTTTGTCCTCCAAACACGACGAGTTGAGTTTTTACCAAAAAGTTATATTTTGGTTTCATCTGACCATATGACATTCTCCCAATTTTCTTCTTCTGGATCATTGTTAGCAAACCGTGCCAATACATACTCCAAACACCGCCTTTAAGGGCAATTTCATTTTTATACAACGGGTTACCAAAATATTAAAATGAAGATTGACATATTTTCATTAATTAAAAGGTTATTTTGATGAATTTATTCATCCTTCCACAAGATATAGTACTGACACAAATCTAGAGTTGCTACCCAAGCCGGCTGGTCGTTCATCCTATTGGTTCAGTTGCCAGAGGCGCGACCCAGTCGTTCAGTCTTTTTGTTCTGTATCTATGAGAACAACTGCTAACTTACAGTCACTTCAAAGAGTGGAGCCAGAATAACAACAGTAGCTGCATTTGCATTTGTTTAAGTGGTTTTCTAGTGACATTTATTTGAATACTTCCATAACAATTACCTAATAAGGCGCAATTTCGCCTGTCGTAGAAAATGTGCTCTCTCAGGACACTGTTGTTCAGAGGAGCTAGCCAACAACACAGCTAACATAATCACTTCAAACTGAAGCTGGAAAGACTGCAAACTATTTCTTTGTATATATCAATTAAAATGATGCCAGCTGATCCATGCCTTTGACTGGCTGAGAAACACTGATTGTCTGTCTCGTCCCGAGTCCTGACAAATTCAGCTGGAGATCGAATTTGAATATCGAAACAATGTTGCAAATGTCGTAGAGACAGAGAGTTTCTACAAAACTCCGCTGTTGAAAACTAAATGTTAGCCTAAAATAAATGTGAGATCATTTCTAGAGGCTTTTTATTGTGGATAACAAGCTTATAAATTGCCTGGCTGGGCTGATGAGACAGTGGATTGCACAGTCAGATGAAACAGAGTAAATAGGCGTTTTAACGTCATAGATTTAGCCGGTTTTAACTTGTAGAATAGAAACTGGCTGGTTTTAACCAATCAGCATTCAGGATTAGAACCACCCGTTGTATAAAAGTCAACAACATACAGTGTACGTAACAGTAGCATTACATGACAAATATGACTAATTTCCTGTCCATTCAATGCGGCCACAATGACGGTACGTGTGTGTGTATCAATGTCTCAATTCTCTCACTGGCCATCGGCTACTGTTAGTGAAAGAGACTATGGTTTGTGTTTGTGCGTGTGTGTGTGTGTGAGACAGCATGAGGGTGAGGGTGGGGGGGGAGGGTCAGTTTGTCTGTAAATTATCGTCTGTAGCAGGTCAGTAGGTCTCATCACCTCTTCACGGTAATAACTCTCCAGGTTAATTTGCCAGCAGCAGAGAACTTGTTCCTCTAAACTCCACACAGAGGGTAAAGTTCCTTCCCCTCCCCCTGACCCACACAGACCTCTATTAACACGGCTCTGTAACTCTAGTCCAAATATATTTAACTATACACACTGTCTCTGAGTCTTTCCTTCCGTACTGTCTGTCCTGTCTGACTCCCATAGCGTACTGTGGTGTTGAATATTAATACATTTGTATCTGTATCCGATCAGAGACAGATGTCTATAAGGTGGGATTGGCACTTACTGGTTTACCCTGGGCTCTGTAGAACCGACAACACTGTGACAAACCTGTTGGTAAGTATGTTTCGAGAGAGAAAATTGTGAATAAACTTGATTTTGTATGTTTAAAGCAATTCAAACATCCAATAGAACATTAGGTGATACTAGTGATTATTGTGACTGTGGTGAAAAGATGCATTGAATCATCAAGGCGAGATTGTAAACTTAATTTATTTTCAGACACTGAAATAACATATTGTAAACATTTTGATAGATCCTACAGCAGCCGTATACAAATAGCAGAGCTATCCATTGTTAATGAATGAAAGGTCCAAAACAAGTCCCGACTGCAGCTCTTTTATATTCCTGCTGCTCTATTATTTGGCAAAGATAGTCTATGAATTGATTATTTACTCTGTCTATCTTAATTTTAATGACAGGTGACTCCTGTTCTGCATATTAATTGACAGTAATTTCTTACAAACCTATCAGGGTGCCAATTTAACCTCTGATGCGAATTACAGCAGTTTATTGGAGTGAAAAATGTCATTATTCTGTTCTCTTTAATGTGTGTGTGTGTTTGTATTCCATCATTAAAATGTTAATGAAGTGCATCGTTGATCTCTTCCCAGGAACACTGGCTATAAAGTTTTCCTACCTGGCTGTGACGCTCCTGGAGATGGCATCCGAGTTTTTCCAAACCCATTCCGGTTCACCTAGATTAATCAATTGGAGGTGTAGTGTGGTGTGTGTGTGTGTGTGTGTGTGTGTGTGTGTGTGTGTGTGTGTGTGTGTGTGTGTGTGTGTGTGTGTGTGTGTGTGTGTGTGTGTGTGTGTGTGTGTGTGTGTGTGTGTGTGTGTGTGTGTGTATGTTTGCAGCCAGGTTGCTCTAGATCCACTTCTAAGTCCGACGTCCGTTCAGGTACCCAGGACGTCGGTAGATGCCTTCAGAACCGTCCACTAGTGGCAACGGTGAGCGCTATTACCATAAAGTAGACTTGGAAGACGTCGGAATAAGAAGTCTACCATAAAGTAGATGTCGGTATAAGAAGTCTACCATAAAGTAGATGTCGGTATAAGAAGTCTACCATAAAGTAGATGTCGGAATAAGACGTCTACCATAAACTAGATGTCGGAATAAGAAGTCTACCATAAACTAGATGTCGGTATAAGAAGTCTACCATAAACTAGATGTCGGAATATGAAGTCTACCATAAAGTAGATGTCGGTATAAGAAGTCTACCATAAAGTAGACGTCGGAATATGAAGTCTACCATAAAGTAGATGTCGGAATATGAAGTCTACCATAAACTAGATGTCGGAATATGAAGTCTACCATAAACTAGATGTCGGTATAAGAAGTCTACCATAAACTAGATGTCGGTATAAGAAGTCTACCATAAACTAGATGTCGGTATAAGAAGTCTACCATAAACTAGATGTCGGTATAAGAAGTCTACCATAAAGTAGATGTCGGAATAAGAAGTCTACCATAAAGTAGATGTCGGTATAAGAAGTCTACCATAAAGTAGATGTCGGTATAAGAAGTCTACCATAAAGTAGATGTCGGTATAAGAAGTCTACCATAAAGTAGATGTCGGTATAAGAAGTCTACCATAAAGTAGATGTCGGAATAAGAAGTCTACCATAAACTAGATGTCGGAATAAGAAGTCTACCATAAACTAGATGTCGGAATAAGAAGTCTACCATAAACTAGATGTCGGTATAAGAAGTCTACCATAAACTAGATGTCGGTATAAGAAGTCTACCATAAACTAGATGTCGGTATAAGAAGTCTACCATAAAGTAGATGTCGGTATAAGAAGTCTACCATAAACTAGATGTCGGAATATGAAGTCTACCATAAACTAGATGTCGGTATAAGAAGTCTACCATAAACTAGATGTCGGTATAAGAAGTCTACCATAAACTAGATGTCGGTATAAGAAGTCTACCATAAAGTAGATGTCGGTATAAGAAGTCTACCATAAACTAGATGTCGGAATATGAAGTCTACCATAAACTAGATGTCGGTATAAGAAGTCTACCATAAAGTAGATGTCGGTATAAGAAGTCTACCATAAACTAGATGTCGGTATAAGAAGTCTACCATAAACTAGATGTCGGTATAAGAAGTCTACCATAAACTAGATGTCGGTATAAGAAGTCTACCATAAAGTAGATGTCGGTATAAGAAGTCTACCATAAACTAGATGTCGGAATATGAAGTCTACCATAAACTAGATGTCGGTATAAGAAGTCTACCATAAACTAGATGTCGGTATAAGAAGTCTACCATAAACTAGATGTCGGTATAAGAAGTCTACCATAAACTAGATGTCGGTATAAGAAGTCTACCATAAAGTAGATGTCGGAATATGAAGTCTACCATAAACTAGATGTCGGTATAAGAAGTCTACCATAAAGTAGACGTCGGAATATGAAGTCTACCATAAAGTAGACGTCGGAATATGAAGTCTACCATAAACTAGATGTCGGTATAAGAAGTCTACCATAAAGTAGATGTCGGAATAAGAAGTCTACCATAAAGTAGATGTCGGTATAAGAAGTCTACCATAAAGTAGATGTCGGAATATGAAGTCTACCATAAAGTAGATGTCGGAATATGAAGTCTACCATAAAGTAGATGTCGGAATATGAAGTCTACCATAAAGTAGATGTCGGTATAAGAAGTCTACCATAAAGTAGATGTCGGAATAAGAAGTCTACCATAAAGTAGATGTCGGAATAAAAGTCAAATTCGTGAAACTGTGAGATATTGTTGCTGGCTGTGTGTGTTTGTGTGTGTGTGTGTGTTTGTGTGTGTGTGTTTGTGTGTGTGTGTGTGTTTGTGTGTGTGTGTGTGTTTGTGTGTGTTATTTCCATGTGGTTGTGAGTTAGCCACGGTTGTTGGGGTAGCTAATCAATGCCTAATGACAGTGAGCGGGGAGCTTGGATTGGCTTAGTTGGCATTAGCCGGCGTGCTAGCAGGCATTTGGCAATTACCGTAATGATGTAAATTGGCATAAATGTCCCCCAGCTCAGAAAGAGAGGAGAAGAAATCTAACAATGATTATGATTAGGACTCTAATTATAGTATAAACTCCACTGTGGTGCTATACACATCACAACCCGTTTAATGACGAAACGCTTTAGACAAGGACTCTGATTATGGTGTGTGTAACCTTGCATGCAGTGAGCAGGCATTGAGTGTGTGAGCTTGAATGCAGTGAGCAGGCATTGAGTGGGTGAGCTTGAATGCAGTGAGCATGCATTGAGTGTGTGAGCTTGAATGCAGTGAGCAGGCATTGAGTGTGTGAGCTTGCATGCAGTGAGCATGCATTGAGTGTGTGAGCTTGAATGCAGTGAGCAGGCATTGAGTGTGTAAGCTTGAATGCAGTGAGCAGGCATTGAGTGTGTAACCTTGCATGCAGTGAGCATGCATTGAGTGTGTGAGCTTGAATGCAGTGAGCAGGCATTGAGTGTGTGAGCTTGAATGCAGTGAGCAGGCATTGAGTGTGTGAGCTTGAATGCAGTGAGCAGGCATTGAGTGTGTGAGCTTGAATGCAGTGAGCAGGCATTGAGTGTGTAAGCTTGAATGCAGTGAGCAGGCATTGCGTGTGTGAGCTTGAATGCAGTGAGCAGGCATTGAGTGTGTGAGCTTGAATGCAGTGAGCAGGCATTGAGTGTGTGAGCTTGCATGCAGTGAGCATGCATTGAGTGTGTGAGCTTGAATGCAGTGAGCAGGCATTCAGTGTGTAAGCTTGCATGCAGTGAGCAGGCATTGAGTGTGTAAGCTTGCATGCAGTGAGCATGCATTGAGTGTGTGAGCTTGAATGCAGTGAGCAGGCATTGAGTGTTTGAGCTTGCATGCAGTGAGCAGGCATTGAGTGGGTGAGCTTGAATGCAGTGAGCATGCATTGAGTGTGTGAGCTTGAATGCAGTGAGCAGGCATTGAGTGTGTGAGCTTGCATGCAGTGAGCATGCATTGAGTGTGTGAGCTTGAATGCAGTGAGCAGGCATTGAGTGTGTAAGCTTGAATGCAGTGAGCAGGCATTGAGTGTGTAACCTTGCATGCAGTGAGCATGCATTGAGTGTGTGAGCTTGAATGCAGTGAGCAGGCATTGAGTGTGTGAGCTTGAATGCAGTGAGCAGGCATTGAGTGTGTGAGCTTGAATTCAGTGAGCAGGCATTGAGTGTGTGAGCTTGAATGCAGTGAGCAGGCATTGAGTGTGTAAGCTTGAATGCAGTGAGCAGGCATTGCGTGTGTGAGCTTGAATGCAGTGAGCAGGCATTGAGTGTGTGAGCTTGAATGCAGTGAGCAGGCATTGAGTGTGTGAGCTTGCATGCAGTGAGCATGCATTGAGTGTGTGAGCTTGAATGCAGTGAGGAGGCATTCAGTGTGTAAGCTTGCATGCAGTGAGCAGGCATTGAGTGTGTAAGCTTGCATGCAGTGAGCATGCATTGAGTGTGTGAGCTTGAATGCAGTGAGCAGGCATTGAGTGTTTGAGCTTGCATGCAGTGAGCATGCATTGAGTGTGTGAGAAAGAGAGGGAGAGGTAGAAAGAACATACCAGTTGTACTATATGGGATATGGGCAAAAATGCCTTTAGTGGAGGCTCCTCAGAGGAGGAGAGTGTGCAAAGTTGTCATCAAGGCAAAGGGTGGCTACTTGGAAGAATCTTAAATATAACATATATTTTGATTTGTTTAACACTTTTTTGACTACCACATGATTCCATATGTGTTATTTCATAGTTTTGATGTCTTCACTAGTATTCTACAAAGTAGAAAATAGTACAAATAAAGAAAAACCCTTGAATGAGTAGGTGTGTCCAAACGTTTGACTGGTACTGTATATATACTAGTTCAGTGGATATATTGAACAAAAATATAAACGCAACATGTAAATTATTAGTCCCATGTTTTATGAGCTGAAATAAAAGATGCCAGACATTTTTCCAACTCATAAAAAAGCTTATTTCTCACTCCAGGGTTTTGGCCTGCAGTTCGGCATTGTTACCGACTTCAGCGGGCAAATGCTCACCTTTGATGGCCACTGGCATGAAACCGGGATTCATCTTCACGTTTCAACTTTACCCGGCCGCTGGCAGACGTTGTTTATGGCGTTGTGTGGGCGAGTGGTTTGCTGATGTCAACGTTGTGAACAGAGTGTCCTCGGTGGGTTATGGTATGGACAGGCATAAGTTACGACAATGAACACAATTGCATTTTGTCGATAGCAATTTAAATGCACAGAGATAACATGAGAAGATCCTGAGGTACATTGTGTTGCCATTCATTCCCCGCCATCACCTCATCTTTCAGCATGATAATGCACGGTCCCATGTTGCAAGGATCTGTTCACAATTCCTGGAATCTGAAAATGCACACAGCTCTTCCTAGTTCTTGAGCATGTTTGGGGTGCACTGGATCAATGTGACTGACAGTGTGTTCCAGTTCCCGCAAATATCCAGCAACTTCGCACAGCCATTGAAGAGGAGTGGGGGAGTGGGACAACATTCCACAGGCCACAATCAACAGCCTGATTAACACTATGCGAAGGAGATGTGTCCCGCCGCATGAGTAAAATAGTGGTCACACCAGATACTGACATTTTTTTCTGATCCACATCCCTACTTTTTTGTTAAATATATCTGTGACTAACAGATGCATATCTGTATTCGTAGTCATGTGAAATCCATAGATTAGGGACTAATTAATTAATTTAAATTAACTGATTTCCTGAAATTAACTGTAACTCAGTAAAATTGTTGCATGTTGCGTTTTTATTTCAGTGTAGATAGATAGATAGAAAGTTAGTGGAGAGGTTTACCTTAGAGTCATAATACTTTCCAATACAGTATGTGTCACGTATGATGCCTTCCGTCATCTATTGTGTCTCTCCTTCCTCCTCTTTCTTCTTCTCCTACTCCACATATTCCTCCTCTTTCTTCTTCTCCTACTCCACATAATCCTCCTCTTTTTTCTTCTCCTACTCCACATAATCCTCCTCTTTCTTCTTCTCCTACTCCACATAATCTTCCTCTTTCTTCTTCTCCTACTCCACATAATCCTCCTCTTTCTTCTTCTCCTACTCCACATAATCCTCCTCTATCTTCTTCTCCTACTCCACACAATCCACCTCTTTCTTCTTCTCCTACTCCACATAATCCTCCTCTTTCTTCTTCTCCTACCGCACATCATCCCCCCTCCTTCCATCCCTTCCTCCCCCCTCCTTTCCTCCCCCAACCCCCTTCCATCTCTCACCTTCCTCACCCCTTTCTTCCCTCCCCTCCTTCCCTCCCCCTTTGCCTCCTCATCACCCCTTCTCTCCTCCTCCTTCCCTCCCCTCATTCTCTCCTCCTCCTTCCCCTCCCCTCTTCACTTCCCCCCTTAATCCCTGCCCCTCCTCCCTCCCCCTCCCCCTTTGCCTCCTCCTCCCCTTCTCCCCCCTCCTTCCCTTCCCCTCCTCCCTCCCCTTCTTCCCTTCCCCCATGCCTCCTCCCCCTATGCCCCCCCTTCTCCCCTCCTTCCCTCCCCTCCTCCCCCCTCCTTTCATCCCTCCTTCCCCCACACCTTTCCCTCCCGCCCCTCCTCCCCCTGTTCCTTCCCTCCTGAAACACTCTTTATAAGATAGTATACTCAAGATGAAACACTCTTTATAAGATAGTAAACTCAAGATGAAACACTCTTTATAAGACAGTAAACTCAAGATGAAACACTCTTTATAAGACAGTAAACTCAAGATGAAACACTCTTTATAAGACAGTAAACTCAAGATGAAACACTCTTTATAAGATAGTAAACTCAAGATGAAACACTCTTTATAAGACAGTAAACTCAAGATGAAACACTCTTTATAAGACAGTAAACTCAAGATGAAACACTCTTTATAAGACAGTAAACTCAAGATGAAACACTCTTTATAAGTTAGTATACTCAAGATGAAACACTCTTTATAAGTTAGTATACTCAAGATGAAACACTCTTTATAAGATAGTATACTCAAGATGAAACACTCTCAAAATGATGAGAACACTAGTGGTAATTAGCATGCGAAAGCAAACAAGTGAATTCATAAGACTGGCACCTGCTTTCTATTCAAAATCGCCCCTCCAAACGACTGCCAGCCCTGCAGGCAAAATAAGACAAATAATACAAACAAACAAATAACAAATAATAATATACTAGTCCGTCACCATGGCAACCCCAAATATTTTGCCTGTGCACCAGCTCAGATGCTTGGGCGGACTAGACAAAATAACTGTACCCAACCTGCCTAAAGTAAGGGACAACAACTAAAGTTACAGTAAGAGCAGCGAAAGGCTTCCCCAAAATTATCTGAAAAACACCACTGCTTCATTTACACAATAATATCAAAACTTTAATACTTGATTAAAATACACAACATCATCAAACAGACTTGATTCCAAATACAAAGTACATACATTTACAGTTTGTAAGCCCTACTATTTCCCGGCCTACACAACCATCATATGGCATCATGCCGAGTCTGCGACAATATTGAACGCCTCTCCCAAAGTACATAAAACACGTCACTAAAACACAAATCATTGTCTTACATGGCTGTAAAACATTCACAGAGATAGACACAGAAGTTAGGTTAACAAAAGTTTGACAGAGTTCGATCAACACAGTCAACGGCATGAACAGCAGTGGAGGAAAAAGTACCCAATTGTCATACTTGAGAAAAATGAAAGGGACCTTAATAGAAAATGACTCAAGTAAAAGTGAAAGTCATGCAGAAAAATACTACTGATGAACAGGGATGTGCACCGTTCCCTGTCTTGACGGGCGGAACCATAACTCTCACCTGAAAGGTTCTGCTCAAGTATTTATGACATTTGCTCACCTTCTCTTATTTCATACCAGCCACTGGCTACACAATCATGAAGTGTTTCCTGTGTGGCTCAGTTGGTAGAGCATGGTACCTGCAACACCAGGGTTGTCAGGGACAATAGATTGCTGATTACCAGGCCATTAACAAGTGTGGTAGGCTACCCAGCAGCGCCATTCATTTGCCCAGTTTTGGATGGGATTACCGTAACCATTGGTCACAGGGAATTTGACTGCCATCATGACTCGTGACTGCCGGTGTGGCAGTAATACAGTCACGGCGACAGCCCTTCACTTACCCCAAACCAGTATGTCACTAGTGTTTATGTTAATGCTCTAGTGTTATTTTGCAGGAAGTATGTTTCATCAGGAGTGTGACCAGTAGTGGAAAAAATACCCAATTTGCATACTTGAGTAAAAGAACAGATACCTTATTAAGTAAGTCTAAAAGTATTTGGTTTTAAAAATACTTAACTATCAAAATTAAATGTAATTGCTAAAATATACTGAATTATCAAAAGAAAATGTAAAAGTATTGAATAATAGAAAAATTCCAAGCAAACAAAATGGCACAATTGTGTTTTTTTGTTCGTTTTTCTTCATTGTTTGTAACTTATTTTTAAAATATTTTTGTACATACAGTTGAAGTTGGAAGATTACACATACTTAGGTTGGAGTCATTAAAACTCATTTTTTAACCACTCCACAAATGTCTTATTAACAAACTATAGTTTTGGCAAGTCGGTTAGGACATCTACTTTGTGCATGACACAAGTAATTTTTCCAACAATTGTTTACAGACAGATTATTTCACTTATAATTCATTGTGTCACAATTCCAGTGGGTCACAAGTTCACATACACTAAGTTGACTGTGCCTTTAAACAGCTTGGAAAATTCCAGAAAATTATGTCATGGCTTTAGAAGCTTCTGATAGGCTAATTGACATCATTTGAGTCAATTGGAGGTGTACCTGTGGATGTATTTCAAGGCCTACCTTGAATCTCAGTGCCTCTCTGCTTGACATCATGGGAAAATCAAAAGAAATCAGCCAAGATCTCAGAAAAATAATTGCAGACCTCCACAAGTCTGGTTCATCCTTGGCAGCAATTTCCAAATGCCTGAAGATACAATGTTCATCAGTACAAACAATAGTACGCAAGTATAACCACCATGGGACCACGCAGCCGCCAAACCGCTCAGGAAGGAGATGCGTTCTGAATCCTAGAGATGAACGTACTTTGGTGCGAAAAGTGCAATTTAATCCCAGAACAACAGCTAAGGACCTTGTGAAGATGCTGGAGGAAACAGGTACAAAAGTATCTATATCCACAGTAAAACGAGTCCTATATCGACATAACCTGAAAGGCCGCAGAGCAAGGAAGAAGCCACTGCTCCAAAACCGTCATATACAAGCCAGACTACGATTTGCAACTGCACATGGGGACAAAGATCATACTTTTTGGAGAAATGTCCTCTGGTCTGATGAAACAAAAATGTATTTTTTGGGCCATCGTTATGTTTGGAGTAAAAAGGGGGAGGCTTGTAAGCTGAAGAAACCAATCCCAACTGTGAATCACGGGGGTGGCAGTATAATGTTGTGGGCGTACTTTGTTGCAGGAGGGACTGGTGGACTTCACAAAATAGATGGCATCTTGAGGAAGGGAAATTATGTGGATATATTGAAGCAACATCTCAAGACATCAGTCAGGAAGTTAAAGCTTGGTTGCAAATGAGTCTTCCAAATGGACAATGACCACAAGCATACAGTGGGGAGAACAAGTATTTGATACACTGCCGATTTTGCAGGTTTTCCTACTTACAAAGCATGTAGAGGTCTGTAATTTTTATCATAGGTACACTTCAACTGTAAGAGACGGAATCTAAAACAAAAATCCAGAAAATCACATTGTATGATTTTTAAGTAATTAATTTGCAATTTATTGCATGACATAAGTATTTGATCACCTACCAACCAGTAAGAATTCCGGCTCTCACAGACCTGTTAGTTTTTCTTTAAGAAGCCCTCCTGTTCTTCACTCATTACCTGTATTAACTGCACCTGTTTGAACTCGTTACCTGTATAAAAGACACCTGTCCACACACTCAATCAAACAGACTCCAACCTCTCCACAATGGCCAAGACCAGAGAGCTGTGTAAGGACATCAGGGATACAATTGTAGACCTGCACAAGGCTGGGATGGGCTACAGGACAATAGGCAAGCAGCTTGGTGAGAAGGCAACAACTGTTGGCGCAATTATTAGAAAATGGAAGAAGTTCAAGATGACGGTCAATCACCCTCGGTCTGGGGCTCCATGCAAGATCTCACCTCGTGGGGCATCAATGATCATGAGGAAGGTGAGGGATCAGCCCAGAACTACACGGCAGGACCTGGTCAATAACCTGAAGAGAGCTGGGACCACAGTCTCAAAGAAAACCATTAGTAACACACCATGCCGTCATGGATTAAAATCCTGCAGCGCACGCAAGATCCCCCTGCTCAAGCCAGCGCATGTCCAGGCCCGTCTGAAGTTTGCCAATGACCATCTGGATGATCCAGAGGAGGAATGGGAGAAGGTCATGTGGTCTGATGAGACAAAAATAGAGCTTTTTGGTCTAAACTCCACTCGCCGTGTTTGGAGGAAGAAGAAGGATGAGTACAACCCCAAGAACACCATCCCAACCGTGAAGCATGGAGGTGGAAACATCATTCTTTGGGGATGCTTTTCTGCAAAGGGGACAGGACGACTGCACCGTATTGAGGGGAGGATGGATGGGGCCATGTATCGCGAGATCTTGGCCAACAACCTCCTTCCCTCAGTAAGAGCATTGAAGATGGGTCGTGGCTGGTTCTTCCAGCATGACAACGACCCGAAACACACAGCCAGGGCAACTAAGGAGTGGCTCCGTAAGAAGCATCTCAAGGTCCTGGAGTGGCCTAGCCAGTCTCCAGACCTGAACCCAATAGAAAATCTTTGGAGGGAGCTGAAAGTCCGTATTGCCCAGCGACAGCCCCGAAACCTGAAGGATCTGGAGAAGGTCTGTATGGAGGAGTGGGCCAAAATCCCTGCTGCAGTGTGTGCAAACCTGGTCAAGAACTACAGGAAACGTATGATCTCTGTAATTGCACACAAAGGTTTCTGTACCAAATATTAAGTTCTGCTTTTCTGATGTATCAAATACTTATGTCATGCAATAAAATGCAAATTATTTACTTAAAAATCATACAATGTGATTTTCTGGATTTTTGTTTTAGATTCCGTCTCTCACAGTTGAAGTGTACCTATGATAAAAATTACAGACCTCTACATGCTTTGTAAGTAGGAAAACTTGCAAAATCGGCAGTGTATCAAATACTTGTTCTCCCCACTGTACTTCCAAAGGTGTGGCAAAATGGCTTAAGGACAACAAAGTCAAGGTATTGGAGTGGCCATCACAAAGACCTGACCTCAATCCTATAGAACATTTGTGGGCAGAACTGAAAAAGAGTGTGCGAGCAAGGAGGTCTACAAACCTGACTCAGTTACACCAGCTCTGTCAGGAGGAATGGGCCAAAACTCACCCAACTTATTGTGGGGAGATTGTGGAAGGTTTCCCGAAATATTTGACCCAAGTTCAACAATTTAAAGGCAATTCTACCAAATTCTAATTGAGTGTATGTAAACTTCTGACCCCCTGGGAATGTGATGAAAGAAATAAATGCTGAAATAAATAATTCTCTCTACTATTATTCTGACATTTCTCGTTCTTAAAATAAAGTGGTGATCCTAACTGACCTAAGACATGGAATTTTTTCTCTGATTAAATGTCAGTAATTTTGAAAAACTGAGTTTAAATGTATTTGGCTAAGGTGTATGTAAACTTCCGGCTGTGCATAATACCTCAACTAACCGGCACATTGGTTTTGTACTGGCACCACCCTGTATACATTGTTATTTTTTACTGGTCCTCTTTAATTACTTGTTACTTTTATTTCTTATTCTTATCCATTTTTTTTCAACTGCACTGTCGGATAGGAAAGTAGTGCACTATATAGAGAATAGGGGCCATTTAGGATGCGTCCATAATAAAATAGGGCACTTGTGGTTGATGGTGGTTGGCTCCAGGTGGAGGGGTTGGCTCCAGTATTTCACTCTGAACGTCTACACCTGTTCTATTCGACGCATGTGACTAATACAATTTGATTTGATTTGAATTGTCTTGTTTTTTTAAATGTACGGATAGCCAGCGGCTCACTCCAACACTCAGACATCATTTACAAAGCGTTTGTGTTTAGTAAGTCTGCCAGATCAGACGCAGTAGGGATGACCAGGGATGTTCTCTGTTTAGTTAGTCTACCAGATCAGAGGCATTAGGGATGACCAGGGATGTTCTCTGTTTAGTTAGTCTACCAGATCAGAGGCATTAGGGATGACCAGGGATGTTCTGTTAAAAAGTGTGATTTGAACCATTTCTTGTCCTGCTAAGCATTCAAAATGTAATGAGTACTTTTGAGTATCAGGGAAGGTGTATGGAGTAAAAAGTACATTCTTTTCATTTGGAATGTAGTGAATTAAAAGTAAAAGTTGTCAAAAATATAAAGAGTAAAGTACAGAGAGCATCAAAAAGTACTTAAGTAGCACTTTATATTATTACACCGCTGAGTGTTACACTAAAGACTTGTGAAGCGCAGAATCAACAACCTCTGCATCTTCATCAAGACAGTTTCTTCGTGAGAACGTGCCATAGGTGACGAAAGGTGTTAACCAATGTTAACTTCTTATGGCTGCAGGGGCAGTATTGAGTAGCTTGGATGAAAGGTGCACAGAGGTGCCCATAGTAAACTGCCTGCTCCTCAGTCCCAGTTGCTAATATATGCATAGTATTATTCATATTGGATAGAAAACACTCTGAAGTTTCTAAAACTGTTTGAATTATGTCTGTGAGTATAACAGAACTCATATGGCAGGCAAAAACCTGAGAAGTTCCACTTCCTGTTTGAATTGTTTCTGAGGTGGCAGATTTTCAACCAAGCTCTCATTGACATTACAGCGAGATATTGATGAGTTTTCAACAGTCAACAGTCAATAGAACTTTGTCTGATGACTCTAATGTGAAGGGGGGCCGAAGGAGACTGCCACGAGCTGACCATGCTTTCACATGCGCCTTCACATGAGGAGGACCTCCGTTCCACCGCTCTTCTGAAGTCAATCTAATTCTCCTGTTGGAACGTTATTCAAGATGTATGTTAACAACATTCTAAAGATTGATTCAGTACATCGTTTGACATGTTTCTACTGACTGTTACGGAACTTTTTGACATTTCGTCACGTTATAGTGGATGCGCTTTGTGACTTTGGAATTGTTTACCACTAACGCGCTAACCAAAGTAGCTAATTGGACATAAATAACGGGCATTATCGAACAAATCAAGCATTTATTGTGGACCTGGGTTTCCTAGGACTGCATTCTGATGAAGTTCATCAAAGGTAAGGAAACATTTATCATGTATTTTCTGGTTTCTGTTGACCCAAACATGGCGGCTAATTTGGCTATTGTTCTGAGGTCCGTCTCAGATTGTTGCATGATTTGCTTTTTCCGTAAAGTTTTCTTGAAATCTGACACAGCGGTTGCATTAAGGAGAGGTATATCTATAAGTCCATGTGTATAACTTGTATTATCATCTACATTTATGATGAGTATTTCTGTTGAAACGATGTGGCTATGCAAAATCACTTGATATTTTTGGAACAAGTGAATGTAACGCGCCAATGTAAACTCAGATTTTTTGTTATAAATATGAACTTTATCAAACAAAACATGCTTGTATTGTGTAACATGAAGTCCTATGAGTGTCATCTGATGAAGATAATCAAAGGTTAGTGATTCATTTTATCTCTATTTCTGCTTTTTGTGAAAGCTATCTTTCACTGGAAAAATGGCTGTGCTTATTGTGGTTTGGTGGTGACCTAACATAATCGTTTGTAGTGCTTTCGCTGAAAAGCATATTTGAAATCGGACACTTTGGTGGGATTAACAACAAGATTACCTTTAAAATGATATAAGACACATGTATGTTTGAGGAATTTTAATTATGAAATTTCTGTTGTTTTGAATTTGGCACCCTGCACTTTCACTGGCTGCTGTCATATCGATCCCGGTAGCGGGATGCAGGTAACAGTTAGCAAGTGTTATGTAAATGCAATCTGAAAAGCACCAGTGGCCTTGCCTTGCCCCCACGTGAGAACAGGTCCACTGAGGCCATGGCCCAGAGACACTGGAGCGGTGCCCTGGAGGGGGAAACACAAAGGTCTGAGCTGGAAGACACATTTCAGTTGAATACATTCAGTTGTATAACTGACTAGGTATCCCCCTTACCCTTTCCCCTTTTTGGTGAAACACTGGAGTCACAGTCTCAAATGAACATTCACCTTATGCCTTCTATGTGAAAGCATTCTGTAAATAAGTTATTGTTCAGCTGGGCACGTACGTGCACGCACACGTTCTCATGGAAGAAGACACAAGCACCATATGTGAAATAGAAATGATCCTTGCTGCTTAATAGAGCAGACATTATCTACTGACGGATAAGAGACAGGTAGAGAGAAAATATCAGTCCATCACTCCTAAACCCAGAGTTGATAAATAAATAATTATTCTCCCAAGTGTGTGTGTGTGTGTGAGAGAGCAAGCAAGTGAGAGAGACACAGGGAGACAGTTTGGAAGGGAGAGAGAGAGCGGTGAGAGAGATACAGGGAGATCGTTTTGAAGGGAGACAGAGAGGGGTGAGAGAGAAACAGGGAGACAGTTTGGAAGGGAGGGAGATAAGGGTGAGAGAGAGAGAGTTTTGAAGGGAGGGAGAGAGGGGTGAAAACAGAGAGTGCGGAAGGGAGAGAGAGAGGGGTGAGAGAGAAACAGGTACATGTATACCGTTTTGAAGGGATGGAGAGAGGGGTGAGAGATGTGTGGAGTCAGCAGTGTTTTGTCTGGAGTTAGAATTCACCTGACGTCAAAGAGTCCACCAGCTCACCCTACCCTCCTACAGCCCAGCCCTTACCCTCACCTTCATACCCAGAGTCAGGTAACACTTTATTTGGATAGTCCATCTGTAGATGCTCTAAAAACTATCTACAGACTAGATAGCTAGATAACATTTCAACTAACTAAATATCTACTAACTCTAGCCCTAACCTTTACCCTTACTCTAACCCTTATTCTAAACCTAACCCTAACCCAAACCTTAACAAGCAGTTGCTTATCAAGAGATAGTTGGGGGCTGGTAACATAACTATCTGAATAAAGTGTGACCGGCTTGTATTTGGGGAGGATAAGCTGTTCCTAGATCTGTGCCTAAGGCTAACTTCTACCCATAGCTAACCAGACGAGGGAATGTGTGTTGGCAGGGGGAAGGGTGAGGGGAGGATCCCTCATTAGATTCTTAGGCTTAATTAGATTGCATGTTTCGATGAGGGAGGCAGGCAGGAAGGCATATGTGTGGTAGTAAGCATAGAGAGCGAAAGAGAGAGAGAGAGTAAGAAAGAGAGAGAGACAGAGAGAAAGAGACAGACAGAGAGAGAAAAACAAGTTGCAAGTTCACACATGCGTCTTCAAGTATTAACTTCAAGTAAATTAACACAGGAAGACATGATGCAGAACATTTCTATTTACTGCTGGGAAGGAGAGAAAGAAGAGAAAGGAGAAACAATCCATCTCACTGTTAATGATTCCCTCTGCTACTGAACTCACCAGACGAGATGACAGGAGACGACGTGAGGCGAGGCAAGAGCAGATAACGGAAGAGGGCGTGACGCGAAAACAGACAAAGAGAGACGACATGACGCGAGAGCAGACAACGAGAGAGGGCGTGAAGCGAGAGCAGACAACGGGAGGTGACGTGAGGTGAGAACAGACAACAGGAGATGATGTGAGGCGAGAATAGACAACGGGATATGACGTTAGGCGAGAGTAAACAACAGGAGATGATGTGGGGTGAGGTGAGAGCAGACAACGGAAGATGGTGAAATGTGAAAACAGACATCAGGAGGTGAAAATGTGCGGCGAGAGCAGACAACGGGAGATGATGTGGAGTGAGGTGAGATTAGACAACGGGAGACGACGTGAGCCAAGAACAGACAACAGGAGACGACGGAGGCGAGAACAGACAACGAGAGATGACATGAGGCGAGAACAGACAATGAGAGACAACGTGAGGTGAGAACAGACAACGGGATACGATGTGAGGCTAGAACAGACAATGAAAGACTAAATGAGGCGAGAACAGACAATGTTAGACGATGTGGAGTGAGGTGAGAACAGACAACGGGAGACGATGTGAGGCTAGATCAGGCAACGGGAGACGACAGAGGCAAGAACAGACAACGTGAGACGACGTGAGGCGAGAGCAGACAACGTGAGGCGACGGAGGCGAGAACAGACAATGTGAGACGACGTGAGATGAAAACAGACAACGGGAGATGACGTGAGCTGAGAACAGACAACGGGAGATTACATGAGGCGAGAACAGACAACGAGAGATGACATGAAGCGAGAACAGATAACGAGAGACAACGTGAGGTGAGAACAGACAACGGGAGACGATGTGAGGCTAGAACAGACAACGAGTGACGACATGAGGTGAGAACAGACAACGTTAGACGACGTGGAGTGAGGTGAGATTAGACAACGGGAGACGACGTGAGCCAAGAACAGACAACGGAAGAAGACGTGAGGCGAGAGCAGACAACGGGAGATGATGTGGAGTGAGGTGAGATTAGACAACGGGAGACGACGTGAGCCAAGAACAGACAATGGTAGATGACGTGAGCCAAGAACAGACAACGGGAGATGATGTGGAGTGAGGTGAGATTAGACAACGGGAGACGACGTGAGCCAAGAACAGACAACGGAAGAAGACGTGAGCCAAGAACAGACAATGGTAGATGACGTGAGCCAAGAACAGACAATGGTAGATGACGTGAGCCAAGAACAGACAACGGGAGACGACGGAGGCGAGAACAGACAACGTGAGACGACGTGAGGCGAAAACAGACAACGGGAGATGACGTGAAGCGAGAACAGACAACGAGAGATGACGTGAGGCGAGAACAGACAACAGGAGAACAGACAACAGGAGATGTTTTGAGGCGAGAACAGACCACATGAGACAATAGCAGATTTGGCTAACTGAGGAACTGATGTCTGTCCCATCTTCATAGGTGATACTATTCATAGGTGACAATTACTGGATGTAAACCTATGAAAAATGGAAAATGGAAAGTACATGTGTTGAGACACAGCAGTAACCATTTCGTGTAACTCGAGAGACGAACATGATCCTGTACAGTATTTCCATGTTTTTGCTAGAAGTAGATTACTGGATATATATTTGAACCAGGGAAAAGTGAGGATGTACAGTCTAGAGGCCTGGGTGTACAGTCTACAGGCCTGGGTGTACAGTCTAGATGTAACGGTCCTGACCTGTTTTATGTTGTTTTTGTATGTGTTTATGGTCAGGGCGTGTGTTTTGGGTGGGCAGTCTATGTTTTGTATTTCTAGGTTGGTTTTTGTGTTCGGCCTGGTATGATTCTCAATTAGAGACAGGTGTGTATCGTTTGTCTCTAATTGAGAGTCATACTAAGGCAGCCAGGGTTTCACTGGGGTTTTGTGGGTGTTTGTTCCTGTGTCCACACATGGACGGTTGAAGGTTAGTCACGTTTGTTGTTTTGTAGTTTTGTAGTGTCTTGTTTGCTGTTTTCATTAAAAGATGGCTTATTTCCCTCAATCCGCATCTTGGTCCTATCCATGCTCCTCCTCGTCTAAGGGGGAGAACAACAATGACTGCCTTTACAGAAACACCCACCACAACAGGACCAAGCGGATTGAGGAGAGAGAAAAGGAACTAAGGCACTGGACACAGGAGGAATGGTCTTGGGAGATCATGGACGGAAAAGGACCCTGGGGAAGGGTTGGAGAGAATCGCCGCTCTCGGGAGGAGAGGAAGGCAGCCACAGCCCAGGAGCGCTGGTATGAGGAGGCAGCACATAGGAGAGGCCGGAAGCCCGAGAGGCTCACCCAAAAATTTCTTGGGGGGGGGGCTAAAGGGGAGTGTGGCGAAGCCGGGTTGGATACCTGAGCCAACTCCCCGGGCTTGCCGTGGAGTAAGAGGGCGTCGTACTGGTCAGACACCGTGTTATGCGGTAAAGCGCACGGTGTCCCCAGTACGCGTGCTTAGCCCAGTGCGGGCTATTCCACCTTGCCGCACTGGGAGGGCTAGGTTGGGCATCGAGCCGAGTGCCATGAAGCCGGCCCAACGTATCTGGTCTCCAGTACGTCTCCTCGGGCCGGCGTACATGGCACCAGCCTTACAGGTGGTGTCCCCGGTTCGCCTGCATAGCCCAGTGCGGGCTATTCCACCTCGCCGCACTGGCAGGGCTACGGGGACCATTCAACCTGGTAGGGTTGGGGAGGCTCGGTGCTCAAGAGCACGTGTCCTCCTTCACGGTCCGGTATATCCGGCGCCACCTTCCCACCCCAACTCAGTACCACCAGTGCCTACACCACGCACCAGGCTTCCAGTGCATCTCCAGAGCCCTGTTCCTCTTCCACGCACTCTCCCTATGGTGCGTGTCTCCAGCCCGGTACCTCCAGTTCCGGTACCACGCACCAGGCCTAGAGTGCGCCACGAGAGTCCAGTGTGCCCAGTTCCTGTTCCCCGCACTCGCCCTGAGGTGCGTGCCCTCAGCCCGGTACCTCCAGTTCCGGTACCACGCACCAGGCCTATAGTGCGTCTCAGCCGGCCAGAGTCTGCTGTCTGCCTAGCGCCAGAGCCGTCCTGCCATGACCAGCCAGAGCCGTCCTGCCATGACCAGCCAGAGCCGTCCTGCCATGACCAGCCAGAGCCGTCCTGCCATGACCAGCCAGAGCCGTCCTGCCATGACCAGCCAGAGCCGTCCTGCCATGACCAGCCAGAGCCGTCCTGCCATGACCAGCCAGAGCCGTCCTGCCATGACCAGCCAGAGCCGTCCTGCCATGACCAGCCAGAGCCGTCCTGCCATGACCTGCCAGAGCCGTCCTGCCATGACCTGCCAGAGCCGTCCTGCCATGACCTGCCAGAGCCGTCCTGCCATGACCTGCCAGAGCCGTCCTGCTATGACCTGCCAGAGCCGTCCAGCCAGGACCTGCCGGAGTCCCTACGCCCGGACCGGTCGGAGTCCCTCAGCCCGGACCTGCCGGAGTCCCTCAGCCCGGACCTGCCGGAGTCCCTCAGCCCGGACCTGCCGGAGTCCCTACGCCCGGACCTGCCGGAGTCCCTACGCCCGGACCTGCCGGAGTCCCTACGCCCGGACCTGCCGGAGTCCCTACGCCCGGACCTGCCGGAGTCCCTACGCCCGGACCTGCCGGAGTCCCTAAACCAGGACCTGCCTGAGTCCCTCAGCCAGGACCTACCGGAGTCCCTCAGCCAGGACCTGCCGGAGTCCCTCAGCCAGGACCTGCCGGAGTCCCTCAGCCAGGACCTGCCGGAGTCCCTCAGCCAGGACCTGCCGGAGTCCCTCAGCCAGGACCTGCCGGAGTCCCTCAGCCAGGACCTGCCGGAGTCCCTCAGCCAGGACCTGCCGCTTCTTATCCCGGTGCTGCCCCTTATCCCGGTGCTGCCCCTTGTCCCGGTGCTGCCCCTTGTCCCGGTGCTGCCCCTTGTCCCGGTGCTGCCCCTTCTCCCGGTGCTGGCCGTTCATTTAGGGGATGTTAGTTTTAGGGTGGTCATTGGGAGGGGAAGACAGAAGCGGGGAGTGACTATGGTGGTGTGGGGACAGCGTCCAGAGCCTGAGCCACCACCGTGGTCAACTGCCCACCCAGACCCTCCCCTGGACTTTGTGCTGGTGCGCCCGGCGTTCGCACCTTGAGGGGGGGGTTCTGTAACGGTCCTGACCTGTTTTATGTTGTTTTTGTATGTGTTTATGGTCAGGGCGTGTGTTTTGGGTGGGCAGTCTATGTTTTGTATTTCTAGGTTGGTTTTTGTGTTCGGCCTGGTATGATTCTCAATTAGAGACAGGTGTGTATCGTTTGTCTCTAATTGAGAGTCATACTAAGGCAGCCAGGGTTTCACTGGGGTTTTGTGGGTGTTTGTTCCTGTGTCCACACATGGACGGTTGAAGGTTAGTCACGTTTGTTGTTTTGTAGTTTTGTAGTGTCTTGTTTGCTGTTTTCATTAAAAGATGGCTTATTTCCCTCAATCCGCATCTTGGTCCTATCCATGCTCCTCCTCGTCTAAGGGGGAGAACAACAATGACTGCCTTTACACTAGAGGCCTGGATGTACAGTCTACAGGCCTGGGTGTACAGTCTAGAGGCCTGGATGTACAGTCTATAGGCCTGGATGTACAGTCTACAGGCCTGGATGTACAGTCTACAGGCCTGGGTGTACAGTCTACAGGCCTGGGTGTACAGTCTAGAGGCCTGGATGTACAGTCTATAGGCCTGGGTGTACAATACACTGAGTGCTGGATTTCTTCACCTAAAATACAACTTGTTTCTCTCCTGTGTAGCGCTCAAGGCCAGAAGAAATCTTAAAATAGCACTAGCCTTGAGAGGCCTGCAGACAAATGGGCTGTGACTTGGCGTAGCCTTGTTGCACAAGCAGTGTGTGTGTGTGTGTGTGTGTGTGTGTGTGTGTGTGTGTGCCTCTGGGACTAAGTGCAGCTTGGCTTTAACAGCTCCCTCTTAGGAGCATGTTCTTTATAGACACACACACACACGCACACCTAAACAAACACACATGCATACTCACATGTCCCCACTCTCCTTCAATCTCATATAGGTAATGGCAATGGAAGGAGGGGAAGGAGAGAAGGGGGGACAAGGGAAGAGGAGGGGGAGGAAGGGGAGAGGAGGGGGAGGACAAAGGGAGCGGGGGGGAGGAAGGGGAGAGGAGGGGGAGGACAAGGGGAGAGGAGGGGGAGGACAAGGGGGTGAGACACAGGGGGGAGGGGAGAGGGGGGAGATGAGGGGGAGGACAATGGGAGAGGAGGGGGAGGAAAAGAGGAGAGGAGGGTGAAGACAATGGGGGAGGAGGGGAGGAGAGGGGGGAGGAGGGAAGACAATGGGGGAGGGGAGGAAGGGGAGAGGGGGGAATGGAGGAAGGGGAGAGGGGGAGAGGGGGGAGATGAGGGGGAGGACAATGGGAGAGGAGGGGGAGGACAAGGGGGGAGGATGTTGAAGGACACCAGGCAATAGTAATGTAGAGGTTGTATTTGGTCTCATCCACATGTAGCAACTATGTAGCTTTGTGTGTGTTTGTTTTAGTAAGCATATTAGCACGTTTTTGTATGTACAGTCGTGGCCAAAAGTTTTGAGAATGACACAAATATTAATTTTCACAAAGTCTGCTGCCTCAGTTTGTATGATGGCAATTTGCATATACTCCACAATGTTATGAAGAGTGATCAGATGAATTGCAATTAATTGCAGTCCTTCTTTGCCATGCAAATGAACTGAATCCCCCAAAAACATTTCCACCGCATTTCAGCCCTGCCACAAAAGGACCAGCTGAACATCATATCAGTGATTCTCTCGTTAACACAGGTGTGAGAGTTGACGAGGACAAGGCTGGAGATCACTCTGTCATGCTGATTGAGATCGAATAACAGACTGGAAGCTTCAAAAGGAGGGTGGGGCTTGGAATCATTGTTCTTCCTCTGTCAACCATTGTTACCTGCAAGGAAACACGTGCCGTCATCATTGCTTTGCACAAAAAGGGCTTCACAGGCAAGGATATTGTTGCCAGTAAGATTGCACCTAAATCAATCATTTATCGGATCATCAAGAACTTCAAGGAGAGCCATTCAATCGTTGTGAAGAAGGCTTCAGGGTGCCCAAGAAAGTCCAGCAAGCGCCAGGACCGTCTTCTAAAGTTGATTCAGCTGCGGGATCGGGGCACCACCAGTACAGAGCTTGCTCAGGAATGGCAGCAGGCAGGTGTGAGTGCATCTGCACGCACAGTGAGGCAAAGACTTTTGGAGGATGGCCTGGTGTCAAGAAGGGCAGCAAAGAAGCTCTTTCTCTCCAGGAAAAACATCAGGTACAGACTGATATTCTGCGAAAGGTACAGGGATTGGACTGCTGAAGACTGGGGTAAAGTCATTTTCTCTGATGAATCCCCTTTCCGATTGTTTGGGGCATCTGGAAAAAAGCTTGTCCGGAGTAGACAAGGTGAGCGCTACCATCAGTCCTGTGTCATGCCAACAGTAAAGCATCATGAGACCATTCATTTGTGGGGTTGCATCTCAGCCAAGGGAGTGGGCTCACTCACAATTTTGCCTAAGAACATGGCCATGAATAAAGAATGGTACCAACACATCCTCCGAGAGCAACTTCTCCCAACCATCCAGGAACAGTTTGGTGATGAACAATGCCTTTTCCAGCATGATGGAGCACTTTGCCATAAGGAAAAAGTGATAACTAAGTGGCTCGGGAAACAAAACATCGATATTTTTGGTCCATGGCCAAGAAACTCCCCAGACCATAATCCCATTGACAACTTGTGGTTAATCCTCAAGAGGTGGGTGGACAAACAAAAACCCACAAATTCTGACAAACTCCAAGCATTGATTATTATGTAAGAATGGGCTGCCACCAGTCAAAATGTGGCCCAGAAGTTAATTGACAGCATGCCAGGGCGGATTGCAGAGGTCTTGAAAAAGAATGGTCAACACTGCAAATATTAACTCTTTGCATCAACTTCATGTAATTGTCAATAAAAGCCTTTGACACTTATGAAATGCTTGTAATTATACTTCAGTATTCCATAGTAACATCTGACAAAAATATCTAAAGACACTGAGGCAGCAGACTTTGTGAAAATGTATATTTGTGTCATTCTCAGAACTTTTAGCCATGAGTGTATGTTAGTGTGTTTTTGTATGTATGTTAGTGTGTTTTTGTATGTATGTTAACGTGTTTTGTATGTATGTTAACGTGTTTTTGTATCTATGTATGCTAGTGTGTTTTTTTGGATGCATGCTAGTGTGTTTTGTATGTATGTTAGCATGTTTTTGTATGTATGCATGTTAGTGTGTTTTTTTTATGCATGTTAGTGTGTTTTGTATTTATGTTAGTGTGTTTTGTATTTATGTTAGTGTGTTTTTGTATGTATGCATGTTAGTGTGTATGCATGCAGGACGCACTGGGCTGTGAAGGCGCACTGGGGACACAGTGCGTAGAGCCGGCGCAGGACGTACTGGACCCTGGAGGCGTACTGGAGACCAGGAGCGCTGAGCCAGCACAACCGTCCTGTACAGATACCCACTTTAGCACAACAAGTGCGAGGAGCTGGCACAAAACGCATCGGGCTATGAATGCGCACTGAAGACATAGTGCGTATCACCGCAAAACATGGTGCCTGACCGGTCACACGCTCCCCACGGTGAGTACGGGGAGTTGGCTCGGGTTCAAACCTTGGCTCCGCCAACAACCCCGTATGCCCCCCCCCCCCTCCCCAATTGTTTTTGAGGCTGCCCCTCGGGCTTCCGTCGTGGCCACGATCCCCGGTTTCGTCGTTGTTGCTCCTTCGCTGCTTCCGTCTGCTTCCACGGCAGGCCTTCGTATCTCTCCAAGACTTCCTCCCAAGTCCAGGATATTCTCTCCTCAACCTCCTCCAAAGACCAGGATGCCATCTCCTCCCGGGCACGCTGCTTGGTCCAGTTGTGGTGGGATCTTCTGTCACGATTGTGCAGAGTTCCACATGTTTAAATCAAAGAAACTCACCAAAACAAATACAAAAAACAAACTAACCGTGAAGATATTGCAGTGTTAACAGGCACTACACAAAAACAAGATCCCACAAAGCACAATGGGGAAATGGCTGCCTAAATATGATCCCCAATCAGAGACAACGATAAACAGCTGCCTTTGATTGGGAACCATACCAGGCCAACATAGATATATATAATCACCTAGAAAACCCACCCTAGTCACACCCCGACCTAAACAACATAGAGAATAAAAAGTAGTTGCCAAACGCACCGGTTGTGTCAAGAACTGCAATTCCGCTGGGTTTTTCACAATCAACAGTTTCCTGTGTGTATCAAGAATGGTCCACCACCCAAAGGACATCCAGCCAACTTGACACAACTGTGGGAAGCATTGGAGTCAACATGGACCAGCATCCCTGTGGAACACGTTAGACACCTTGTAGAGTCCACGCCCCGACAAATTGAGGCTGTTCTGGGGGCAAAAAAGAGGATGCAACTCAATATTAGGAATGTTTGTATACTCAGTGTATATTGCCACATGTTAGCAGTCAGTCAAACTGTGCCAATGTGACACCTAATCTAACCTCTGTGGTTAAGGTTAGGTAATAGTTCCCGAGCTTTTAAGGTAAGGGTTAAAACAGAAAATACTTAAAAACTAAACAAGTGGCTATTGCATCCTCAACCCCATCTTCAACACCCTAGCTTGGTATGAGCCTACTGGACACTGGCGTTGCCCCCTAGTGGACTGTAGAACATTGCCATGGGAGTAAAAGGACACCCCATGCCACAATTTCACCATGTCACATACACCTATGTAATTCACTAGAGTTTGGCCTGCTATACCAACACTGTGTGTGGGTGGATGTTCATCTGTCTCCATGATTCTTTGTGTCAACGTGTTTCTCTGTGTTCAATGTGTGTGTGTGTGTGTGTGTGTTTGTGTGTTGTGTGTGTGTGTGTGTGTCTTTGTGTGTGTGTGTGTGTGTGTGTGTGTGTGTGTGTGTGTGTGTGTGTGTGTGTGTGTGTGTGTGTGTGTGTGTGTGTGTGTGTGTGTGTGTGTGTGTTCACACACGTCCTGGGCTGGCTCTAAAGCGATTAAGAAGGCTGGTGTCTGACCCTGGTGCTCCAGGGTGGGTTTATCCATGACAGGGGCAGAGAACAGCTCTAAATCCCTCTCTGGGTGCTCAGGCAGCGGGCTGGCCTTCCACCCTCAGCTCCCTCTCCTGGAGGATCCGGCTGGAAGTTTCACCACAGGGTAATTGGCCTGTCTGTCCGCTTGTCGCTCAGTGCCTGACAAAGCACAGCACAGCCTGGGCCGTTTGTGTGTTGAGGTGGGGTGGGGGGGTTGTGTGTGGGTGTCGCAAAGAGTCTGACACAGCACAGCCTGGGCCGTTTGTGTGTTGAGGTTGCACCAAAGGAAAAAAGGCTGCCTAAGTATGATTCCCAATCAGAGACAACGATAGACAGCTGTCCCTGATTGAGAATCATACCCGGCCAAAACATAGAAATACAAAACATAGAAATATAGAAACTAGAATGCCCACCCTAGTCACACCCTGGCCTAACCAAAATAGAGAATAAAAGCCTCTCTATGGCCAGGGCTTGACAACTGTGGACAGGGTGAAAATATATCCATTGTAATTCAACCCCTGCATGAATCTATCTTCGTATTTGCGGTCTGAGAAAACATTGCCTTTTTTAAACACACTTCATGCAATTCTATGTCCTTTTACACGACAGCAGACAAGCAGAACATTTCATAATTCCCCCAACAGAGCATAACAACGAATGAGCGCATGCTGCTTCTGTACAGGCTATTGTTAAAAATACTGGGCCTCCTGAGTGGCACTGCGGTCTAAGGCACTGCATCTCAGTGCTAGAGGCATCACTACAGACCCTGGTTCAATTCCAGGCTGTATCACAACCAGTCGTGATTGGGAGTCCCATAGGGCGGCATACAATTGGCCCAGCGTCGTCTAGGTTAGGGTTTGGCCGGGGTAGGCCATCGTTGTAAATAAGAATTTGTTCTTTCTGACTTGTCTAGTTAAATACAAAAAAATAAAAAGTATAGTCAAAGTGTGGAACAGTGTTAAAGCTACAACTGAAGTATCTGATTACCCTTTTTTTTAACACAGCAACCTAATATCATCAGCTAGGCTCATATGTACTTTGGGAAAAATATAGTTTTCTAATTTATTCTATTTTATTCCATGATATTGTTTTTACAAAATTGATTTGTGTTGACTGTGTTTAGGGCATGGCAATATAAGAGCATCTGCTAGGCTAAATTAACATGCATAGCTCACCACATGATCCTCAAACCAAAGACCGGCCAAACTCGTGTTTCTAAAAGTTAATTCAAAAGCACTTAAGAATTATTATGGCCTAATAAGACTTTTTAGTTTTATTATTATTTAACCCTTGTGTGGTGTTCGGGTCGGTGGGACACATTTTCAATGTTTACTAAAAGAAAAATGTTACAAATAATTATGTTTTCAACCTGAGAGTAATTGGCCTTGGCTCATTTTCTGTGAAGAACATGTAAAATATCACATTTCATTGAGTTCACACTGTGCATCCCCTACACATTTATATTACATATGTGGTGTTCGGGTCCACTGGACCTGAGGGTAGTAAAAGTGTGGAAAAATGTGTGTGTTGGTGAAAATAAGTAAAAATGTAGCAAAAAAGTTTGCTGTGTACATCCTCCCTGGGCCTGCTGTTTCAACATAGCACCAAGAACCATTCTGTCTCCCGCATTTCTCGCACTCTTTACCCTTTGTAGTGTGAGAAGCTACACAATGTTTTGCGGGAACCTGCACAATGTTATTACAATACATTATTTCGATACATTGGAAAAATTCTGTATTTTCCCAGACTCTACCCCAGCCAGGTGCAAATCGGACGAGGGACATAACAAATGAATATGTGTGGCTCCTTACCACAATCAATCAGTAGGCAAAAATAATCTCTGCTCAGAGGGCCTTAGAAAAACGTTTTGCAGAGAGAGAAGCTAGTGTGGAAGGACTGTCTTCCACTTTGGAAGATGAAGAATTTTCAGAATATGAGGATAATGTTGCTGTGAAAGAGACTGACAGTGAATTGGAAGAAGAGGATGAGATGGACCCTCAGCCAGCCCCAGAACCAGCCCGTCAACAGCCAGCCCCAGGACCAGCCCGTCAGCAGCCAGCTCATCAGCCGCCTGCAGGAGGAGAAATATGGATGTCCAAAAATTGTGAAATTAATGGTCTTCTTGCCTAAGGACTGAGCCACCCCGCATGGCTGCCAATGTGGTAAGGATGCATCCAGGGCCGACGCGCATGGCGGTTACTCATGTGCAGGACATAAAGTCTTCTTTTGAACAGTTCATCCCAGACACCATCCAGAAAATCATTCTGGACTGCACTAATTTGGAGGTGTTTTTGGAGAGAGATGGAAGGAGCTGGACCAAACTCATCTACATGCATACTTTGGGGTTCTGATCCTTGCTAGTGTTTTCGGATCCAATGGGCAATCCACAGAATCCCTGTTGGATGCAGAAACTGGCAGAGAACTTTTCCGTGCAACAATGTGTATGGAAAACTTCCACATTATTTCCAGGAATATCCAGCTCAGCAGCAGAGAGACAAACTAACTGCAACCAGGTGAGTGTGTGGTCCGCCTTCCCATGTTTTACAACCCTGGGCCCAACGTTACTGTTGATGAGCAGCTTATGCCATTTAGGGGCCGCTGCCCCTTCAGGCAGTACATACCAACTAAACCCGCAAAATATGGAGTCAAGATCTGGGCTGCCTGTGATGCTGCTTCATCGTATGTGTGGAACTTGCAAGTGTATATAGGGAAGCTAGATGGAGGAGCCCCTGATAACAACCAAGGAATGAGGGTTTTCCTGGACATTACACAGGGACTCTGTGTCCACAACATCTCATGTGATAACTTTTTTACTTCCAACAAGCTGGGACAGGAGCTCCTCAAGAGGAAGCTGACAATGGTAGGAACAGTACGAAAAAACAAGCCAGAGTTCCCATCTCAGCTGTTGAACACACGGAACAGGCTTATCAATTCCTCTAAGTTTGTGTTCACGACCGACACGTCCCTAGTGTCCTACATGCCAAAGAATGGCAAAAATGTGATACTTATGAGTACGCTGCATATGGATGGGAGAATCTGTGGCCAGAAACATCAAAAAACAGAAATCCTAATGGATTAATGGCCTGCTGTAACTATTTATGTGAGTGAGTGAGATGTTAGTAAAATTCCATAACTATGTGTTTTCATCATTCTAGATTTCAAGGTCGGAAGAAGAAGAAGCGTTGTGATGTGTGTCGACCAGAGAAGGACATGAAGACACATTATACATGCATCAAGTGCAAAAAATATATTTGCAACACACACACTGTCCCTCATGTGGTGTGTAGACTGGCCTTAATTTGTTTTCAATGGGGCTCATTTATAAATTCCATAAAATACTGTACATTTTTTGTCTTTCCAATTTGTTCATTTCAAAGCAATAAATAACAATTGCTGTCAAAACTTTTTTAAATTGGATTTGTTCAAGATAAACATGATTTATTCCACCCATGTCTTGATTGTAATTTATTTTAGTTTACAAAAATCACATTATATTTAAAAAAAACTAATAGTGCTTTATTGATAAATGTGATCTAGCAGAGGTAAATGTCAAATATTAACCGTGTATGCTGTCTATATAGCTTGTAATTGATATAAGTCAACGACTAAGTATTAAGTAAGTTTACGTAAATTGTTATGGCAGTATTGTTTTAAAACCCAAGAATGTTGTGGGTCCATCAGCCATTGGGTGAATAACAAAAACATGAACACCACACAAGGGTTAAGTCTAAGTCATTTTATATGCATGTTGTTGAAGTGTTGTTGTTGAAGTGTTGTTGTTGAAGTGTTGTTGAAGGGTTGTTGTTGAAGTGTTGTTGTTGAAGGGTTGTCGTTGAAGTGCTGTTGTTGAAGTGTTGTTGTTGAAGGGTTGTTGTTGAAGGGTTGTTGTTGAAGGGTTGTTGTTGAAGTGTTGTTGTTGAAGTGTTGTTGTTGAAGTGTTGTTGTTGAAGGGTTGTTGTTGAAGGGTTGTTGTTGAAGTGTTGTTGTTGAAGTGTTGTTGTTGAAGTGTTGGTGAAATGCTGAGTGCTCCTGCCAGCTCTAGTGTGTCACAAATGATTCACAATGTATTTCTTAAATAAATTAGGCCTTTCAGCACCAATGCACTGTCCATCTCCACGGCTGCTGCTTCATAGAAATATCAGTTATGTAAATGACGTGAATATGGCTTATTGTGAGGTCAATAACTAAAGATATTGTTTTTATTATAATCAATTATAGCAGTAGATAGCTTACCTCCTGTTCTTCTTCAGGGATGAGGAGCATCATCGGGCACACAGCGAGATATAATATGCAACTAATTCTCAAACGCTGAGCAATATGACATTTAATCAATTACAAATTACATTACCCTCCCCTGGACTCAATAAAAAAATACTTAACCCTTGGCCTGACTGAAATGGAAAAAGCATGACCCTCCCCCATTTTCCTCAATGTAACAATTGTGTAAATTTAGACTGCTCCTTTACACTGTTTTAGAACTGTTCTGATTCAGCCTCACACTCACAGTTCAGAACACAAACAAAGTACTGTCAACAACACACAGTAGCGTACTTCTTAGCTCATGTTGAATTATTTATATATTATTGCATTATTTAATGTAATTTTTGAGAAATTAAGTATTTAGGTTCAGTAACATTAAGGGGATGTCTGTTTTAATGTTCTATAAAGCTCTCTCTTGTGTGATGTACCTGCAAAGCAGTTTCTATGCCTAACAGCTGATGTACTGTTTAAATTATAAGTGGGGTAAGAACTGATCCTAGAGCAGTTAACAGAGAATAAAGTCTTCCTGTGTTCCAGTACACTGTGCCCCTACCTCCCCTCTCTCTACCAGGTTGTTCAAGTTGCTTCCTGCCTCTAGTCTATGTTGACCTCTGTGAGGTCCTTGACAGCCGAAGCGCCCCTGGAGAGAACACACTCATGCACACACACACACACACACACACACACACACACACACACACACACACACACACACACACACACACACACACACACACACACACACACACACACACGCATGAAAGCACACACACACACACATACACACACATACACACACACACATATACACACACACACACACACACACACACACACACACACACACACACACACACACACACACACACACACACACACACACACACACACACACACACACACACACACACACACGCATGAAAGCACACACACACACACACACACACACACACATACACACACACACACACACACACACACACACACATACACACACATACACACACACACACACACACACACCCACTCAGTTATGAGGTCTCAGAGCAGCGAAAACGAAAGGTGACCTTGTTTTTATTTTCTGCTTTGATCTTTTTTTTTCCATACAACACGCTGTTCAGGTGACTGTTATGGTGATTGTTCTGTATACGTCAAATAGAGAGAATGATGGACGAAGATGGTCATGGGTTTAGGGAGACAGCAGAAAGACGTGTGAGTATTTAATTGTGTGTATATACTTGTATGCTTGCTGGAACACATCAGTGTGTGTGTGTGTGTGTGTGTGTGTGTGTGTGTGTGTGTGTGCGTGCTTTCGTGCATGGGTGTGTGTGTGTGTGTGTGTGTGTGTGTGTGTGTGTGTGTGTGTGTGTGTGTGTGTGTGTGTGTGTGTGTGTGTGTGTGTGTGTGTGTGTGTGTGCGTGTGCTCGCGTGTGCTCGCGTGTGTGTTTGCATGTCCGTTGATAGCGTTGAGACCCTAACTCAGAATTAAAAGAGCCATCAGACAGTTCCAATGAGTGGCAAGCAGAACCAGCGTAATGGTACAACAGAGGCTTTCCTCCTGTTTCCTCCTGACATGTAATAGCTAAACATTTGCCTGTTACATTCACCTGAAAAGCCCCTCTAAGTGGTCTGCTAGAGACAATTAGAGAGTGGGAGCAGTGGAGGCTGGTGGGAGGGGCTTTAGGAGGACAGGCTTATTGCAATGGCTTGAATGGAATCAATGGAAGGGTTCAAACACATCAAACATATGGAAACCATATATTGGACTCCATTCCATTAATTCCATTCCACCCAATACAATGAGCATATCCTCCTAGATTTCCTCCCAACATCCTCCTCTGAGTGAGAGAGAGAGACAGAGAGCGGAAGATGGTGGACCTCAGAGAGCTAGTCCTCACACTCCAGACAGAACAGATCCACAAAACAGATCAGCACAACACCTCCCCCCAACAAGAGCCGGAGGGCTGAAGGTTGAGATAAACGACTGTAGGAGAGAGTTGGCTGCACTCCGAATTGAGCTGAGAGAACTTAAGGAGGAGAGAGAGGAACACATGGCACAGCTAACAGCAGTGAAGGCAGAGGGAGCTGGTTATGTACATAGTCAATTGTAGGCTTCAAGAGGACTCCTTTGGTAGGCACACCTATAGCTCAGTTATTGGCAGTAGTACAGTAGACTACTTTATCACTGACCTTAACCCAGAGTCACTTAGTGTTCACAGTCAGTCCACTGACACCCCTATCAGATCTCAGCAAAATCACACTCTACTTGAACAGAGCTATGCTCAATCATGAGGCATCAAAGCAAAAGGAACTGAGTAATATTAAGAAATGCTATAGATGGAAGGAATATAGTGTGGAAACCTACCAAAAAACAAAATAGGCAACAACAAATTCCATCCCTTTTAGGCATCTTCCTGGAAACTTCCTAATAGTCAAGGTTGAAACTTGGCAGTAGAAAACCTAAACAGTATATTTGACCTCTCAGATTCCCTATCAATCAAAAAATGTCAAACAGAAAACCGAAGAAAATGAACAACAATGACAAATGGTTTGATGAAGAATGCAAAAACCTAAGAAAGAAATTGAGAAACCTATCCAACCAAAAACATAGAGACGCAGAAAATCTGAGCCTATGCCTTCACTATGGTGAATTACTTAAACAATACATAAATACACTACAGAAAAAGAAGGAACAGCACGTCAGATATCGGCTCGATGCAATTGAAGAGTCCATAGACTCTAACCACTTATGGGAAAATTGGAGAAACAAACAATGCGAATAGTTACCTATCCAAAACAGAGATGTGAGGATAACCCACTTCTTCAATCATTTTGGCTCTATGAAAAAGAAGAAACAGCAAAAATGTATACATGATCAAATACAAATATTAGAATCAACTATTAGACTACGAGAACCCACTGGATTCTCCAATTACATAGAATGAACTACAGAACAAAATAAAAACCCTCCAACCCAAAAAGGCCTGTGGTGTTGATGGTATCCTCAATGAAATTATAAAATTTACAGACCACAAATTCCAATTGGCTATACTTAAACTCTATAACATCATCCTCAGATCTGGCATCTTCCCCAAAATTTGGAACCAAGGCCTGATCACCCCAATTCACAAAAGTGGAGACAAATTTGACCCCAATAAGTACCAGGGGATATGCGTCAACAGCAACCTTGGCCAAATCCTCTGCATTATCATTAACAGCAGACTTGTACATTTCCTCAGTGAAAACAATGTACTGAGCAAATGTAAAAATGTATTTTTACCTAATTAACATACGACATATCACGTATTCACCCTGCACACCCTTATTTATAAACAAACCAGAACAAAGGCAAAGAATTCTCATGCCTTGTTGATTTCAAATAAGCTTTTGACTCAATTTGGCATGAGGGTCTGCTAAACAAATTGATGAAAAGCGATGTTGGGGGAAAAACATAGGACGTTATTTAATCAATGCACAAAAACAAAACAAAGACACGCACATTTCTTTCCACAGGGCCGTGGGGTGACACGGGGATGCAGCTTGAGCCCTACTCTCTTCAACATATATATCAACAAATTGGTAAGGGCACTAGAACAGTCTGCAGCACC
The DNA here is from genome assembly GCF_045679555.1 of Salvelinus alpinus. Taxonomy (NCBI): domain Eukaryota; kingdom Metazoa; phylum Chordata; class Actinopteri; order Salmoniformes; family Salmonidae; genus Salvelinus; species Salvelinus alpinus. The sequence goes on along the minus strand of NC_092106.1, from coordinate 40,038,244 downwards.
CGGTCTCAACCTACTAGAATCTGGAGTCAAATTTCTACTGATTATTGAGGATCTGGTGCTTATGTACCCAACCAAGGTCTTCTGCACAGATTATTTCAAACCTGGGCCCTGCCAGTAAATCTCAGTAAGACACAAATAATGGTGTTCCAAAAACGGTCCGGTTTCCAGGACCACAAATACAAATTCCATCTAGACACTGTTGCCCTAGAGCACACAAAAAAACTATACCTACCTTGGCCTAATCATGAGCACCACAGGTAACTTCCACAAAGCTGTGCACGATCTGAGAGACAAGGCAAGAAGGAACATGAATTTTGACATCCCAATTTGGATCTGGCTAAAAATACTTGAATCAGTTATAGAAACTAGTGCCCATAATGGTTGTGAGGTCTGGAGTCTGCTCACCAACCAATAATTCACTAAATGGGACAAACACCAAATTGAGACTCTACATGTGCAACGTAAAACACCAAATAATACATTCAGAGCAGAATTAGGCCTATACCCGCTAATAGTCAAAATCCAGAAAAGAGCCATTCAATTCAGCAACCACCTAAAAGGAAGTGATTCCCAAACCTTTCATAAGCCTTCCCCTACAGAGAGAATAACCTAGAGAAGAGACCCTGGGGCTGTTGGTCCTGGGGCTCTGCTCACAAACACAAACAGCAACAGCAACACAATTAGACCCAACCAAATCATGAGATAACAAAAAGATAAAACATGAAATGTTGGAAAGAATTGACCAAAACATTTAGATAACTGGAATTCTATTTGGCCCTAAACAGAGAGTACACAGTGGCAGAATTCCTGAACACTGTGACTGACCCAAAATTAAGAAAAGCTTTGACTATGTACAGACTCAGTGAGCATGGCCTTGATATTGAGAAAGGCCGCCGTAGGTAGACCTGGCTCTCAAGAGAAGACAGGCTATGTGCACACTGCCCACAAAATGAGGTGGAAACTGAGCTGCACTTTCTAACCTCCTGCCAAATGTATGACCATATTAGAGCCACATATTTCCCTCAGATTACACAGACCCACAAAGAATTCCAAAACAAATCCAATTTTGATAAACTCCTATATCTATTCGGTGAAATACCACAGTGTGCCATCACAGCTGCAATACTTTTGACCTGTCGCCACAAGAAAAGGGCAACCAGTAAAGAACAAACACCATTATAAATACAACCCATATTTGTGTTTATTTATTTTCCCTTCAATGTATCTAGGCATAATATGACATTTGAAATGTTTCTATTCCTTTTAAACTTGTGAGTGTATTGTTTAATGTTACTTTTTGATTGATTATATCACTTTTGTTTATTATCTCTTTCACTTGTTTCCCATGCCAATAAAGCTCTTTGAATTTAATCTAATTGAGAGTGAGCGAGTGAGAGAGCAAGAGATAGAGTGAGAGAGAGCGAGAGAGAGACACTGAGGGTGTGAAAGAAAAGAGAGTTGGAAACAAGTAAAATAAACTGTCAATTAATTTTATCTAACCTTTTTTTCATGCTAGGTTCACTGAAAACATTTGTAGATCACATTTGCCTGTCTCTTTACCTCATCGGTTTGCTAAACATAACAATATCTTTCTGTCCACATTAGACTCAACCACAGCCCTAAGCGTTACCCGAACCCTAACCCTCGCTTCCTGTCCACATCCTGCTTCAATCATAACCCTAGCCTCAAACCTAACCCTAGACTCAACCACAGCCCTAAGCGTTACCCCAACCCTAACCCTAGACTCAACCACAGCCCTAAGCGTTACTCCAACCCTAACCCTAGCTTCCTGTTCACATCCTGCTTCAATCATAACCCTAGACTCAACCACAGCCCTAAGCGTTACCCCAACCCTAACCCTAGCTTCCTGTTCACATCCTGCTTCAATCATAACCCTAGACTCAACCACAGCCCTAAGCGTTACCCCAACCCTAACCCTAGCTTCCTGTTCACATCCCGCTTAAATCATAACCCTAGCCTCAGACCTAACCCTAGATTTAACCACAGCCCTAAGCGTTACCCCAACCCTAACCCTAGCTTCCTGTTCACATCCTGCTTAAATCATAACCCTAGACTCAACCACAGCCCTAAGCGTTACCCCAACCCTAACCCTAGCCTCAACCACGACCCTAATCCAAAACTTAGCTTCATGTCCACATCCTGGTTCAACATTCATCATAGCCACAACCACAACCCTAACCCTAGCATCATGTCCAAATCCTGGTTCAACTCTAACCCTAGCTTCAAACCTAACCCTGACCCTATATTCAGGTCCACATCCTGGTTCATTCTCACCATAGCCTCAACCCTAACTCTAAACCTAGCTTCATGTCCTCATCCTGGTTCAACTCTAACCCTAGCCTCAACCCTAACCTTAACCCTAACATGAGGAGGAAGTGCAATAAAAAATTATGGTTTTGTTGTTCATATTTTTTAAATATTTTTTTTTATTAAAACCTTTAATATAGCACTTATTTTTGCAGCACTAAATCCCGTAATCCCTTTATCCCTTGTGTTTTTGAATTATGTACTGTATTATTTACTTATTCAATTACTTATCTATTAATTGATTGACCCAGATTGCATGTTTTTTATTTTTTTTATTAAAAACCTTTCTAGGACATGCGTTCCGCTAGCGGAACCCCTGACAACATTCCCCTGAAAAGGCAGCGCGGGAAATTCTAATATTTTTGGGGGAAATATGTAACTTTCACACATTAACTTCTCACGAGTCACCAACCCTGATCCGGTAGCACCCCCCAACTCACCCCACTGAGTAGCACAGCTAGCATAGCGTCACAAGTAACTTGTAGCATCTAAATATCATTAAATCACAAGTCCAAGACACCAGATGAAAGATACAGGTCTTGTGAATAAAGCCACCATTTCAGATTTTTAAAATGTTTTACAGGGAAGACAGAATATGTAAATCTATTAGCTAACCACGTTAGCGAAGGACACGATATTTTTACCAGGCAGATTCGGCTAGGCGCCCACGTCCAGTTCACATGCACAACAGATATGATATAACATCGTAAATTGGGTCTTACTATGGCTGATCTTTCATCAGAATGTTGATCAAAGTGTCCTTTGTCAAGATGAGTCGTTGGTTCCGTTCAGAATTCTTCCTTGCCCACTCCATTTAGCACAGGTACCGGTCGAGTGGCACGGATCTCAAACGTAAAGACAACGGAACACCACAAAACTCCCGAAAAAATTCAAATAATCTGATTAAACTATATTGAAAAAACATACATTACGATGATATGGTCACATGTATCAAACAAACTTCGAGACGGAGATAATAATGGCCGTACAACAGAAGACAATCGCAGCTACAAGTCGCACGATATAGAGAACCGGAAGTTGTCGGTCACGCCAAAGAATTAGCTCTCATTTCACGTCAGTCCCAGATAAACAAGATATTTTTCCTCTGACGTCCTCTTGTCACCCAGAGGAAGGCCAATGAGGTGTGTTTCGGGTCATAGGGGGCACGACCATATATAGGCAGAGCTTTGAAGCCAGCATAACACATCTTGATTTTATGTTCTTGGTCATGGAAAGTGCTGTGGAATGACTTCTGTATCACTCAGAGACAAAATTGAAACGGTTTTAGAAACTAGGGATTGTTTTCTTTCCAATGGTATTATTTATATGCATATAGTAAGAGCAATAATTGAATAAGAGGCAGTTTAATCTGTAGAGCAAATTATGCTAATGCGAAAATATTACCCCCTGTATTCTCAAGAGGTTTTAACAAGTCCAATACAGCAAATGAAAGATAAACATCTTGTTAATCCACACATCGTGTCCGATTTAAAAAATGTTTTACAGCGAAAACACAACAGATGATTATATGTTATAGGAGTCACAAAAAGCAGAAATAGAGATAAAATTAATCCCTAACCTTTGATGATCTTCATCAGATGACACTCATAGGACATCATGTTACACAATACATGTATGTTTTGTTCGATAATGTGCATATTTATATCCAAAAATCTTAGTTTACATTGGTGCCATGTTCAGAAATGCCTCCAAAATATCCGGAGAAATTGCAGAGAGCCACATCTAATAACAGAAATACTCATCATACACTTTGATGAAAGATACATGTTTTACATAGAATTAAAGATACACTTGTTCTTAAAACCTCTTGACGCTAGGGGCCAGATTTTTTATTTTTTTTTAAATAACGTTCCCAAGGTAAACGGATCGTAGAATATGAATATAATATGCATATAATTTACAGATTAGGATAGAAAACACTCCAAAGTTTCCAAAACTGTCAAAATATTGTCTGTGAGTATAACAAAACTGATTCTGCTGGCGAAAACCTGAGAAAATCTAACCCGGAAGTGATTTTTAATTCTGTGTTTCCTGGCCCGTCTTTCTTCCATTTAAAGGGGTATCAACCAGATTCCTTTTCCAATGGCTTCCTCAGGCTGTGACCAGGCTTTAGACATAGTTTCAGGCTTTTATTTTGAATACTGAGCGAGATTATTCAAAGGTAGTCAGGTGTTCTGTGATTAGTTCCTGCGCGCAAGAGGGTAGCTCTCCATTCTCTTTTTCTCTCTTATTGAATAGGTTACAGTCCGGTTGAAATATTATCGATTATGTTTGTTAAAAACAACTCGAGGATTGATTATAAAAAACATTTGACATGTTTCTACCACCATTACGGATACTTTTTGGAATTTTCGTCGAACGGAACGAGGCTTTGGTTTTCTGAACATAACGTGCAACACAAATGGCGTTTTTTTGTGATAAAAGTAATATTTATCGAACAAAAATAACATTTGTTGTGTAACTGGGAGTCTCGTGAGTGCAAACATCCGAAGAGTACCAAAGGTAAGCGATTCATTTGATTGCTTTTCTGACTTTCGTGACCATGCTAATTTGGTGCTAGCTGTTCTAGCATTGATTGATACACTCACAAAAGCTTGGATTTCTTTCTCTGTAAAGCATATTTTCAAAACCTGACACGATAGGTGGATTAACAACAAGCTAAGCTGTGTTTTCGTATATTTCACTTGTGATTGCATGATTATAAATATTTTTAGTAATATTTTGCGCCCTGCAATTCAGCGGTTGTTTAGGAAAATTATCCCGTAAAAGGGATCCGTAGCGCAGAGAAGTTAATGCAACCGCTGTGTCAGATTTCAAAAAAACTTTACGGAAAAAGCACACCATGCAATAATCTGAGACGGCGCTCAGATATAAACAACATTTCTCCGCCATGTTGGAGTCAACAGAAATTACATCATGAATATTCCCTTATATTTGATGATCTTCATCAGATTGCACTCCCAGGAATCCTAGTTCCACAATAAATTGTTGTTTTGTTCTATAATGTCAATTATTTATGTCCAAGTAGCTACTTTTGCTAGCAAGTTTAGTACACGTGTCCAAATGCTCGCGCAGATCCAGGCAAACGTCGGACGAAAACTTCAAAAAGTTATATTACAGGTCAAATAAACTGGTCAAACTAAGTAGAGAATCAATCTTCAGGATGTTGTTATCATAAATATCCAATAACGTTCCAACCGGAGAATTCCTTTGTGTCTCTAGAAGTAATGGAATGCAAGACGATATCATTTGGAATGCGCATGACCAGGCACTGGCACTCTGCCAGACCACTGACTGAAACAGCTCCCATCCGGCCCCACATCCCAGTAGACGCTTTTCAACGTTCTCCAGACTGTTAACATCTAGTGGAAGACGTAGGAAGTGCAAACAGATCCATATTCAACTGGGATTTCAATAGGCGATGAGTTGAGAATCGACCAGCCTCAGAATTTACACTTCCTGTTTGGAAGTTTTCCTGCCATATGAGTTATGTTATACTCACAGACATAATTCAAACAGTTTTAGAAACTTCAGAGTGTTTTCTGTACAATAATAATAATAATACGCATACATTAGCATCTGGGACAGAGTAGGAGGCAGTTCACTCTGGGCATGCTATTCATCCAAAGTGAAAATGCTGCCCCCTATCCCTAAAAAGTTTAAACTTGTTTAAAGGTCTTCCTCCTACTGTTGAACCGTAATGGGTGACCCCTCTGAGATCACACCCTTC